>NW_026970270.1:0-339502 GCF_028390025.1 Pseudophryne corroboree | reverse complement strand
AATTCAGGGCTACACCGTGTAGATGAAGCACTAACAGGAGGCTTTTAAATTTTCATTCTAGTGTCCTTCGTTTGGGAGAAAAATGCAAAGGTACAATACAGCTTTTCCTTGCCGATATCTATCTTTTGCAAAGAGATAGGCATTGGAAAATTCAGGGCTATAACGTGTAGATGAAGCACTAACAGGAGGCTTTAAAATTTTCATTCTAGTGTCTTTCGTTTGGGAGAAAAATGCAAAGGTACAATACAGATTTTCCTTGCCGATATCTCTCTTTTGCAAAGAGCTAGGCATTGGAAAATTCAGGGCTATAACGTGTAGATGAAGCACTAATAGGAGGCTTTAAAATTTTCATTCTAGTGTCCTTCGTTTGGGAGAAAAATGCAAAGGTACAATACAGCTTTTCCTTGCCAATATCTCTCTTTTGCAAAGAGCTAGGCATTGGAAAATTCAGGGCTATAACGTGTAGATGAAGCACTAACAGGAGGCTTTAAAATTTTCATTCTAGTGTCTTTCGTTTGGGAGAAAAATGCAAAAGTACAATGCTGCTTTTCCTTGCCGATATCTCTCTTTTGCAAAGAGATAGGCATTGGAAAATGCAGGGCTATAACGTGTAGATGAAGCACTAACAGGAGGCTTTAAAATTTTCATTCTAGTGTCTTTCGTTTGGGAGAAAAATGCAAAGGTACAATACAGCTTTTCCTTGCCAATATACAGGAGGCTTTACAATTTTCATTCTAGTGTCTTTCGTTTGGGAGAAAAATGCAAAGGTACAATGCTGCTTTTCCTTGCCGATATCTCTCTTTTGCAAAGAGCTAGGCATTGGAAAATGCAGGGCTATAACATGTAGATGAAGCACTAATAGGAGGCTTTAAAATTTTCATTCTAGTGTCTTTCGTTTGGGAGAAAAATGCAAAGGTACAATACAGCTTTTCCTTGCCGATATCTCTCTTTTGCAAAGAGCTAGGCATTGGAAAATGCAGGGCTATAACGTGTAGATGAAGCACTAACAGGAGGCTTTACAATTTTCATTCTAGTGTCTTTCGTTTGGGAGAAAAATGCAAAGGTACAATACAGTTT
Organism: Pseudophryne corroboree; assembly: GCF_028390025.1. Taxonomy (NCBI): domain Eukaryota; kingdom Metazoa; phylum Chordata; class Amphibia; order Anura; family Myobatrachidae; genus Pseudophryne; species Pseudophryne corroboree. The sequence continues at coordinate 338,425 of NW_026970270.1, read as the reverse complement.
TTCCTTGCCGATATCTCTCTTTTGCAAAGAGATAGGCATTGGAAAATTCAGGGCTATAACGTGTAGATGAAGCACTAATAGGAGGCTTTAAAATTTTCATTCTAGTGTCTTTCGTTTGGGAGAAAAATGCAAAGGTACAATACAGCTTTTCCTTGCCAATATCTCTCTTTTGCAAAGAGCTAGGCATTGGAAAATTCAGGGCTATACCGTGTAGATGCAGCACTAACAGGAGGCTTTTAAATTTTCATTCTAGTGTCCTTCGTTTTGGAGAAAAATGCAAAGGTACAATACAGTTTTTCCTTGCCGATATCTCTCTTTTGCAAAGAGATAGGCATTGGAAAATTCAGGGCTATAACGTGTAGATGAAGCACTAATAGGAGGCTTTAAAATTTTCATTCTAGTGTCTTTCGTTTGGGAGAAAAATGCAAAGGTACAATACAGCTTTTCCTTGCCAATATCTCTCTTTTGCAAAGAGCTAGGCATTGGAAAATTCAGGGCTATACCGTGTAGATGAAGCACTAACAGGAGGCTTTTAAATTTTCATTCTAGTGTCCTTCGTTTGGGAGAAAAATGCAAAGGTACAATACAGCTTTTCCTTGCCGATATCTCTCTTTTGCAAAGAGATAGGCATTGGAAATTTCAGGGCTATAACGTGTAGATGAAGCACTAACAGGAGGCTTTAAAATTTTCATTCTAGTGTCTTTCGTTTGGGAGAAAAATGCAAAGGTACAATACAGCTTTTCCTTGCCGATATCTCTCTTTTGCAAAGAGCTAGGCATTGGAAAATTCAGGGCTATAACGTGTAGATGAAGCACTAACAGGAGGCTTTAAAATTTTCATTCTAGTGTCTTTCGTTTGGGAGAAAAATGCAAAGGTACAATACAGCTTTTCCTTGCCAATATCTCTCTTTTGCAAAGAGATAGGCATTGGAAAATTCAGGGCTATAACATGTAGATGAAGCACTTTCAGGAGGCTTTAAAATTTTCATTCTAGTGTCTTTCGTTTGGGAGAAAAATGCAAAGGTACAATACAGCTTTTCCTTGCCAATATCTCTCTTTTGCAAAGAGCTAGGCATTGGAAAATTCAGGGCTATAACGTGTAGATGAAGCACTAACAGGAGGCTTTAAAATGTTCATTCTAGTGTCTTTCGTTTGGGAGAAAAATGCAAAAGTACAATGCTGCTTTTCCTTGCCGATATCTCTCTTTTGCAAAGAGATAGGCATTGGAAAATGCAGGGCTATAACGTGTAGATGAAGCACTAACAGGAGGCTTTAAAATTTTCATTCTAGTGTCTTTCGTTTGGGAGAAAAATGCAAAGGTACAATACAGCTTTTCCTTGCCAATATCTCTCTTTTGCAAAGAGCTAGGCATTGGAAAATTCAGGGCTATAACGTGTAGATGAAGCACTAACAGGAGGCTTTAAAATTTTCATTCTAGTGTCTTTCGTTTGGGAGAAAAATGCAAAAGTACAATGCTGCTTTTCCTTGCCGATATCTCTCTTTTGCAAAGAGATAGGCATTGGAAAATGCAGGGCTATAACGTGTAGATGAAGCACTAATAGGAGGCTTTAAAATTTTCATTCTAGTGTCTTTCGTTTGGGAGAAAAATGCAAAGTTACAATACAGCTTTTCCTTGCCGATATCTCTCTTTTGCAAAGAGCTAGGCATTGGAAAATGCAGGGCTATAACGTGTAGATGAAGCACTAACAGGAGGCTTTACAATTTTCATTCTAGTGTCTTTCGTTTGGGAGAAAAATGCAAAGGTACAATACAGTTTTTCCTTGCCGATATCTCTCTTTTGCAAAGAGATAGGCATTGGAAAATTCAGGGCTATAACGTGTAGATGAAGCACTAATAGGAGGCTTTAAAATTTTCATTCTAGTGTCTTTCGTTTGGGAGAAAAATGCAAAGGTACAATACAGCTTTTCCTTGCCAATATCTCTCTTTTGCAAAGAGCTAGGCATTGGAAAATTCAGGGCTATACCGTGTAGATGCAGCACTAACAGGAGGCTTTTAAATTTTCATTCTAGTGTCCTTCGTTTTGGAGAAAAATGCAAAGGTACAATACAGTTTTTCCTTGCCGATATCTCTCTTTTGCAAAGAGATAGGCATTGGAAAATTCAGGGCTATAACGTGTAGATGAAGCACTAATAGGAGGCTTTAAAATTTTCATTCTAGTGTCTTTCGTTTGGGAGAAAAATGCAAAGGTACAATACAGCTTTTCCTTGCCAATATCTCTCTTTTGCAAAGAGCTAGGCATTGGAAAATTCAGGGCTACACCGTGTAGATGAAGCACTAACAGGAGGCTTTTAAATTTTCATTCTAGTGTCCTTCGTTTGGGAGAAAAATGCAAAGGTACAATACAGCTTTTCCTTGCCGATATCTATCTTTTGCAAAGAGATAGGCATTGGAAAATTCAGGGCTATAACGTGTAGATGAAGCACTAACAGGAGGCTTTAAAATTTTCATTCTAGTGTCTTTCGTTTGGGAGAAAAATGCAAAGGTACAATACAGATTTTCCTTGCCGATATCTCTCTTTTGCAAAGAGCTAGGCATTGGAAAATTCAGGGCTATAACGTGTAGATGAAGCACTAATAGGAGGCTTTAAAATTTTCATTCTAGTGTCCTTCGTTTGGGAGAAAAATGCAAAGGTACAATACAGCTTTTCCTTGCCAATATCTCTCTTTTGCAAAGAGCTAGGCATTGGAAAATTCAGGGCTATAACGTGTAGATGAAGCACTAACAGGAGGCTTTAAAATTTTCATTCTAGTGTCTTTCGTTTGGGAGAAAAATGCAAAAGTACAATGCTGCTTTTCCTTGCCGATATCTCTCTTTTGCAAAGAGATAGGCATTGGAAAATGCAGGGCTATAACGTGTAGATGAAGCACTAACAGGAGGCTTTAAAATTTTCATTCTAGTGTCTTTCGTTTGGGAGAAAAATGCAAAGGTACAATACAGCTTTTCCTTGCCAATATACAGGAGGCTTTACAATTTTCATTCTAGTGTCTTTCGTTTGGGAGAAAAATGCAAAGGTACAATGCTGCTTTTCCTTGCCGATATCTCTCTTTTGCAAAGAGCTAGGCATTGGAAAATGCAGGGCTATAACATGTAGATGAAGCACTAATAGGAGGCTTTAAAATTTTCATTCTAGTGTCTTTCGTTTGGGAGAAAAATGCAAAGGTACAATACAGCTTTTCCTTGCCGATATCTCTCTTTTGCAAAGAGCTAGGCATTGGAAAATGCAGGGCTATAACGTGTAGATGAAGCACTAACAGGAGGCTTTACAATTTTCATTCTAGTGTCTTTCGTTTGGGAGAAAAATGCAAAGGTACAATACAGTTTTTCCTTGCCGATATCTCTCTTTTGCAAAGAGATAGGCATTGGAAAATTCAGGGCTATAACGTGTAGATGAAGCACTAATAGGAGGCTTTAAAATTTTCATTCTAGTGTCTTTCGTTTGGGAGAAAAATGCAAAGGTACAATACAGCTTTTCCTTGCCAATATCTCTCTTTTGCAAAGAGCTAGGCATTGGAAAATTCAGGGCTATACCGTGTAGATGCAGCACTAACAGGAGGCTTTTAAATTTTCATTCTAGTGTCCTTCGTTTTGGAGAAAAATGCAAAGGTACAATACAGTTTTTCCTTGCCGATATCTCTCTTTTGCAAAGAGATAGGCATTGGAAAATTCAGGGCTATAACGTGTAGATGAAGCACTAATAGGAGGCTTTAAAATTTTCATTCTAGTGTCTTTCGTTTGGGAGAAAAATGCAAAGGTACAATACAGCTTTTCCTTGCCAATATCTCTCTTTTGCAAAGAGCTAGGCATTGGAAAATTCAGGGCTATACCGTGTAGATGAAGCACTAACAGGAGGCTTTTAAATTTTCATTCTAGTGTCCTTCGTTTGGGAGAAAAATGCAAAGGTACAATACAGCTTTTCCTTGCCGATATCTCTCTTTTGCAAAGAGATAGGCATTGGAAATTTCAGGGCTATAACGTGTAGATGAAGCACTAACAGGAGGCTTTAAAATTTTCATTCTAGTGTCTTTCGTTTGGGAGAAAAATGCAAAGGTACAATACAGCTTTTCCTTGCCGATATCTCTCTTTTGCAAAGAGCTAGGCATTGGAAAATTCAGGGCTATAACGTGTAGATGAAGCACTAACAGGAGGCTTTAAAATTTTCATTCTAGTGTCTTTCGTTTGGGAGAAAAATGCAAAGGTACAATACAGCTTTTCCTTGCCAATATCTCTCTTTTGCAAAGAGATAGGCATTGGAAAATTCAGGGCTATAACATGTAGATGAAGCACTTTCAGGAGGCTTTAAAATTTTCATTCTAGTGTCTTTCGTTTGGGAGAAAAATGCAAAGGTACAATACAGCTTTTCCTTGCCAATATCTCTCTTTTGCAAAGAGCTAGGCATTGGAAAATTCAGGGCTATAACGTGTAGATGAAGCACTAACAGGAGGCTTTAAAATGTTCATTCTAGTGTCTTTCGTTTGGGAGAAAAATGCAAAAGTACAATGCTGCTTTTCCTTGCCGATATCTCTCTTTTGCAAAGAGATAGGCATTGGAAAATGCAGGGCTATAACGTGTAGATGAAGCACTAACAGGAGGCTTTAAAATTTTCATTCTAGTGTCTTTCGTTTGGGAGAAAAATGCAAAGGTACAATACAGCTTTTTCTTGCCAATATCTCTCTTTTGCAAAGAGCTAGGCATTGGAAAATGCAGGGCTATAACGTGTAGATGAAGCACTAACAGGAGGCTTTACAATTTTCATTCTAGTGTCTTTCGTTTGGGAGAAAAATGCAAAGGTACAATACAGTTTTTCCTTGCCGATATCTCTCTTTTGCAAAGAGATAGGCATTGGAAAATTCAGGGCTATAACGTGTAGATGAAGCACTAATAGGAGGCTTTAAAATTTTCATTCTAGTGTCCTTCGTTTGGAAGAAAAATGCAAAGGTACAATACAGCTTTTCCTTGCCGATATCTCTCTTTTGCAAAGAGATAGGCATTGGAAAATTCAGGGCTATAACGTGTAGATGAAGCACTAACAGGAGGCTTTAAAATTTTCATTCTAGTGTCTTTCGTTTGGGAGAAAAATGCAAAGGTACAATACAGCTTTTCCTTGCCGATATCTCTCTTTTGCAAAGAGCTAGGCATTGGAAAATTCAGGGCTATAACGTGTAGATGAAGCACTAATAGGAGGCTTTAAAATTTTCATTCTAGTGTCTTTCGTTTGGGAGAAAAATGCAAAGGTACAATACAGCTTTTCCTTGCCGATATCTCTCTTTTGCAAAGAGCTAGGCATTGGAAAATGCAGGGCTATAACGTGTAGATGAAGCACTAACAGGAGGCTTTAAAATTTTCATTCTAGTGTCTTTCGTTTGGGAGAAAAATGCAAAGGTACAATACAGCTTTTCCTTGCCAATATCTCTCTTTTGCAAAGAGCTAGGCATTGGAAAATGCAGGGCTATAACGTGTAGATGAAGCACTAACAGGAGGCTTTACAATTTTCATTCTAGTGTCTTTCGTTTGGGAGAAAAATGCAAAGGTACAATACAGTTTTTCCTTGCCGATATCTCTCTTTTGCAAAGAGATAGGCATTGGAAAATTCAGGGCTATAACGTGTAGATGAAGCACTAATAGGAGGCTTTAAAATTTTCATTCTAGTGTCCTTCGTTTGGGAGAAAAATGCAAAGGTACAATACAGCTTTTCCTTGCCGATATCTCTCTTTTGCAAAGAGATAGGCATTGGAAAATTCAGGGCTATAACGTGTAGATGAAGCACTAACAGGAGGCTTTAAAATGTTCATTCTAGTGTCCTTCGTTTGGGAGAAAAATGCAAAGGTACAATACAGCTTTTCCTTGCCGATATCTCTCTTTTGCAAAGAGATAGGCATTGGAAAATTCTGGGCTATAACGTGTAGATGAAGCACTAATAGGAGGCTTTAAAATTTTCATTCTAGTGTCCTTCGTTTGGGAGAAAAATGCAAAGGTACAATACAGCTTTTCCTTGCCGATATCTCTCTTTTGCAAAGAGATAGGCATTGGAAAATTCAGGGCTATAACGTGTAGATGAAGCACTAACAGGAGGCTTTAAAATTTTCATTCTAGTGTCTTTCGTTTGGGAGAAAAATGCAAAGGTACAATACAGCTTTTCCTTGCCGATATCTCTCTTTTGCAAAGAGCTAGGCATTGGAAAATTCAGGGCTATAACGTGTAGATGAAGCACTAACAGTAGGCTTTAAAATTTTCATTCTAGTGTCTTTCGTTTGGGAGAAAAATGCAAAGGTACAATACAGCTTTTCCTTGCCAATATCTCTCTTTTGCAAAGAGATAGGCATTGGAAAATTCAGGGCTATAACGTGTAGATGAAGCACTAACAGGAGGCTTTAAAATTTTCATTCTAGTGTCTTTCGTTTGGGAGAAAAATGCAAAGGTGCAATACAGCTTTTCCTTGCCAATATCTCTCTTTTGCAAAGAGCTAGGCATTGGAAAATTCAGGGCTATACCGTGTAGATGAAGCACTAACAGGAGGCTTTTAAATTTTCATTCTAGTGTCCTTCGTTTGGGAGAAAAATGCAAAGGTACAATACAGCTTTTCCTTGCCGATATCTCTCTTTTGCAAAGAGATAGGCATTGGAAAATTCAGGGCTATAACGTGTAGATGAAGCACTAACAGGAGGCTTTAAAATTTTCATTCTAGTTTCTTTCGTTTGGGAGAAAAATGCAAAGGTACAATACAGTTTTTCCTGGCCGATATCTCTCTTTTGCAAAGAGATAGGCATTGGAAAATTCAGGGCTATAACGTGTAGATGAAGCACTAACAGGAGGCTTTAAATTTTTCATTCTAGTTTCCTTCGTTTGGGAGAAAAATGCAAAGGTACAATACAGATTTTCCTTGCCGATATCTCTCTTTTGCAAAGAGATAGGCATTGGAAAATTCAGGGCTATAACGTGTAGATGAAGCACTAACAGGAGGCTTTAAAATTTTCATTCTAGTTTCTTTCGTTTGGGAGAAAAATGCAAAGGTACAATACAGTTTTTCCTTGCCGATATCTCTCTTTTGCAAAGAGATAGGCATTGGAAAATTCAGGGCTATAACGTGTAGATGAAGCACTAACAGGAGGCTTTAAATTTTTCATTCTAGTTTCCTTCGTTTGGGAGAAAAATGCAAAGGTACAATACAGATTTTCCTTGCCGATATCTCTCTTTTGCACAGAGATAGGCATTGGAAAAGTCAGGGCTATAACGTGTAGATAAAGCACTAACAGGAGGCTTTAAAATTTTCATTCTAGTGTCCTTCGTTTGGGAGAAAAATGCAAAGGTACAATACAGCTTTTCCTTGCCAATATCTCTCTTTTGCAAAGAGCTAGGCATTGGAAAATTCATGGCTATACCGTGTAGATGAAGCACTAACAGGAGGCTTTTAAAATTTCATTCTAGTGTCTTTCGTTTGGGAGAAAAATGCAAAGGTACAATGCAGCTTTTCCTTGCCGATATCGCTCTTTTGCAAAGAGATAGGCATTGGAAAATGCAGGGCTATAACGTGCAGATGAAGCACTAACAGGAGGCTTTAAAATTTTCATTCTAGTGTCTTTCGTTTGGGAGAAAAATGCAAAGGTACAATACAGTTTTTCCTGGCCGATATCTCTCTTTTGCAAAGAGATAGGCATTGGAAAATTCAGGGCTATAACGTGTAGATGAAGCACTAACAGGAGGCTTTAAAATTTTCATTCTAGTTTCCTTCGTTTGGGAGAAAAATGCAAAGGTACAATACAGATTTTCCTTGCCGATATCTCTCTTTTGCAAAGAGATAGGCATTGGAAAATTCAGGGCTATAACGTGTAGATGAAGCACTAACAGGAGGCTTTAAAATTTTCATTCTAGTGTCTTTCGTTTGGGAGAAAAATGCAAAGGTACAATACAGCTTTTCCTGGCCGATATCTCTCTTTTGCAAAGAGATAGGCATTGGAAAATTCAGGGCTATAACGTGTAGATGAAGCACTAACAGGAGGCTTTAAAATTTTCATTCTAGTGTCTTTCGTTTGGGAGAAAAATGCAAAGGTACAATACAGCTTTTCCTTGCCGATATCTCTCTTTTGCAAAGAGCTAGGCATTGGAAAATTCAGGGCTATAACGTGTAGATGAAGCACTAACAGGAGGCTTTAAAATTTTAATTCTAGTGTCTTTTCTAATATCTCTCTTTTGCAAAGAGCTAGGCATTGGAAAATTCAGGGCTACACCGTGTAGATGAAGCACTAACAGGAGGCTTTTAAATTTTCATTCTAGTGTCCTTCGTTTGGGAGAAAAATGCAAAGGTACAATACAGCTTTTCCTTGCCGATATCTCTCTTTTGCAAAGAGATAGGCATTGGAAAATTCAGGGCTATAACGTGTAGATGAAGCACTAACAGGAGGCTTTAAAATTTTCATTCTAGTGTCTTTCGTTTGGGAGAAAAATGCAAAGGTACAATACAGCTTTTCCTTGCCGATATCTCTCTTTTGCAAAGAGCTAGGCATTGGAAAATTCAGGGCTATAACGTGTAGATGAAGCACTAATAGGAGGCTTTAAAATTTTCATTCTAGTGTCCTTCGTTTGGGAGAAAAATGCAAAGGTACAATACAGCTTTTCCTTGCCAATATCTCTCTTTTGCAAAGAGCTAGGCATTGGAAAATGCAGGGCTATAACGTGTAGATGAAGCACTAACAGGAGGCTTTAAAATTTTCATTCTAGTGTCTTTCGTTTGGGAGAAAAATGCAAAAGTACAATGCTGCTTTTCCGTGCCGATATCTCTCTTTTGCAAAGAGATAGGCATTGGAAAATGCAGGGCTATAACGTGTAGATGAAGCACTAACAGGAGGCTTTAAAATTTTCATTCTAGTGTCTTTCGTTTGGGAGAAAAATGCAAAGGTACAATACAGCTTTTCCTTGCCAATATACAGGAGGCTTTACAATTTTCATTCTAGTGTCTTTCGTTTGGGAGAAAAATGCAAAGGTACAATGCTGCTTTTCCTTGCCGATATCTCTCTTTTGCAAAGAGCTAGGCATTGGAAAATGCAGGGCTATAACGTGTAGATGAAGCACTAATAGGAGGCTTTAAAATTTTCATTCTAGTGTCTTTCGTTTGGGAGAAAAATGCAAAGGTACAATACAGCTTTTCCTTGCCGATATCTCTCTTTTGCAAAGAGCTAGGCATTGGAAAATGCAGGGCTATAACGTGTAGATGAAGCACTAACAGGAGGCTTTACAATTTTCATTCTAGTGTCTTTCGTTTGGGAGAAAAATGCAAAGGTACAATACAGTTTTTCCTTGCCGATATCTCTCTTTTGCAAAGAGATAGGCATTGGAAAATTCAGGGCTATAACGTGTAGATGAAGCACTAATAGGAGGCTTTAAAATTTTCATTCTAGTGTCTTTCGTTTGGGAGAAAAATGCAAAGGTACAATACAGCTTTTCCTTGCCAATATCTCTCTTTTGCAAAGAGCTAGGCATTGGAAAATTCAGGGCTATACCGTGTAGATGCAGCACTAACAGGAGGCTTTTAAATTTTCATTCTAGTGTCCTTCGTTTTGGAGAAAAATGCAAAGGTACAATACAGTTTTTCCTTGCCGATATCTCTCTTTTGCAAAGAGATAGGCATTGGAAAATTCAGGGCTATAACGTGTAGATGAAGCACTAATAGGAGGCTTTAAAATTTTCATTCTAGTGTCTTTCGTTTGGGAGAAAAATGCAAAGGTACAATACAGCTTTTCCTTGCCAATATCTCTCTTTTGCAAAGAGCTAGGCATTGGAAAATTCAGGGCTATACCGTGTAGATGAAGCACTAACAGGAGGCTTTTAAATTTTCATTCTAGTGTCCTTCGTTTGGGAGAAAAATGCAAAGGTACAATACAGCTTTTCCTTGCCGATATCTCTCTTTTGCAAAGAGATAGGCATTGGAAAATTCAGGGCTATAACGTGTAGATGAAGCACTAACAGGAGGCTTTAAAATTTTCATTCTAGTGTCTTTCGTTTGGGAGAAAAATGCAAAGGTACAATACAGCTTTTCCTTGCCGATATCTCTCTTTTGCAAAGAGCTAGGCATTGGAAAATTCAGGGCTATAACGTGTAGATGAAGCACTAACAGGAGGCTTTAAAATTTTCATTCTAGTGTCTTTCGTTTGGGAGAAAAATGCAAAGGTACAATACAGCTTTTCCTTGCCAATATCTCTCTTTTGCAAAGAGATAGGCATTGGAAAATTCAGGGCTATAACATGTAGATGAAGCACTTTCAGGAGGCTTTAAAATTTTCATTCTAGTGTCTTTCGTTTGGGAGAAAAATGCAAAGGTACAATACAGCTTTTCCTTGCCAATATCTCTCTTTTGCAAAGAGCTAGGCATTGGAAAATTCAGGGCTATACCGTGTAGATGAAGCACTAACAGGAGGCTTTTAAATTTTCATTCTAGTGTCCTTCGTTTGGGAGAAAAATGCAAAGGTACAATACAGCTTTTCCTTGCCGATATCTCTCTTTTGCAAAGAGATAGGCATTGGAAAATTCAGGGCTATAACGTGTAGATGAAGCACTAACAGGATGCTTTAAAATTTTCATTCTAGTGTCTTTCGTTTGGGAGAAAAATGCAAAGGTACAATACAGCTTTTCCTTGCCGATATCTCTCTTTTGCAAAGAGCTAGGCATTGGAAAATTCAGGGCTATAACGTGTAGATGAAGCACTAATAGGAGGCTTTAAAATTTTCATTCTAGTGTCCTTCGTTTGGGAGAAAAATGCAAAGGTACAATACAGCTTTTCCTTGCCAATATCTCTCTTTTGCAAAGAGCTAGGCATTGGAAAATTCAGGGCTATAACGTGTAGATGAAGCACTAACAGGAGGCTTTAAAATGTTCATTCTAGTGTCTTTCGTTTGGGAGAAAAATGCAAAAGTACAATGCTGCTTTTCCTTGCCGATATCTCTCTTTTGCAAAGAGATAGGCATTGGAAAATGCAGGGCTATAACGTGTAGATGAAGCACTAACAGGAGGCTTTAAAATTTTCATTCTAGTGTCTTTCGTTTGGGAGAAAAATGCAAAGGTACAATACAGCTTTTTCTTGCCAATATCTCTCTTTTGCAAAGAGCTAGGCATTGGAAAATGCAGGGCTATAACGTGTAGATGAAGCACTAACAGGAGGCTTTACAATTTTCATTCTAGTGTCTTTCGTTTGGGAGAAAAATGCAAAGGTACAATACAGTTTTTCCTTGCCGATATCTCTCTTTTGCAAAGAGATAGGCATTGGAAAATTCAGGGCTATAACGTGTAGATGAAGCACTAATAGGAGGCTTTACAATTTTCATTCTAGTGTCCTTCGTTTGGAAGAAAAATGCAAAGGTACAATACAGCTTTTCCTTGCCGATATCTCTCTTTTGCAAAGAGATAGGCATTGGAAAATTCAGGGCTATAACGTGTAGATGAAGCACTAACAGGAGGCTTTAAAATTTTCATTCTAGTGTCTTTCGTTTGGGAGAAAAATGCAAAGGTACAATACAGCTTTTCCTTGCCGATATCTCTCTTTTGCAAAGAGCTAGGCATTGGAAAATTCAGGGCTATAACGTGTAGATGAAGCACTAATAGGAGGCTTTAAAATTTTCATTCTAGTGTCTTTCGTTTGGGAGAAAAATGCAAAGGTACAATACAGCTTTTCCTTGCCGATATCTCTCTTTTGCAAAGAGCTAGGCATTGGAAAATGCAGGGCTATAACGTGTAGATGAAGCACTAACAGGAGGCTTTAAAATTTTCATTCTAGTGTCTTTCGTTTGGGAGAAAAATGCAAAGGTACAATACAGCTTTTCCTTGCCAATATCTCTCTTTTGCAAAGAGCTAGGCATTGGAAAATGCAGGGCTATAACGTGTAGATGAAGCACTAACAGGAGGCTTTACAATTTTCATTCTAGTGTCTTTCGTTTGGGAGAAAAATGCAAAGGTACAATACAGTTTTTCCTTGCCGATATCTCTCTTTTGCAAAGAGATAGGCATTGGAAAATTCAGGGCTATAACGTGTAGATGAAGCACTAATAGGAGGCTTTAAAATTTTCATTCTAGTGTCCTTCGTTTGGGAGAAAAATGCAAAGGTACAATACAGCTTTTCCTTGCCGATATCTCTCTTTTGCAAAGAGATAGGCATTGGAAAATTCAGGGCTATAACGTGTAGATGAAGCACTAACAGGAGGCTTTAAAATGTTCATTCTAGTGTCCTTCGTTTGGGAGAAAAATGCAAAGGTACAATACAGCTTTTCCTTGCCGATATCTCTCTTTTGCAAAGAGATAGGCATTGGAAAATTCTGGGCTATAACGTGTAGATGAAGCACTAATAGGAGGCTTTAAAATTTTCATTCTAGTGTCCTTCGTTTGGGAGAAAAATGCAAAGGTACAATACAGCTTTTCCTTGCCGATATCTCTCTTTTGCAAAGAGATAGGCATTGGAAAATTCAGGGCTATAACGTGTAGATATAGCACTAACAGGAGGCTTTAAAATTTTCATTCTAGTGTCTTTCGTTTGGGAGAAAAATGCAAAGGTACAATACAGCTTTTCCTTGCCGATATCTCTCTTTTGCAAAGAGCTAGGCATTGGAAAATTCAGGGCTATAACGTGTAGATGAAGCACTAACAGTAGGCTTTAAAATTTTCATTCTAGTGTCTTTCGTTTGGGAGAAAAATGCAAAGGTACAATACAGCTTTTCCTTGCCAATATCTCTCTTTTGCAAAGAGATAGGCATTGGAAAATTCAGGGCTATAACGTGTAGATGAAGCACTAACAGGAGGCTTTAAAATTTTCATTCTAGTGTCTTTCGTTTGGGAGAAAAATGCAAAGGTGCAATACAGCTTTTCCTTGCCAATATCTCTCTTTTGCAAAGAGCTAGGCATTGGAAAATTCAGGGCTATACCGTGTAGATGAAGCACTAACAGGAGGCTTTTAAATTTTCATTCTAGTGTCTTTCGTTTGGGAGAAAAATGCAAAGGTACAATACAGCTTTTCCTTGCCGATATCTCTCTTTTGCAAAGAGCTAGGCATTGGAAAATGCAGGGCTATAACGTGTAGATGAAGCACTAACAGGAGGCTTTACAATTTTCATTCTAGTGTCTTTCGTTTGGGAGAAAAATGCAAAGGTACAATACAGCTTTTCCTTGCCAATATCTCTCTTTTGCAAAGAGCTAGGCATTGGAAAATGCAGGGCTATAACGTGTAGATGAAGCACTAACAGGAGGCTTTACAATTTTCATTCTAGTGTCTTTCGTTTGGGAGAAAAATGCAAAGGTACAATACAGTTTTTCCTTGCCGATATCTCTCTTTTGCAAAGAGATAGGCATTGGAAAATTCAGGGCTATAACGTGTAGATGAAGCACTAATAGGAGGCTTTAAAATTTTCATTCTAGTGTCCTTCGTTTGGGAGAAAAATGCAAAGGTACAATACAGCTTTTCCTTGCCGATATCTCTCTTTTGCAAAGAGCTAGGCATTGGAAAATTCAGGGCTATAACGTGTAGATGAAGCACTAACAGTAGGCTTTAAAATTTTCATTCTAGTGTCTTTCGTTTGGGAGAAAAATGCAAAGGTACAATACAGCTTTTCCTTGCCAATATCTCTCTTTTGCAAAGAGATAGGCATTGGAAAATTCAGGGCTATAACGTGTAGATGAAGCACTAACAGGAGGCTTTAAAATTTTCATTCTAGTGTCTTTCGTTTGGGAGAAAAATGCAAAGGTGCAATACAGCTTTTCCTTGCCAATATCTCTCTTTTGCAAAGAGCTAGGCATTGGAAAATTCAGGGCTATACCGTGTAGATGAAGCACTAACAGGAGGCTTTTAAATTTTCATTCTAGTGTCTTTCGTTTGGGAGAAAAATGCAAAGGCACAATACAGCTTTTCCTTGCCGATATCTCTCTTTTGCAAAGAGCTAGGCATTGGAAAATGCAGGGCTATAACGTGTAGATGAAGCACTAACAGGAGGCTTTACAATTTTCATTCTAGTGTCTTTCGTTTGGGAGAAAAATGCAAAGGTACAATACAGTTTTTCCTTGCCGATATCTCTCTTTTGCAAAGAGATAGGCATTGGAAAATTCAGGGCTATAACGTGTAGATGAAGCACTAATAGGAGGCTTTAAAATTTTCATTCTAGTGTCTTTCGTTTGGGAGAAAAATGCAAAGGTACAATACAGCTTTTCCTTGCCAATATCTCTCTTTTGCAAAGAGCTAGGCATTGGAAAATTCAGGGCTATACCGTGTAGATGCAGCACTAACAGGAGGCTTTTAAATTTTCATTCTAGTGTCCTTCGTTTTGGAGAAAAATGCAAAGGTACAATACAGTTTTTCCTTGCCGATATCTCTCTTTTGCAAAGAGATAGGCATTGGAAAATTCAGGGCTATAACGTGTAGATGAAGCACTAATAGGAGGCTTTAAAATTTTCATTCTAGTGTCTTTCGTTTGGGAGAAAAATGCAAAGGTACAATACAGCTTTTCCTTGCCAATATCTCTCTTTTGCAAAGAGCTAGGCATTGGAAAATTCAGGGCTATACCGTGTAGATGAAGCACTAACAGGAGGCTTTTAAATTTTCATTCTAGTGTCCTTCGTTTGGGAGAAAAATGCAAAGGTACAATACAGCTTTTCCTTGCCGATATCTCTCTTTTGCAAAGAGATAGGCATTGGAAAATTCAGGGCTATAACGTGTAGATGAAGCACTAACAGGAGGCTTTAAAATTTTCATTCTAGTGTCTTTCGTTTGGGAGAAAAATGCAAAGGTACAATACAGCTTTTCCTTGCCGATATCTCTCTTTTGCAAAGAGCTAGGCATTGGAAAATTCAGGGCTATAACGTGTAGATGAAGCACTAACAGGAGGCTTTAAAATTTTCATTCTAGTGTCTTTCGTTTGGGAGAAAAATGCAAAGGCACAATACAGCTTTTCCTTGCCAATATCTCTCTTTTGCAAAGAGATAGGCATTGGAAAATTCAGGGCTATAACATGTAGATGAAGCACTTTCAGTAGGCTTTAAAATTTTCATTCTAGTGTCTTTCGTTTGGGAGAAAAATGCAAAGGTACAATACAGCTTTTCCTTGCCAATATCTCTCTTTTGCAAAGAGCTAGGCATTGGAAAATTCAGGGCTATACCGTGTAGATGAAGCACTAACAGGAGGCTTTTAAATTTTCATTCTAGTGTCCTTCGTTTGGGAGAAAAATGCAAAGGTACAATACAGCTTTTCCTTGCCGATATCTCTCTTTTGCAAAGAGATAGGCATTGGAAAATTCAGGGCTATAACGTGTAGATGAAGCACTAACAGGAGGCTTTAAAATTTTCATTCTAGTGTCTTTCGTTTGGGAGAAAAATGCAAAGGTACAATACAGCTTTTCCTTGCCGATATCTCTCTTTTGCAAAGAGATAGGCATTGGAAAATTCAGGGCTATAACGTGTAGATGAAGCACTAATAGGAGGCTTTAAAATTTTCATTCTAGTGTCTTTCGTTTGGGAGAAAAATGCAAAGGTACAATACAGCTTTTCCTTGCCAATATCTCTCTTTTGCAAAGAGCTAGGCATTGGAAAATTCAGGGCTATACCGTGTAGATGAAGCACTAACAGGAGGCTTTTAAATTTTCATTCTAGTGTCCTTCGTTTGGGAGAAAAATGCAAAGGTACAATACAGCTTTTCCTTGCCGATATCTCTCTTTTGCAAAGAGATAGGCATTGGAAAATTCAGGGCTATAACGTGTAGATGAAGCACTAACAGGAGGCTTTAAAATTTTCATTCTAGTGTCTTTCGTTTGGGAGAAAAATGCAAAGGTACAATACAGCTTTTCCTTGCCGATATCTCTCTTTTGCAAAGAGCTAGGCATTGGAAAATTCAGGGCTATAACGTGTAGATGAAGCACTAACAGGAGGCTTTAAAATTTTCATTCTAGTGTCTTTCGTTTGGGAGAAAAATGCAAAGGTACAATACAGCTTTTCCTTGCCAATATCTCTCTTTTGCAAAGAGATAGGCATTGGAAAATTCAGGGCTATAACATGTAGATGAAGCACTTTCAGGAGGCTTTAAAATTTTCATTCTAGTGTCTTTCGTTTGGGAGAAAAATGCAAAGGTACAATACAGCTTTTCCTTGCCAATATCTCTCTTTTGCAAAGAGCTAGG
Source organism: Pseudophryne corroboree (assembly GCF_028390025.1). Classification (NCBI taxonomy): domain Eukaryota; kingdom Metazoa; phylum Chordata; class Amphibia; order Anura; family Myobatrachidae; genus Pseudophryne; species Pseudophryne corroboree. The sequence goes on along the minus strand of NW_026970270.1, from coordinate 322,277 downwards.
CATTGGAAAATTCAGGGCTATACCGTGTAGATGAAGCACTAACAGGAGGCTTTTAAATTTTCATTCTAGTGTCCTTCGTTTGGGAGAAAAATGCAAAGGTACAATACAGCTTTTCCTTGCCGATATCTCTCTTTTGCAAAGAGATAGGCATTGGAAAATTCAGGGCTATAACGTGTAGATGAAGCACTAACAGGAGGCTTTAAAATTTTCATTCTAGTGTCTTTTGTTTGGGAGAAAAATGCAAAGGTACAATACAGCTTTTCCTTGCCGATATCTCTCTTTTGCAAAGAGCTAGGCATTGGAAAATTCAGGGCTATAACGTGTAGATGAAGCACTAATAGGAGGCTTTAAAATTTTCATTCTAGTGTCCTTCGTTTGGGAGAAAAATGCAAAGGTACAATACAGCTTTTCCTTGCCAATATCTCTCTTTTGCAAAGAGCTAGGCATTGGAAAATTCAGGGCTATAACGTGTAGATGAAGCACTAACAGGAGGCTTTAAAATGTTCATTCTAGTGTCTTTCGTTTGGGAGAAAAATGCAAAAGTACAATGCTGCTTTTCCTTGCCGATATCTCTCTTTTGCAAAGAGATAGGCATTGGAAAATGCAGGGCTATAACGTGTAGATGAAGCACTAACAGGAGGCTTTAAAATTTTCATTCTAGTGTCTTTCGTTTGGGAGAAAAATGCAAAGGTACAATACAGCTTTTTCTTGCCAATATCTCTCTTTTGCAAAGAGCTAGGCATTGGAAAATGCAGGGCTATAACGTGTAGATGAAGCACTAACAGGAGGCTTTACAATTTTCATTCTAGTGTCTTTCGTTTGGGAGAAAAATGCAAAGGTACAATACAGTTTTTCCTTGCCGATATCTCTCTTTTGCAAAGAGATAGGCATTGGAAAATTCAGGGCTATAACGTGTAGATGAAGCACTAATAGGAGGCTTTACAATTTTCATTCTAGTGTCCTTCGTTTGGAAGAAAAATGCAAAGGTACAATACAGCTTTTCCTTGCCGATATCTCTCTTTTGCAAAGAGATAGGCATTGGAAAATTCAGGGCTATAACGTGTAGATGAAGCACTAACAGGAGGCTTTAAAATTTTCATTCTAGTGTCTTTCGTTTGGGAGAAAAATGCAAAGGTACAATACAGCTTTTCCTTGCCGATATCTCTCTTTTGCAAAGAGCTAGGCATTGGAAAATTCAGGGCTATAACGTGTAGATGAAGCACTAATAGGAGGCTTTAAAATTTTCATTCTAGTGTCTTTCGTTTGGGAGAAAAATGCAAAGGTACAATACAGCTTTTCCTTGCCGATATCTCTCTTTTGCAAAGAGCTAGGCATTGGAAAATGCAGGGCTATAACGTGTAGATGAAGCACTAACAGGAGGCTTTAAAATTTTCATTCTAGTGTCTTTCGTTTGGGAGAAAAATGCAAAGGTACAATACAGCTTTTCCTTGCCAATATCTCTCTTTTGCAAAGAGCTAGGCATTGGAAAATGCAGGGCTATAACGTGTAGATGAAGCACTAACAGGAGGCTTTACAATTTTCATTCTAGTGTCTTTCGTTTGGGAGAAAAATGCAAAGGTACAATACAGTTTTTCCTTGCCGATATCTCTCTTTTGCAAAGAGATAGGCATTGGAAAATTCAGGGCTATAACGTGTAGATGAAGCACTAATAGGAGGCTTTACAATTTTCATTCTAGTGTCCTTCGTTTGGAAGAAAAATGCAAAGGTACAATACAGCTTTTCCTTGCCGATATCTCTCTTTTGCAAAGAGATAGGCATTGGAAAATTCAGGGCTATAACGTGTAGATGAAGCACTAACAGGAGGCTTTAAAATTTTCATTCTAGTGTCTTTCGTTTGGGAGAAAAATGCAAAGGTACAATACAGCTTTTCCTTGCCGATATCTCTCTTTTGCAAAGAGCTAGGCATTGGAAAATTCAGGGCTATAACGTGTAGATGAAGCACTAATAGGAGGCTTTAAAATTTTCATTCTAGTGTCTTTCGTTTGGGAGAAAAATGCAAAGGTACAATACAGCTTTTCCTTGCCGATATCTCTCTTTTGCAAAGAGCTAGGCATTGGAAAATGCAGGGCTATAACGTGTAGATGAAGCACTAACAGGAGGCTTTAAAATTTTCATTCTAGTGTCTTTCGTTTGGGAGAAAAATGCAAAGGTACAATACAGCTTTTCCTTGCCAATATCTCTCTTTTGCAAAGAGCTAGGCATTGGAAAATGCAGGGCTATAACGTGTAGATGAAGCACTAACAGGAGGCTTTACAATTTTCATTCTAGTGTCTTTCGTTTGGGAGAAAAATGCAAAGGTACAATACAGTTTTTCCTTGCCGATATCTCTCTTTTGCAAAGAGATAGGCATTGGAAAATTCAGGGCTATAACGTGTAGATGAAGCACTAATAGGAGGCTTTAAAATTTTCATTCTAGTGTCCTTCGTTTGGGAGAAAAATGCAAAGGTACAATACAGCTTTTCCTTGCCGATATCTCTCTTTTGCAAAGAGATAGGCATTGGAAAATTCAGGGCTATAACGTGTAGATGAAGCACTAACAGGAGGCTTTAAAATGTTCATTCTAGTGTCCTTCGTTTGGGAGAAAAATGCAAAGGTACAATACAGCTTTTCCTTGCCGATATCTCTCTTTTGCAAAGAGATAGGCATTGGAAAATTCTGGGCTATAACGTGTAGATGAAGCACTAATAGGAGGCTTTAAAATTTTCATTCTAGTGTCCTTCGTTTGGGAGAAAAATGCAAAGGTACAATACAGCTTTTCCTTGCCGATATCTCTCTTTTGCAAAGAGATAGGCATTGGAAAATTCAGGGCTATAACGTGTAGATGAAGCACTAACAGGAGGCTTTAAAATTTTCATTCTAGTGTCTTTCGTTTGGGAGAAAAATGCAAAGGTACAATACAGCTTTTCCTTGCCGATATCTCTCTTTTGCAAAGAGCTAGGCATTGGAAAATTCAGGGCTATAACGTGTAGATGAAGCACTAACAGTAGGCTTTAAAATTTTCATTCTAGTGTCTTTCGTTTGGGAGAAAAATGCAAAGGTACAATACAGCTTTTCCTTGCCAATATCTCTCTTTTGCAAAGAGATAGGCATTGGAAAATTCAGGGCTATAACGTGTAGATGAAGCACTAACAGGAGGCTTTAAAATTTTCATTCTAGTGTCTTTCGTTTGGGAGAAAAATGCAAAGGTGCAATACAGCTTTTCCTTGCCAATATCTCTCTTTTGCAAAGAGCTAGGCATTGGAAAATTCAGGGCTATACCGTGTAGATGAAGCACTAACAGGAGGCTTTTAAATTTTCATTCTAGTGTCCTTCGTTTGGGAGAAAAATGCAAAGGTACAATACAGCTTTTCCTTGCCGATATCTCTCTTTTGCAAAGAGATAGGCATTGGAAAATTCAGGGCTATAACGTGTAGATGAAGCACTAACAGGAGGCTTTAAAATTTTCATTCTAGTTTCTTTCGTTTGGGAGAAAAATGCAAAGGTACAATACAGTTTTTCCTGGCCGATATCTCTCTTTTGCAAAGAGATAGGCATTGGAAAATTCAGGGCTATAACGTGTAGATGAAGCACTAACAGGAGGCTTTAAATTTTTCATTCTAGTTTCCTTCGTTTGGGAGAAAAATGCAAAGGTACAATACAGATTTTCCTTGCCGATATCTCTCTTTTGCAAAGAGATAGGCATTGGAAAATTCAGGGCTATAACGTGTAGATGAAGCACTAACAGGAGGCTTTAAAATTTTCATTCTAGTTTCTTTCGTTTGGGAGAAAAATGCAAAGGTACAATACAGTTTTTCCTTGCCGATATCTCTCTTTTGCAAAGAGATAGGCATTGGAAAATTCAGGGCTATAACGTGTAGATGAAGCACTAACAGGAGGCTTTAAATTTTTCATTCTAGTTTCCTTCGTTTGGGAGAAAAATGCAAAGGTACAATACAGATTTTCCTTGCCGATATCTCTCTTTTGCACAGAGATAGGCATTGGAAAAGTCAGGGCTATAACGTGTAGATAAAGCACTAACAGGAGGCTTTAAAATTTTCATTCTAGTGTCCTTCGTTTGGGAGAAAAATGCAAAGGTACAATACAGCTTTTCCTTGCCAATATCTCTCTTTTGCAAAGAGCTAGGCATTGGAAAATTCAGGGCTATACCGTGTAGATGAAGCACTAACAGGAGGCTTTTAAATTTTCATTCTAGTGTCTTTCGTTTGGGAGAAAAATGCAAAGGTACAATGCAGCTTTTCCTTGCCGATATCGCTCTTTTGCAAAGAGATAGGCATTGGAAAATGCAGGGCTATAACGTGCAGATGAAGCACTAACAGGAGGCTTTAAAATTTTCATTCTAGTGTCTTTCGTTTGGGAGAAAAATGCAAAGGTACAATACAGTTTTTCCTGGCCGATATCTCTCTTTTGCAAAGAGATAGGCATTGGAAAATTCAGGGCTATAACGTGTAGATGAAGCACTAACAGGAGGCTTTAAAATTTTCATTCTAGTTTCCTTCGTTTGGGAGAAAAATGCAAAGGTACAATACAGCTTTTCCTGGCCGATATCTCTCTTTTGCAAAGAGATAGGCATTGGAAAATTCAGGGCTATAACGTGTAGATGAAGCACTAACAGGAGGCTTTAAAATTTTCATTCTAGTGTCTTTCGTTTGGGAGAAAAATGCAAAGGTACAATACAGTTTTTCCTGGCCGATATCTCTCTTTTGCAAAGAGATAGGCATTGGAAAATTCAGGGCTATAACGTGTAGATGAAGCACTAACAGGAGGCTTTAAAATTTTCATTCTAGTGTCTTTCGTTTGGGAGAAAAATGCAAAGGTACAATACAGCTTTTCCTGGCCGATATCTCTCCTTTGCAAAGAGATAGGCATTGGAAAATTCAGGGCTATAACGTGTAGATGAAGCACTAACAGGAGGCTTTAAAATTTTCATTCTAGTGTCCTTCGTTTGGGAGAAAAATGCAAAGGTACAATACAGCTTTTCCTTGCCGATATCTCTCTTTTGCAAAGAGATAGGCATTGGAAAATTCAGGGCTATAACGTGTAGATGAAGCACTAATAGGAGGCTTTTAAATTTTCATTCTAGTGTCTTTCGTTTGGGAGAAAAATGCAAAGGTACAATGCAGCTTTTCCTTGCCGATATCTCTCTTTTGCAAAGAGATAGGCATTGGAAAATGCAGGGCTATAACGTGTAGATGAAGCACTAACATGAGGCTTTAAAATTTTCATTCTAGTGTCTTTCGTTTGGGAGAAAAATGCAAAGGTACAATACAGCATTTCCTTGCCGATATCTCTCTTTTGCAAAGAGATAGGCATTGGAAAATTCAGGGCTATACCGTGTAGATGAAGCACTAACAGGAGGCTTTAAAATTTTCATTCTAGTGTCTTTCGTTTGGGAGAAAAATGCAAAGGTACAATACAGCATTTCCTTGCCGATATCTCTCTTTTGCAAAGAGATAGGCATTGGAAAATTCAGGGCTATAACGTGTAGATGAAGCACTAATAGTAGGCTTTAAAATTTTCATTCTAGTGTCCTTCGTTTGGGAGAAAAATGCAAAGGTACAATACAGCTTTTCCTTGCCGATATCTCTCTTTTGCAAAGAGCTAGGCATTGGAAAATTCAGGGCTATAACGTGTAGATGAAGCACTAACAGGAGGCTTTAAAATTTTCATTCTAGTGTCTTTCGTTTGGGAGAAAAATGCAAAGGTACAATACAGCTTTTCCTTGCCAATATCTCTCTTTTGCAAAGAGCTAGGCATTGGAAAATTCAGGGCTATACCGTGTAGATGAAGCACTAGCAGGAGGCTTTTAAATCTTCATTCTAGTGTCCTTCGTTTGGGAGAAAAATGCAAAGGTACAATACAGCTTTTCCTTGCCGATATCTCTCTTTTGCAAAGAGATAGGCATTGGAAAATTCAGGGCTATAACGTGTAGATGAAGCACTAACAGGAGGCTTTAAAATTTTCATTCTAGTGTCTTTCGTTTGGGAGAAAAATGCAAAGGTACAATACAGCTTTTCCTTGCCGATATCTCTCTTTTGCAAAGAGCTAGGCATTGGAAAATTCAGGGCTATAACGTGTAGATGAAGCACTAATAGGAGGCTTTAAAATTTTCATTCTAGTGTCCTTCGTTTGGGAGAAAAATGCAAAGGTACAATACAGCTTTTCCTTGCCAATATCTCTCTTTTGCAAAGAGCTAGGCATTGGAAAATTCAGGGCTATAACGTGTAGATGAAGCACTAACAGGAGGCTTTAAAATTTTCATTCTAGTGTCTTTCGTTTGGGAGAAAAATGCAAAAGTACAATGCTGCTTTTCCTTGCCGATATCTCTCTTTTGCAAAGAGATAGGCATTGGAAAATGCAGGGCTATAACGTGTAGATGAAGCACTAACAGGAGGCGTTAAAATTTTCATTCTAGTGTCTTTCGTTTGGGAGAAAAATGCAAAGGTACTATACAGCTTTTCCTTGCCAATATCTCTCTTTTGCAAAGAGCTAGGCATTGGAAAATTCAGGGCTATAACGTGTAGATGAAGCACTAACAGGAGGCTTTAAAATTTTCATTCTAGTGTCCTTCGTTTGGGAGAAAAATGCAAAGGTACAATACAGCTTTTCCTTGCCGATATCTCTCTTTTGCAAAGAGATAGGCATTGGAAAATTCAGGGCTATAACGTGTAGATGAAGCACTAATAGGAGGCTTTTAAATTTTCATTCTAGTGTCTTTCGTTTGGGAGAAAAATGCAAAGGTACAATGCAGCTTTTCCTTGCCGATATCTCTCTTTTGCAAAGAGATAGGCATTGGAAAATGCAGGGCTATAACGTGTAGATGAAGCACTAACATGAGGCTTTAAAATTTTCATTCTAGTGTCTTTCGTTTGGGAGAAAAATGCAAAGGTACAATACAGCATTTCCTTGCCGATATCTCTCTTTTGCAAAGAGATAGGCATTGGAAAATTCAGGGCTATACCGTGTAGATGAAGCACTAACAGGAGGCTTTAAAATTTTCATTCTAGTGTCTTTCGTTTGGGAGAAAAATGCAAAAGTACAATGCAGCTTTTCCTTGCCGATATCTCTCTTTTGCAAAGAGATAGGCATTGGAAAATGCAGGGCTATAACGTGTAGATGAAGCACTAACAGGAGGCTTTAAAATTTTCATTCTAGTGTCTTTCGTTTGGGAGAAAAATGCAAAGGTACAATACAGCATTTCCTTGCCGATATCTCTCTTTTGCAAAGAGATAGGCATTGGAAAATTCTGGGCTATAACGTGTAGATGAAGCACTAATAGTAGGCTTTAAAATTTTCATTCTAGTGTCCTTCGTTTGGGAGAAAAATGCAAAGGTACAATACAGCTTTTCCTTGCCGATATCTCTCTTTTGCAAAGAGCTAGGCATTGGAAAATTCAGGGCTATAACGTGTAGATGAAGCACTAACAGGAGGCTTTAAAATTTTCATTCTAGTGTCTTTCGTTTGGGAGAAAAATGCAAAGGTACAATACAGCTTTTCCTTGCCAATATCTCTCTTTTGCAAAGAGCTAGGCATTGGAAAATTCAGGGCTATACCGTGTAGATGAAGCACTAGCAGGAGGCTTTTAAATCTTCATTCTAGTGTCCTTCGTTTGGGAGAAAAATGCAAAGGTACAATACAGCTTTTCCTTGCCGATATCTCTCTTTTGCAAAGAGATAGGCATTGGAAAATTCAGGGCTATAACGTGTAGATGAAGCACTAACAGGAGGCTTTAAAATTTTCATTCTAGTGTCTTTCGTTTGGGAGAAAAATGCAAAGGTACAATACAGCTTTTCCTTGCCGATATCTCTCTTTTGCAAAGAGCTAGGCATTGGAAAATTCAGGGCTATAACGTGTAGATGAAGCACTAATAGGAGGCTTTAAAATTTTCATTCTAGTGTCCTTCGTTTGGGAGAAAAATGCAAAGGTACAATACAGCTTTTCCTTGCCAATATCTCTCTTTTGCAAAGAGATAGGCATTGGAAAATTCAGGGCTATAACGTGTAGATGAAGCACTAACAGGAGGCTTTAAAATTTTCATTCTAGTGTCTTTCGTTTGGGAGAAAAATGCAAAAGTACAATGCTGCTTTTCCTTGCCAATATCTCTCTTTTGCAAAGAGATAGGCATTGGAAAATTCAGGGCTATAACATGTAGGTGAAGCACTAACAGGAGGCTTTAAAATTTTCATTCTAGTGTCTTTCGTTTGGGAGAAAAATGCAAAGGTACAATACAGCTTTTCCTTGCCGATATCTCTCTTTTGCAAAGAGATAGGCATTGGAAAATTCAGGGCTATAACGTGTAGATGAAGCACTAACAGGAGGCTTTAAATTTTTCATTCTAGTGTCTTTCGTTTGGGAGAAAAATGCAAAGGTACAATACAGCTTTTCCTTGCCGATATCTCTCTTTTGCAAAGAGCTAGGCATTGGAAAATTTGTTCTCTGAAAAGTGTCCACAAAGCCAAGTTTCTGATTAACACCTTTGTAGGGATGGTTTTTAACCTATTACTAAATTAAACTTGCTTCATTGGAAAGGCAGCAAGATGCATCCTCATTTCAATATCTACTGAAATAATACAGGTTGACACCAGGAAACATTAACGCCACTGCATCCTTGCTGCTTTCTCATGTGGAAGTCTGTTTAATGTGAAAACAAGGTGATATCTAATTAGCACACAGGTAAGGAATTAAGAAAATCTTTATTTAAGGGTGAAGATGTTTCTCACAAAATCGTTGCCCCAATGCATCATTGAAATTCAAGCTGGAAAGATGATTTTAATATATCACTTGTACATTTTGTATTGCTCTTCTGGTGACAATGTAGTTTACTTTGCCTCTTGAAGAAGCCGCCTGGGGTGCGGAGAAACGCGTTGAGGACACAGAGAGGACGGGTCACTGAGAATATCACCGAGACCATCCAAGTGCTCACAGGAGAAATACACCTGCTGTTCTATAATATCAAGTTGTCTGTAACCTGTTGCCGGCAATCAGCCTGCTTGTGAAGAGACCGGACTCTTCATTTCTTCACAATTTTTCACACCATCAGCCTGTCTTGCTGAGCATGGCTATTTCCAATCAGGGATAATACACGGCAGTTTAGCTTACCAACTCTGTGCTGTGTTAAAGAAAACATCCATCCCTGCGGGCGCCGCCGACGGATGTCTCACCCGTGCAAAGGGTGATAGAGAGCGGCTTTGCATTACCCACCGTGCATAGGAAAGCAAGGACAGCGATTCAGTGAGTAATTGAAACCGTACGGTTCTTTCATATCATATCCATCACGTGGAAAATTATACTTTACATATATGGTTACAGAGGCTGAATTTATTAGCCGGAGGACATATTCTTTCTGAACTGTGAGAGACTGAACAACTTAGAATCCAGTATATTGAAAGCTATATAGGTGAAAACCGGTGACCCACTCCTATATGTTTTTATTATAGGCATATATATGCTATTATCTGAGGTGTAATTACACCCAAGTTTTATGTGTTATATATTATTGTGGTCCATTATTAGTTTTTATTTTTCTATGTTTCTTTTTGTGTTTTATATATTTTTTTGCTAGCTAAATAAATTGTTTTATTATATTTGGCAGTATTATTGGATTTTCAAGCGCCGACCTGGTATTTGTTTGTTTTCTATTGAAATTCAAGCTGGAAAGATGATTTTAATATATCACTTGTACATTTTGTAATGCTCTTCTGGTGACAATGTAGTTTGTTTTTGTCAATTACCATTTTAATAATCGGATAAAGAAAATTAAGTGGATTTTTGAAAGAAAACAATACTGTCAATATACTATTAAAACAAATTAAAATGGTAAAAGTTATTGTACTTTAAGTAAAAATAAAAGAGCAAAAATATCAATCCCAGTTTTGGTTTACTTTAATTAACAAAAAAAAATGCATATAGCAGAGGATAGTTTCAATCTGCCTACCTCTGGGTTATGGACCCAGCATGCTTCCATTACAGTACTCTGCTTCACATGTAATTGCAAGAGATCCTGAAGCACTCACTCATCATGGGAAAGTACCAATGTGTTTCTTCATTGGTTGATGGAAGAAACATCTTACAAAAACTCTCCAGATTATTGACTATTTAAAGTTTTTCTAGGAAACGTTCTAGATGAATGCTTATTAGCCTTTGTCAGTATGTACTTTTGCAAAGTGTCTCTGTGGTGCAATCGGTTAGTGTGTTTGGTTATTAACCAAAGGGTTGGTGGTTCAATCCCACCCAGGGATGTTATTGACCTTGTCATCAGATTTTGGTGATCTTTAAGTAGACAAGTCAAAATTTCAAACCCCCTCTTATGGTGTAGGGTACCTGGCCTACTCTGATGTAATCAGAGTTAGATTTGATTAAGTGATTTTATCAAAAAACAGCTAGGAAGCACAATTTAGCAGTGGGTTGCAGAGAAAATGAAATATGCTGGCAGAAAAATCCAATTGAGTGATTAAACAGCTCTTCATTTTCTGGCTTTATTTTTATGCTAACAAATTTGTTCTCTGAAAAGTGTCCAAAAAGCCAAGTATCGGATTAACATCTTTGTAGGGATGGTTTTTCACCTATTACTAAATTAAACTTGCTTCATTGGAAAGGCAGCAAGATGCATCCTCATTTCAATATCTACTGAAATAATACAGGTTGACACCAGGAAACATTAACGCCACTGCATCCTTGCTGCTTTCTCATGTGGAAGTCTGTTTAATGTGAAAACAAGGTGATATCTAATTAGCACACAGGTAAGGAATTAAGAAAATCTTTATTTAAGGGTGAAGATGTTTCTCACAAAATCGTTGCCCCAATGCATCATTGAAATTCAAGCTGGAAAGATGATTTTAATATATCACTTGTACATTTTGTATTGCTCTTCTGGTGACAATGTAGTTTGTTTTTGTCAATTACCATTTTAATAATCGGGTAAAGAAAATTAAGTGGATTTTTGAAAGAAAACAATACTGTCAATATACTATTAAAACAAATTAAAATGGTAAAAGTTATTGTACTTTAAGTAAAAATAAAAGAGCAAAAATATCAATCCCAGTTTTGGATTACTTTAATTAACAAAAAAAAATGCATATAGCAGAGGATAGTTTCAATCTGCCTACCTCTGGGTTATGAACCCAGCATGCTTTCATTACAGTACTCTGCTGCACATGTAAGTGCAAGAGATCCTGAAGCACTCACTCATCATGGGAAAGTACCAATGTGTTTCTTCGTTGGTTGATGGAAGAAACATCTTACAAAAACTCTCCAGATTATTGACTTTTTAAAGTTTTTCTAGGAAACGTTCTAGATGAATGCTTATTAGCCTTTGTCAGTATGGACTTTTGCAAAGTGTCTCTGTGGCGCAATCGGTTAGTGTGATTGGTTATTAACCAAAGGGTTGGTGGTTCAATCCCACCCAGGGATGTAATTGACCTTGTTATCAGATTTTGGTGATCTTTAAGTAGACAAGTCAAAATTTCAAAAACCCCTGTTATGGTGTAGGGTACCTGGCCTTCTCTGATGTAATCAGAGTTAGATTTGATTCAGTGATTTTATAAAAACAGCTAGGAAGCACAATTTAGCAGTGGTTTGCAGAGAAAAAGAAATATGCTGGCAAAAAAATCCAATTGAGTGATTAAACAGCTCTTCATTTTCTGGCTTTATTTTTATGCTAACAAATTTGTTCTCTGAAAAGTGTCCACAAAGCCAAGTATCTGATTAACATCTTTGTAGGGATGGTTTTTCACCTATTACTAAATTAAACTTGCTTCATTGGAAAGGCAGCAAGATGCATCCTCATTTCAATATCTACTGAAATAATACAGGTTGACACCAGGAAACATTAACGCCACTGCATCCTTGCTGCTTTCTCATGTGGAAGTCTGTTTAATGTGAAAACAAGGTGATATCTAATTAGCACACAGGTAAGGAATTAAGAAAATCTTTATTTAAGGGTGAAGATGTTTCTCACAAAATCGTTGCCCCAATGCATCATTGAAATTCAAGCTGGAAAGATGATTTTAATATATCACTTGTACATTTTGTATTGCTCTTCTGGTGACAATGTAGTTTGTTTTTGTCAATTACCATTTTAATAATCGGGTAAAGAAAATTAAGTGGATTTTTGAAAGAAAACAATACTGTCAATATACTATTAAAACAAATTAAAATGGTAAAAGTTATTGTACTTTAAGTAAAAATAAAAGAGCAAAAATATCAATCCCAGTTTTGGATTACTTTAATTAACAAAAAAAATGCATATAGCAGAGGATAGTTTCAATCTGCCTACCTCTGGGTTATGAACCCAGCATGCTTTCATTACAGTACTCTGCTGCACATGTAAGTGCAAGAGATCCTGAAGCACTCACTCATCATGGGAAAGTACCAATGTGTTTCTTCGTTGGTTGATGGAAGAAACATCTTACAAAAACTCTCCAGATTATTGACTTTTTAAAGTTTTTCTAGGAAACGTTCTAGATGAATGCTTATTAGCCTTTGTCAGTATGGACTTTTGCAAAGTGTCTCTGTGGCGCAATCGGTTAGTGTGATTGGTTATTAACCAAAGGGTTGGTGGTTCAATCCCACCCAGGGATGTAATTGACCTTGTTATCAGATTTTGGTGATCTTTAAGTAGACAAGTCAAAATTTCAAAAACCCCTGTTATGGTGTAGGGTACCTGGCCTTCTCTGATGTAATCAGAGTTAGATTTGATTCAGTGATTTTATAAAAACAGCTAGGAAGCACAATTTAGCCGTGGTTTGCAGAGAAAAAGAAATATGCTGGCAAAAAAATCCAATTGAGTGATTAAACAGCTCTTCATTTTCTGGCTTTATTTTTATGCTAACATATTTGTTCTCTGAAAAGTGTCCACAAAGCCAAGTATCTGATTAACATCTTTGTAGGGATGGTTTTTCACCTATTACTAAATTAAACTTGCTTCATTGGAAAGGCAGCAAGATGCATCCTCATTTCAATATCTACTGAAATAATACAGGTTGACACCAGGAAACATCAATGCCACTGCATCCTTGCTGCTTTCTCATGTGGAAGTCTGTTTAATGTGAAAACAAGGTGATATCTAATTAGCACACAGGTAAGGAATTAAGAAAATCTTTATTTAAGGGTGAAGATGTTTCTCACAAAATCGTTGCCCCAATGCATCATTGAAATTCAAGCTGGAAAGATGATTTTAATATATCACTTGTACATTTTGTATTGCTCTTCTGGTGACAATGTAGTTTGTTTTTGTCAATTACCATTTTAATAATAGGGTAAAGAAAATTAAGTGGATTTTTGAAAGAAAACAATACTGTCAATATACTATTAAAACAAATTAAAATGGTAAAAGTTATTGTACTTTAAGTAAAAATAAAAGAGCAAAAATATCAATCCCAGTTTTGGATTACTTTAATTAACAAAAAAAATGCATATAGCAGAGGATAGTTTCAATCTGCCTACCTCTGGGTTATGAACCCAGCATGCTTTCATTACAGTACTCTGCTGCACATGTAAGTGCAAGAGATCCTGAAGCACTCACTCATCATGGGAAAGTACCAATGTGTTTCTTCGTTGGTTGATGGAAGAAACATCTTACAAAAACTCTCCAGATTATTGACTTTTTAAAGTTTTTCTAGGAAACGTTCTAGATGAATGCTTATTAGCCTTTGTCAGTATGGACTTTCGCAAAGTGTCTCTGTGGCGCAATCGGTTAGTGTGTTTGGTTATTAACCAAAGGGTTGGTGGTTCAATCCCACCCAGGGATGTAATTGACCTTGTTATCAGATTTTGGTGATCTTTAAGTAGACAAGTCAAAATTTCAAACCTCCTCTTATGGTGTAGGGTACCTGGCCTACTCTGATGTAATCAGAGTTAGATTTGATTAAGTGATTTTATAAAAAATAGCTAGGAAGCACAATTTAGAAGTGGGTTGCAGAGAAAAAGAAATATGCTGGCAGAAAAATCCAACTGAGTGATTAAACAGCTCTTCATTTTCTGGCTTTATTTTTATGCTAACAAATTTGTTCTCTGAAAAGTGTCCACAAAGCCAAGTATCTGATTAACACCTTTGTAGGGATGGTTTTTCACCTATTACTAAATTAAACGTGCTTCATTGGAAAGGCAGCAAGATGCATCCTCATTTCAATATCTACTGAAATAATACAGGTTGACACCAGGAAACATTAAAGCCACTGCATCCTTGCTGCTTTCTCATGTGGAAGTCTGTTTAATGTGAAAACAAGGTGATATCTAATTAGCACACAGGTAAGGAATTAAGAAAATCTTTATTTAAGGGTGAAGAGGTTTCTCACAAAACCGTTGCCCCAATGCATCATTGAAATTCAAGCTGGAAAGATGATTTTAATATATCACTTGTACATTTTGTATTGCTCTTCTGGTGACAATGTAGTTTGTTTTTGTCAATTACCATTTTAATAATCGGGTAAAGAAAATTAAGTGGATTTTTGAAAGAAAACAATACTGTCTATATACTATTAAAACAAATTAAAAAGGTAAAAGTTATTGTACTTTAAGTAAAATAAAAAGAGCAAAAATATCAATCCCAGTTTTGGATTACTTTAATTAACAAAAAAAAATGCATATAGCAGAGGATTATTTCAATCTGCCTACCTCTGGGTTATGGACCCAGCATGCTTCCATTACAGTACTCTGCTGCACATGTAAGTGCAAGAGATCCTGAAGCACTCACTCATCATGGGAAAGTACCAATGTGTTTCTTCATTGGTTGATGGAAGAAACATCTTACAAAAACTCTCCAGATTATTGACTATTTAAAGTTTTTCTAGGAAACGTTCTAGATGAATGCTTATTAGCCTTTGTCAGTATGTACTTTTGCAAAGTGTCGCTGTAGCGCAATCAGTTAGTGTGTACGGCTATTAACCAAAAAGTTGGTGGTTCAATCCCACCCAGGGACGTAATTGACCTTGTGAACAGATTTTGGTGATATTTAAGTAGACAAGTCAAAATTTCAAACCCTCTCTTATGGTGTAGGGTACCTGGCCTACTCTGATGTAATCAGAGTTAGATTTGATTAAGTGATTTTATAAAAAAAACAGCTAGGAAGCACAATTTAGCAGTGGTTTGCAGAGAAAAAGAAATATGCTGGCAGAAAAATCCAATTGAGTGATTAAACAGCTCTTCATTTTCTGGCTTTATTTTTATGCTAACAAATTTGTTCTCTGAAAAGAGTCCACAAAGCCAAGTATCTGATTAACACCTTTGTAGGGATGGTTTTTCACCTATTACTAAATTAAACATGCTTCATTGGAAAGGCAGCAAGATGCATCCTCATTTCAATATCTACTGAAATAATACAGGTTGACACCAGGAAACATTAACGCCACTGCATCCTTGCTGCTTTCTCATGTGGAAGTCTGTTTAATGTGAAAACAAGGTGATATCTAATTAGCACACAGGTAAGGAATTAAGAAAATCTTTATTTAAGGGTGAAGAGGTTTCTCACAAAATCGTTGCCCCAATGCATCATTGAAATTCAAGCTGGAAAGATGATTTTAATATATCACTTGTACATTTTGTATTGCTCTTCTGGTGACAATGTAGTTTGTTTTTGTCAATTACCATTTGAATAATAGGGTAAAGAAAATTAAGTGGATTTTTGAAAGAAAACAATACTGTCAATATACTATTAAAACAAATTAAAATAATAAAAGTTATTGTACTTAAAGTAAAAATAAAAGAGCAAAAATATCAATCCCAGTTTTGGATTACTTTAATTAACAAAAAAAAATGCATATAGCAGAGGATAGTTTCAATCTGCCTACCTCTGGGCTATGGGCCCAGCATGCTTCCATTGCAGTACTCTGCTGCACATGTAAGTGCAAGAGATCCTGAAGCACTCACTCATCATGGGAAAGTACCAATGTGTTTCTTCATTGGTTGATGGAAGAAACATCTTACAAAAACTCTCCAGATTATTGACTTTTTAAAGTTTTTCTAGGAAACGTTCTAGATGAATGCTTATTAGCCTTTGTCAGTATATACTTTTGCAATGTGTCTCTGTGGCGCAATCAGTTAGCGTGTTCGGTTATTAACCAAAAGGTTGGTGGTTCAATCCTACCCAGGGACGTAATTTACCTTGTTATCAGATTTTGGTGATCTTTAAGTAGACAAGTCAAAATTTCAAACCCCCTCTTATGGTGTAGGGTACCTGGCCTTCTCTGATGTAATCAGAGTTAGATTTGATTAAGTGATTTTATAAAAAATAGCTAGGAAGCACAATTTAGAAGTGGGTTGCAGAGAAAAAGAAATATGCTGGCAGAAAAATCCAACTGAGTGATTAAACAGATCTTCATTTTCTGGCTTTATTTTTATGCTAACAAATTTGTTCTCTGAAAAGTGTCCACAAAGCCAAGTATCTGATTAACACCTTTGTAGGGATGGTTTTTCACCTATTACTAAATTAAACTTGCTTCATTGGAAAGGCAGCAAGTGATGTCATCCAAGCAGTGGGTCAAAGTTGGCTTCAACCCTCGTCTGCTTATGAAAAGAGAAAAGGGATATGCAGGGCATGGCGGCCTTTTGCGACGCTTGGATGACCCCTAGTTCGCATTAAACACCCCCACCCTCCTTCGGTGTGGGGCTCATGTTGGCCATGCCCCAGCCCCTGAAGCATTCAAGCTGATTTCTTGCAGCAGCTGGGTACTGTAACAGCTCCAGAGCTGCTCTGTAAGGCAAGTAAAAGGGTGTGGGCCCTGCAGCACTACCTGTAGTTTGCATTGTGCATTGGAAGGCACAAAGTAAGCAGATGGGAGGAGAAGTCAGGATAGTGCACAAGGTTATAGAAGGAAGGGGCTCAAGAAAAGAGAAGTGGAAACAGACAGCATACTAGGCTGGAGAGAGACCTGAGACAAAGAGATCTGAATTATACGAGAGCTGTCCAGGGGAAACACAAATTATGCAGTCAAGTTTCCCACATTTGGGGAAATCGCAAGGGGCAGCACACCCAGAGTGCAATGGGTGAGCCTTGCCCTGGGAGAAGCAACTTCATGATCATAGTATCTCACCTGGCAGGTTAGTAGGAGTTGGGCTAGAGCTGGGGAGGGTCGCTGCTCGGGCACCCCCCTGTCAAGTGAAGGAGATCCAACTGAGGCAGCACAAGGGAACTCTCGAAAGAAGAACAAGGCTAGAGTAAGATCTGAGACAAAGAAATCTGACTTTTACCAGAGCTGACCAGAGGAAAGCACAAACACAGTCCCCCACTACCACAAATAATGCAGTCGAGTTTCCCACATTTGGGGAAATCACAGGGGTCAGCATACCCAGAATGCAATGAATGAACCTAACCCTGGGAGAACAATCTTCATGACCATGGTATCTCCTATGCAAAATAAGTATGATTTGGGATAGGGCTGGGGAGGGCCGTTGCTCAGGCACATCTCTGTCAAGTAAGTTGCATTTGATTTGTTGTTTGGGGGTGCTTCAGTATTAGGCAGCCTTCTGCCCTACCATGTTCATCTGAAAATATGTGTTCTCCCTGCAGTTGTTGTCCCCAGATGAGAGTTCCCTTGTGCTGCCTCAGTTGAATCTCCTTTTGGAGAAGACCTCAATAAGATTGTAGCTGATCTGGCTACTGCTAAAACAGCTTGCCTACCTAGTATGACTCCTACCACGCAGAAGGCTAAAAGTACTTTTCTTTGCCCTTTCATCCTCCAGGTAAAGCGTACCCAAGGTCAGGCATACCCAAAGCAAGCTCATGTTTCCGGACCTGCCAAGCCCAGACTGAAGCAATCCTGGGCTGCCCATCAGCCTGCTTCCAAAATGGACAAGCCTGCCGCATGACGGTGCAGGCCTCCCTCTGGGGGATCCCAGGGTGGGGGGCCCGACTTCTAGGTTTGGCAAAGAAAGGTATAATTCTAAGCTAGAGAATTCTGTTTGGAGCTCACCTTGTACTTTGTGAAGAAATAATCAGCATTGTGGCTGAGCAGATACATGTAGTGTGTGGCTGCAAACTGCATGGATCTGCTGCGTTGTAATGCTGATTCTTTTTTTTTGCAAAGTACCAATAGCTTCATATAATGTTCACAATTTTTATGCAGGATCAAATAGCTCAATAGGTAGGGTGTTTGATTAGAATTCAACAGGTTATAGGTTTGAATCCTGGGTATGGTAGTTTGAGATGTGTTATTTAATAAAGTCTGT
The DNA here is from genome assembly GCF_028390025.1 of Pseudophryne corroboree. Classification (NCBI taxonomy): domain Eukaryota; kingdom Metazoa; phylum Chordata; class Amphibia; order Anura; family Myobatrachidae; genus Pseudophryne; species Pseudophryne corroboree. Next base: position 304,097 of record NW_026970270.1, on the reverse strand, counting down.
TGTTCTGACTGCCGGCATCCTATCACCTGGGATATCATACTAAATAAATGGAGTTGGTCAATTTTTTTTTTTTTTTTTTTAACTAGGGACAATTTCCAGATACTTCTCTTTATAACTGAGATTGCCCCCTGGAACTTCACATCAGTTGACAACTATGCATGAGTGGGCAGTGCTTGCCCTGGATCTGCCCACCCATTTATGTGCCATCATAAAATAAAGCATGACTAACAGTTAGCCTGGGCGTACACTACACAATTATCTGTCAGGCTATCTATCCAGTCTGGATGGATGGAATGAAAATCTGGTAATGTATAGGAGCAAATGTCAATTAACCATTTGCTCCCAAACACTAGAAAAGTGGTCAAAAATGGTCATTACACAAATTGGTTAAACCCAAAATTTAACCAATTTGTTTAGGGGACCATTTTTGTCCATTTTTTAGTGTTTGAGAGTAAATCGTTGATGGTCATTTGCTCACATAGATAACCGGATTTCTATTCCAACCAGCCAGTGTTGGAGAGATGGTCTGCCAGATTACATAATGCATACCAGAGCCATAACTAGACTTTTTGGTGCCCTGTGACAGAGAATTATATGCCCACCCCCCCATTTTTGCAATATGGACAAAAGGCGCATGCCTTGTGGGGAAGGGGCATAACAAGATTGGTCTCAGAGAAAGCACATGAGATATGAAGATATATCTAGTATACTTGACACTCAATGGTTTGTGGTATTGCAGGGGTGCCCTCCTTAAATGCATATACAGTCACACATGGCATGTTTGTGTAAATGGCATATCAGCAGTCAGCACTAACTGGTGACATGCCATTTGTACAAGTAAGCCATGTGTGACTAATATATAAACATACTTTATTAAATAACACCTCAAACTATCATACCCAGGATTCAAACCTATAACCTGTTAAATTCTAGTCAAACACCCTACCCATTGAGCTACTTGATCCTGCATCTATTCTAACCTCCAAAAACAGATTCAGTTGCATTTTCCAGCGTGTTTTGTTTGCGCCTTTGCAAATGTCTTACATCGACAAACTTATTTAGTACTATTTTGCAAATAGGGTTACATTGTCGCAACATTGTGTTCCCTAATTGCTTGATTTTTTAAATGCAAAAATTGATAAAGACACCTGATAATTGCTCTGTGGAGTCTTCTTTTGTGTCTACTTCTTATCTACATTTAATTCCCTACCTATAATCAAGGCATTTTTAAATGCTGGGCGCTGCCAGGACGTGAGGCCTACCTAGTCTTTAGATCTGAATTTGAATGTACTTGTGAACTAACTTAATTTCCTACTTCTAAATTCATTCCTAAATTCACTACTTACATTAATCCTGTAGTTGGGCATTTTGAGCCTTCAATTGTGGGCATTGTTTTGTGTCCAGACCAGCAGCTGGTGGTGTGCATTTGCTGGAAAGGCATCGAAGATCTCCGATATGCTGCATCTCCTGATGTGTGTCTGCCTCAAGTGGCTGTCAGCAAATGCATGCTAGACACCCCATTCCAAGCTGATTGTGACATCACGGAACATGCATCATAGAACAGGCATGCTAGAACATGGGTCTTCAACCTGCGATCCTCCAGCTGCTGTGGAACTACATATCCCAGCATGCCCTGCCTCAGTTTTAGCATACCTTAATAGCAAAACTGTGGCAGGGCATGCTGGGATGTGTAGTTTCACAGCAGCTGGAGGGCCACAGGATGAAGACCCATGTGCTAGAACCAAACCGCAGGTACATTGAATGCTAGCAAGCTGAATGTTTAAATCCTTTTTGTTCCGCAGCATTCCAATGCGGAAGATTCCATGGAACCAGAGATTATTCCATTGAGAAGGACATGCTGCCTGGATGACTGCACTGTGCAAATTAAATCACGGAGCCAGTTGGCTTGTGGGTGGCTCTGGTGACTGGGTGGTTGGGTGGGCGGTGTGTCGGAGGTGGAGCACATGCAAATGAATGTGTATCATCCAGCTAGTGAGAGTGAAAACTCATGCAGGAGTGTGCCTGCTTGTCAGTGAGTTATGCACCTTGCCAGACGTCAAATCTACATGGAGCAACTGGAGGGGACAAGAGCAGGTTTGGAAAATATAGACAGAAGAGCATATATGCTGGCGCATTCTCCATGATTGTGTCAGCTTATGTTTTGGTGCACTGCACTTTCCTCCACTAAGTTTTAGCCATTTTGTTTAAACGCAAGTGTAGTTGCTTCTCGCTCTTTTGGCTGTGATATTGTATCGTGGTTGAAGAGTCTGCTGGAGGGATTGTTTTCTTCATTGGCGAGAGACTGAAGATATTCCAGGATGGAAGGCTTGGGAACACTATCCGTTTTTCAGTTGTGGAAGAGTTGAAAGACCGGATTGGACTACATTCTATAGTAAAGGGTATCTTTGTATTTATTAATCCTCCCTTTATATGTGTCTGTCTTTCAATAAAGCTTTGGGCTTGTGATTCCGTCACCCTCTTACACTCCACACCCATAGCCTTATTAACTATTGTATTGTTTAAATGTATAGTGCAGTTCATGATTTATAGTGTAGGCTGGCCTGTGCTGTAGTTCTTGAACTGTACTATACCGACAGCATTTGTATTGTGTTTTGGCTGTGCTGCAACACAGTACTTATGTGTGTAATGTTTATGTATGTTTTTTTGCTTCTTTATGTCAATAAAGACTGCTTTTTCAATCCAATATCTGAAAACAATCAATGTTTATCTTTGATGGCAATAGAAGTGGTATGATATTTGCTGCTTTTGAAAGGCAATATCTGATATGTCCCCTATCTGGGAACCATATATTAAATGGCTTTTCAGAAAAGGGAGATGGGAGAAGAGCTTTCAGTACTTGTAGGACCGATGCACATTTCCTATTCTAGCCTACAAAAACAGATTCAGTTGCATTTTCCAGCGTGTTTTGGATGCGCCTTTGCAAATGTCTTACATCGACAAACTTATTTAGTACTATTTTGCAAATAGGGTTACATTGTTGCAACATTGTGTTCCCTAATTGCTTGATTTTTTAAATGCAGCAATTGATAAAAACACCTGATAACTGCTCTGCGGAGTCTTATTTTGTGTCTACTTCTTATCTACATTTAATTCCGTACCTCTAATCAAGGCATTTTTAAATGCTGGCGGCTGCCAGGACGTGAGGCCTACCTAGACTTTAGATCTGAATTTGAATGTACTAGTGAACTAACTTAATTTCCTACTTCTAAATTCATTCCTAAATTCACTACTTACATGAATCCTGTAGTTGGGCATTTTGGGACTTCGATTGTGGGCATTGTTTTGTGTCCAGACCAGCAGCAGGTGGTGTGCATTTGCTGGAAAGGCATCGAAGACCTCCGATATGCTGCATCTCCTGATGTGTGTCTCCCTCAAGTCGCTGTCAGCAAATGCCTGCTAGACACCCCATTCCAAGCTGATTGTGACATCACGGAACATGCATCATAGAACAGGCATGCTAAAACATGGGTCTTCAACCTGCGACCCTCCAGCTGCTGTGGAACTACACATCCCAGCATGCCCTGCCTCAGTTTTAGCATACCTTAATAGCAAAACTGTGGCAGGGCAAGCTGGGATGTGTAGTTTCACAGCAGCTGGAGGGCCACAGGATGAAGACCCATGTGCTAGAGCCAAGCCGCAGGTACATTGAATGCTAGCAAGCTGAATATTTAAATCCTTTTTGTTCCGCAGCATTCCAATGCGGAAGATTCCATTGAACCAGAGATCCTTCCATTGAAAGGACATGCTGCCTGGATGACTACACTGTGCAAATTAAATCACGGAGCCAGTTGGTTTGTGGGTGGCTCTGGTGACTGGGTGGTTGGGTGGGTGGTGTTTCGGAGGTGGAGCACATGCAAATGATTGTGTATCATCCAGCTAGTGAGAGTGTGCCTGCTTGTCAGTGGGTTATGCACCTTGCCAGACGTTAAATCTACATAGAGCAGCTGGAGGGGACAAGAGCAGGTTTGCAAAATATAGATAGAAGAGCATATATGCTGGCGCATTCTCCATGATTGTGTCAGCTTATGTTTTGGTGCACTGCACTTTCCTCCACTAAGTTTTAGCCATTTTTGTTAAGCTCAAGTGTAGTTGTTTCTCGGCCTTTTGGCTGTGATCTTGTATTGTGGTTGAAGGGTCTGCTGGAGGAAGGGATTGCTTTCTTCATTGGCGAAAGACCAAAGATATTCCAGGATGGAAGGCTTGGGAACACTATCCGTTTTTCAATTGTGGAAGAGTTGAAAGACCGGATTGGACTACATTCTATAGTAAAGGATGTCTTTCTATTTATTAATCCTCCCCTTATATGTGTCAGTCTTTCAATAAAGCTTCGGGCTTGTGATTTCCTCACCCTCTTACACTCCACACCCATAGCCTTATTAACTGTTGTATTATTGTACAGTTTAAATGTATAGTGCAGTTCATGATTTATAGTGTAGGCTGGCCTGTGCTGTAGTTCTTGAACTGTACTATACCGTCAGCATTTCTATTGTGTTTTGGCTGTGCCGCAACGCGGTACTTATGTGTGTAATGTTTATATATGTTTTTTTGCTTCTTTATGTGCATCGGTCCTACAAGTACTGAAAGCTCTTCTCCCATCTCCCTTTTCTGAAAAGCCATTTAATATATGGTTCCCAGATAGGGGACATATCAGATATTGGATTTCAAAAGCATCAAATATCATACCACTTTTATTGCCATCAAAGATAAACATTGATTGTTTTCAGATATTGGCTTGAAAAAGCAGTCTTTATTGACATAAAAAAAACATACATAAACATTGCACACATAAATACAGTGTTGCAGCACAGCCAAAACACAATACAAATGCTGACGGTATAGTACAGTTCAAGAACTACAGCACAGGCCAGTCTACACTATAAATCATGAACTGCACTCTACATTTAAACTATACAATAATACAACAGTTAATAAGGCTATGGGTGTGGAGTGTAAGAGGGTGAGGGATTCACAAAACCGAAGCTTTATTGTAACACAGACACATATAAGGGGAGGGTCAATAAATAGAAAGATATCCTTTACTATAGAATGTAGTCCAATCCGACCTCTGTGCTCTTCCACAACTGAAAAACAGATAGTGTTCCCAAGCCTTCCATCCTGGAATATCTTTGGTCTTTCGCCAATGAAGAAAACAATCCCTCCCTCCAGCAGACCCTTCAACCACGATACAAGATCACAGCCAAAAGGCCGAGAAGCAACTACACTTGAGCTTAACAAAAATGGCTAAAACTTAGTGGAGGAAAGTGCAGTGCACCAAAACATAAGCTGACACAATCATGGAGAATGCGCCAGCATATATGCTCTTCTATCTATATTTTGCAAACCTGCTCTTGTCCCCTCCAGCTGCTCTATGTAGATTTAACGTCTGGCAAGGTGCATAACCCACTGACAAGCAGGCACACTCCTGCATGAGTTTTCTCTCTCACTAGCTAGATGATACACAATCATTTGCATGCGCTCCACTTCCGACACACCACCCACCCAACCACCCAGTCACCAGAGCCACCCACAAGCCAACTGGCTCCGTGATTTAATTTGCACAGTGTAGTCATCCAGGCAGCATGTCCTTCTCAATGGAAGGATCTCTGGTTCCATGGAATCTTCCGCATTGGAATGCTGCGGAACAAAAAGGATTTAAATATTCAGCTTGCTAGCATTCAATGTACCTGCGGCTTGGCTCTAGCACATGGGTCTTCATCCTGTGGCCCTCCAGCTGCTGTGAAACTACACATCCCAGCATGCCCTGCCACAGTTTTGCTATTAAGGTATGCTAAAACTGAGGCAGGGCATGCTGGGATGTGTAGTTCCACAGCAGCTGGAGGGTCGCAGGTTGAAGACCCATGTTTTAGCATGCCTGTTCTATGATGCATGTTCCATGATGTCACAATCAGCTTGGAATGGGGTGTCTAGCAGGCATTTGCTGACAGCGACTTGAGGGAGACACACATCAGGAGATGCAGCATATCGGAGGTCTTCGATGCCTTTCCAGCAAATGCACACCACCTGCTGCTGGTCTGGACACAAAACAATGCCCACAATCGAAGTCCCAAAATGCCCAACTACAGGATTCATGTAAGTAGTGAATTTAGGAATGAATTTAGAAGTAGGAAATTAAGTTAGTTCACAAGTACATTCAAATTCAGATCTAAAGACTAAACACAAAACACAAAATAAGACTCCACAGAGCAATTATCAGGTGTCTTTATCAATTGTTGCATTTAAAAAATCAAGCAATTAGGGAACACAATGTTGCGACAATGTAACCCTATTTGCAAAATAGTACTAAATAAGTTTGTCGATGTAAGACATTTGCAAAGGCGCAAACAAAACACGCTGGAAAATGCAACTGAATCTGTTTTTGGAGGTTAGAAAAGATGCAGGATCAAGTAGCTCAATGGGTAGGGTGTTTGATTAGAATTCAACAGGTTATAGGTTTGAATCCTGGGTATGATAGTTTGAGGTGTTATTTAATAAAGCATGTTTATATATTAGTCACACATGGCTTACTTGTACAAATGGCATGTCACCAGTTAGTGCTGACTGCTGATATGCCATTTGCACAAACATGCCATGTGTGACTGTATATGCATTTAAGGAGGGCACCCCGGCAATACCACAAACCATTGAGTGTCAAGTATACTAGATATATCTTCATATCTCATGTGCTTTCTCTGAGACCAATCTTGTTATGCCCCTTCCCCACAAGGCATGCACCTTTTGTCCATATTGCAAAAATGGGGAGGGGGGGGGCATATAATTCTCTGTCACAGGGCACCAAAAAGTCTAGTTATGGCTCTGGTATGCATTATGTAATCTGGCAGACCATCTCTCCTTTACTTGACAGAGATGTGCCTGAGCAGCGGCCCTCCCCAGCCCTATCCCAAATCATACTTATTTTGCATAGGAGATACCATGGTCATGAAGATTGTTCTCCCAGGGTGAGGTTCATTCATTGCATTCTGGGTATGCTGACCCCTGTGATTTCCCCAAATGTGGGAAACTCGACTGCATTATTTGTGGTAGTGGGGGACTGTGTTTGTGCTTTCCTCTGGTCAGCTCTGGTAAAAGTCAGATTTCTTTGTCTCAGATCTTCCTCTAGCCTTGTTCTTCTTTCGAGAGTTCCCTTGTGCTGCCTCAGTTGGATCTCCTTCACTTGACAGGGGGTACCCGAGCAGCGACCCTCCCCAGCTCTAGCCCAACTCCTACTTACCTGCCAGGTGAGATACTATGATCATGAAGGTGCTTCTCCCAGGGCAAGGCTCACCCATTGCACTCTGGGTGTGCTGCTCCTGCGATTTCCCCAAATGTGGGAAACTTGACTGCATAATTTGTGTTTCCCCTGGTCGGTTCTCGTATAATTCAGATCTCTTTGTCTCAGGTCTCTCTCCAGCCTAGTTTGCTGTCTGTTTCCACTTCTCTTTTCTTGAGCCGCTCCCTTCTATGCCCTTGCGCACTATCCTTACTTCTCCTGTCTGCTTACTTTGTGCCTTCCAATGCACAATGCAAACTACAGGTAGTGCTGCAGGGCCCACACCCTTTTACTTGCCGTACAGAGCAGCTCTGGAGCTGTTACAGAGCCCAGCTACTGCAAGAAATCAGCTTGAATGCTTCAGGGGCTGAGGCATAGCCAACATGAGCCCCACACCGAAGGAGGGTGGAGGTGTTTAATGCGAACTAGGGGTCATCCAAGCGCCGCAAAAGGGCGCCATGCCCTGCACGCCCCTTTTCTCTTTTCACATGCAGACGAGGGTTGAAGCCAACTTTGACCCACTGCTTGGATGACATCACCATATGCAAATCCATCTGCTGCAGGCCTTCCCCCAGGAATGCTTGCACTAGTTGTTGCATTTGGTTTGTTGTTTGGGGGTGCTTCAGTATTAGGCAGCCTTCTGCCCTCCCATGTTCATCTGAAAATATGTGTTCTCCCTGCAGTTGTTGTCCCCAGATGAGAGTTCCCTTGTGCTGCCTCAGTTGAATCTCCTTTACTTGACAGAGATGTGCCTGAGCAGCGGCCCTCCCCAGCCCTATCCCAAATCATACTTATTTTGCATAGGCGATACCATGGTCATGAAGATTGTTTTCCCAGGGTGAGGTTCATTCATTGCATTCTGGGTATGCTGACCCCTGTGATTTCCCCAAATGTGGGAAACTCGACTGCATTATTTGTTGTAGTGGGGGACTGTGTTTGTGTTTTCCTCTGGTCAGCTCTGGTAAAAGTCAGATTTCTTTGTCTCAGATCTTCCTCTAGCCTTGTTCTTCTTTCGAGAGTTCCCTTGTGCTGCCTCAGTTGGATCTCCTTCACTTGACAGGGATGTGCCCGAGCAGCGACCCTCCCCAGCTCTAGCCCAACTCCTACTTACCTGCCAGGTGAGATACTATGATCATGAAGGTGCTTTTCCCAGGGCAAGGCTCACCCATTGCACTCTGGGTGTGCTGCCCCTGCGATTTCCCCAAATGTGGGAAACTTGACTGCAGAATTTGTGTTTCCCCTGGTCGGCTCTCGTATAATTCAGATCTCTTTGTCTCAGGTCTCTCTCCAGCCTAGTTTGCTGTCTGTTTCCACTTCTTTTTTCTTGAGCCCCTCCCTTTTATACCCTTGTGCACTATCCTGACTTCTCCTCCTCTCTGCTTACTTTGTGCCTTCCAATGCACAATGCAAACTACAGGTAGTGCTGCAGGGCCCACACCCTTTTTCTTGCCTTACAGAGCAGCTCTGGAGCTGTTACAGTGCCAAGCTGCTGCAAGAAATCAGCTTGAATGCTTCAGGGGCTGGGGCATGGCCAACATGAGACCAACACCGAAGGAGGGTGGGGGTGTTTAATGCAAACTAAGGGTCATCCAAGCGCCGCAAAAGGCCGCCATGCCCTGCACGCCCCTTTTCTCTTTTCATATGCAGACGAGGGTTGAAGCCAACTTTGACCCACTGCTTGGATGACATCACCATATGCAAATCCATCTGCGGCAGGCCTTCCCCCAGGAATGCTTGCACTAGTTGTTGCATTTGGTTTGTTGTTTGGGGGTGCTTCAGTATTAGGCAGCCTTCTGCCCTCCCATGTTCATCTGAAAATATGTGTTCTCCCTGCAGTTGTTGTCCCCAGATGAGAGTTCCCTTGTGCTGCCTCAGTTGAATCTCCTTTACTTGACAGAGATGTGCCTGAGCAGCGGCCCTCCCCAGCCCTATCCCAAATCATACTTATTTTGCATAGGAGATACCATGGTCATGAAGATTATTCTCCCAGGGTGAGGTTCATTCATTGCATTCTGGGTATGCTGACCCCTGTGATTTCCCCAAATGTGGGTAACTCGACTGCATTATTTGTGGTAGTGGGGGACTGTGTTTGTGTTTTCCTCTGGTCAGCTCTGGTAAAAGTCAGATTTCTTTGTTTCAGATCTTCCTCTAGCCTTGTTCTTCTTTCGAGAGTTCCCTTGTGCTGCCTCAGTTGGATCTCCTTCACTTGACAGGGGGGTGCCCGAGCAGCGACCCTCCCCAGCTCAAGCCCAACTCCTACTTACCTGCCAGGTGAGATACTATGATCATGAAGGTGCTTCTCCCAGGGCAAGGCTCACCCATTGCACTCTGGGTGTGCTGCCCCTGCGATTTCCCCAAATGTGGGAAAGTTGATTGCATAATTTGTGTTTCCCCTGGTCAGCTCTCGTATAATTCAGATCTCTTTGTCTCAGGTCTCTCTCCAGCCTAGTTTGCTGTCTGTTTCCACTTCTTTTTTCTTGAGCCCCTCCCTTTTATACCCTTGTGTACTATCCTGACTTCTCCTCCTGTCTGCTTACTTTGTGCCTTCCAATGCACAATGCAAACTTTTACTTGCCTTACAGAGCAGCTCTGGAGCTGTTACAGTGCCAAGCTGCTGTAAGAAATCAGCTTGAATGCTTCAGGGGCTGGGGCATTGTCAACATGAGCCCCACACCGTAGGAGGGTGGGGGTGTTTAATGCGAACTAAGGGTCATCCAAGCGCCGCAAAAGGCCGCCATGCCCTGCATACCCCTTTTCTCTTTTCATATGCAGATGAGGGTTCCAGCCAACTTTGGCCCACTGCTTGGATGACATCACCGTATGCAAATCCGTCTTCTGCAGAACTTCCCCCAGGAATGCTTGTACTAGTTGTTGCATTTGGTTTGTTGTTTGGGGTGCTTCAGTATTAGGCAGCCTTCTGCCCTCCCATGTTCATCTGAAAATATGTGTTCTCCCTGCAGTTGTTGTCCCCAGATGAGAGTTCCCTTGTGCTGCCTCAGTTGAATCTCCTATACTTGACAGAGATGTGCCTGAGCAGCGGCCCTCCCCAGCCCTATCCCAAATCATACTTATTTTGCATAGGCGATACCATGGTCATGAAGATTGTTCTCCCAGGGTGAGGTTCATTCATTGCAGAACAAGGCTAGAGGAAAATCTGAGACAAAGAAATCTGACTTTTACCAGAGCTGACCAGAGGAAAGCACAAACACAGCCCCCCACTACCACAAATAATGCAGTTGAGTTTCCCACATTTGGGGAAATCACAGGGGTCAGCATACCCAAAATGCAATGAATGAACCTCACCCTGGGAGAAAAATCTTCATGACCATGGTATCTCCTATGCAAAATAAGTATGATTTGGAATAGGGCTGGGGAGGGCAGCTGCTCATGCACATCTCTGTCAAGTAAAGGAGATTTAACTGAGGCAGCACAAGGGAACTCTCATCTGGGGACAACAACTGCAGGGAGAACACATATTTTCAGATGAACATGGGAGGGCAGAAGGCTGCCTAATACTGAAGCACCCCCAAACAACAAACCAAATGCAACAACTAGTGCAAGCATTCCTGGGGGAAGTTCTGCAGAAGACGGATTTGCATACGGTGATGTCATCCAAGCAGTGGGTCAAAGTTGGCTTCAACCCTCATCTGCATATGAAAAGAGAAAAGGGGCGTGCAGGGCATGGCGGCCTTTTGCGGTGCTTGGATGACCCCTAGTTCGCATTAAACACCTCCACCCTCCTTTGGTGTGGGGCTCATGTTGGCCATGCCCCATCCCCTGAAGCATTCAAGCTGATTTCTTGCAGCAGCTGGGCACTGTAACAGCTCCAGAGCTGCTCTGTAAGGCAAGTAAAAGGGTGTGGGCCCTGCAGCACTACCTGTAGTTTGCATTGTGCATTGGAAGGCACAAAGTAAGCAGACGGGAGGAGAAGTCAGGATAGTGCACAAGGGTATAGAAGGGAGCGGCTGAAGAAAAGAGAAGTGGAAACAGACAGCAAACTAGGCTGGAGAGAGACCTGAGACAAAGAGATCTGAATTATACGAGAGCCGACCAAGGGAAACACAAATTATGCAGTCAAGTTTCCCACATTTGGGGAAATCGCAGGGGCAGCACACCCAGAGTGCAATGGGTGAGCCTTGCCCTGGGAGAAGCACCTTCATGATCATAGTATCTCACCTGGCAGGTAAGTAGGAGTTGGGCTAGAGCTGGGGAGGGTCGCTGTTCGGGCACCCCCCTGTCAAGTGAAAGAGATCCAACTGAGGCAGCACAAGGGAACTCTCGAAAGAAGAACAAGGCTAGAGGAAGATCTGAGACAAAGAAATCTGACTTTTTCCAGAGCTGGCCAGAGGAAAGCACAAACACAGTCCCCCACTACCACAAATAATGCAGTTGAGTTTCCCACATTTGGGGAAATCACAGGGGTCAGCATACCCAGAATGCAATGAATGAACCTCACCCTGGGAGAACAATCTTCATGACCATGGTATCGCCTATGCAAAATAAGTATGATTTGGGATAGGGCTGGGGAGGGCCGCTGCTCAGGCACATCTCTGTCAAGTAAAGGAGATTCAACTGAGGCAGCACAAGGGAACTCTCATCTGGGGACAACAACTGCAGGGAGAACACATATTTTCAGATGAACATGTGAGGGCAGAAGGCTGCCTAATACTGAAGCACCCCCAAACAACAAACCAAATGCAACAACTAGTGCAAGCATTCCTGGGGGAAGGCCTGCAGCAGATGGATTTGCATATGGTGATGTCATCCAAGCAGTGGGTCAAAGTTGGCTTCAACCCTCGTCTGCATATGAAAAGAGAAAAGGGGCGTGCAGGGCATGGCGGCCTTTTGCAGCGCTTGGATGACCCCTAGTTTGCATTACACACCTCCTCCCTCCTTCGGTGTGGGGCTCATGTTGGCTATGCCCCAGCCCCTGAAGCATTCAAGCTGATTTCTTGCAGCAGCTGGGCACTGTAACTGCTCCAGAGCTACTCTGTAAGGCAAGTAAAAGGGTGTGGGCCCTGCAGCACTACCTGTAGTTCGCATTGTGCGTTGGAAGGCACGAAGTAAGCAGACGGGAGAAGTCAGGATAGTGCGCAAGGGCATAGAAGGGAGCGGCTCAAGAAAAGAGAAGTGGAAACAGACAGCAAACTAGGCTGGAGAGAGACCTGAGACAAAGAGATCTGAATTATACGAGAGCCGACGAGGGGAAACACAAATTATGCAGTCAAGTTTCCCACATTTGGGGAAATCGCAGGAGCAGCACACCCAGAGTGCAATGGTTGAGCCTTGCCCTGGGAGAAGCACCTTCATGATCATAGTATCTCACCTGGCAGGTCAGTAGGAGTTGGGCTAGAGCTGGGGAGGGTCGCTGCTCGGGTTCCCCCCTGTGAAGTGAAGGAGATCCAACTGAAGCAGCACCAGGGAACTCTCGAAAGAAGAACAAGGCTAGAGGAAGATCTGAGACAAAGAAATCTGACTTTTACCAGAGCTGACCAGAGGAAAGCACAAACACAGTCCCCCACTACCACAAATAATGCAGTCGAGTTTCCCACATTTGGGAAAATCACAGGGGTCAGCATACCCAGAATGCAATGAATGAACCTCACCCTGGGAGAACAATCTTCATGACCATGGTATCTCCTATGCAAAATAAGTATGATTTGGGATAGGGCTGGTGAGGGCCGCTGCTCAGGCACATCTCTGTCAAGTAAAGGAGATTCAACTGAGGCAGCACAAGGGAACTCTCATCTGGGGACAACAACTGCAGGGAGACCACATCTTTTCAGATGAACATGGGAGGGCGGAAGGCTGCCTAATACTGAAGCACCATCAAATATCAAACCATGGCCCTCATTCCGAGTTGATCGCTCGCAAGGCGATTTTAGCAGAGTTACACACGCTAAGCCGCCGCCTACTGGGAGTGAATCTTAGCTTCTTAAAATTGCGACCGATGTATTCGCAATATTGCGATTACAAACTACTTAGCAGTTTCAGAGTAGCTTCAGACTTACTCGGCATCTGCGATCAGTTCAGTGCTTGTCGTTCCTGGTTTGACGTCACAAACACTCCCAGAGTTCGCCCAGACACTCCCCCGTTTCTCCGGCCACTCCTGCGTTTTTTCCGGAAACTGTAGCGTTTTTTCCCACACGCCCATAAAACGGCCTGTTTCTGCCCAGTAACACCCATTTCCTGTCAATCACATTACGATCGCCGGAGCGAAGAAAAAGCCGTGAGTAAAAATACTTTCTTCATTGTAAAATTACTTGGCGCAGTCGCAGTGCGAATATTGCGCATGCGTACTAAGCAGAATTTCACTGCGATGCAATGAAATTTACAGAGCGAACGACTCGGAATGAGGGCCCATATGCAACAACTAGTACAAGCACTCCTGGGGGAAGGTCTGCAGCAGACGGATTTGCATACGGTGATGTTATCCAAGCAGTGGGCCAAAGTTGACTGGAACCCTCATCTGCATATGAAAATAGAAAAGGGGCATGCAGGGCATGGCGGCCTTTTACAGTGCTTGGATGACCCCTAGTTCGCATTAAACACCCCCACCCTCCTTTGGTGTGGGGCTCATGTTGGCCATGCCCCATCCCCTGATGCATTCAAGCTGATTTCTTGCAGCAGCTGGGCACTGTAACAGCTCCAGAGCTGTTCTGTAAGGCAAGTAAAAGGGTGTGGGCCCTGCAGCACCACCTGTTGTTCGCATTGTGCGCTGGAAGGCACAAATTAAGCAGACGGGAGGAGAAGTCAGGATAGTGCGCAAGGGCATTCTTTTCTCTTAGTCCGGGGGCAAGGCTTCAAAATGGGGTCTGCAACGGAGGAGACACAGGGGGCGTGGTCACAGCAGCTTTTCTCTACAGTCTGCACCAGCAGGAGCCTACACCATTTTTTATGATCACGCTGAACTGCAGTGCGACTGCAATTACAGCATGGTCAAGAAGGGAGGCGTCATGCTGGGTGGCCATGCCCTGTCACTGTGCAGGAGCCAGCACCGCTCACACACTAGTCCCCGGGTGCAGCCCCCAACCCCCGGGACACCCGGAGCAACAAAATGTAGATTCAGGCCACCAGGCCACGCCCCTACCTATGAAACCATGCCTCCTTTTTACCATTGCGCTGTTTATCTGCGCGCACTGCATTACAATCTCCCTCGCCACCTCTCTGGGTGTCACCAGTGATAGTGACACCTCTGCCATGCTTGTAGCAGCTGGTCCTAAGATCTACGCCTCAAGCCCTGAGTGTTTGCCCTTGTGACTTGTTGATCATCATAGCGAAGCAGATGCTTACAGAAAACTGCAGGGGCTTAGATTGAAAATAAAAAAAATTGATGGGTATAAGGTAGAGAGGAGCGGGTTCGGTTCTCCGAGAACCGAATTCCCCACGAACTCCACGTGGTTTACACTGGTCCGAGGCAGGCTCGGTTGTTCCCGCCTGACTCGGAAAACCTGAACAAGGGAAAATGTCATCATCCCGCTGTCAGATTCTCGTGAGATTCGGATTCCATATAAAGAGCTGCGCGTTGCTGCCATTTTTACTCGTGCATTGAAGAGAGAGTGGAGAGGACGTGGCTATGTTCTCTCAGTGGAAATCTCAATATCAGTGCTCAGTATCAGTGGTTACTTATTGCTGCTCAGTAATACTAGTAGTGTGTCTCTCCTGCTCAGTGTCAGTTCTCAGTAGTATCCTCATCAGTGCTCAGTATCACTGCTCATTGTCTTGTGTTGCATTGTGGTGCTCAGCATACTACAGTACATTACTAATAGTCCAGTGCTGCATCTTGCTGCTCAGTGTCAGTTCTAGTATCCTCATCAGTGCTCACTATCACTGCTCATTGCATTGTGGTGTTCTGTATACTACAGTAACATAGTAATATAGTATATATAGAGGAGCGGGTTCGGTTCTCCGAGAACCGAATTCCCGACGAACTCCACGTGGTTTACACTGGTCCGAGGCAGGCTCGGTTGTTCCCGCCTGACTCGGAAAACCTGAACAAGGGAAAATGTCATCATCCCGCTGTCGGATTCTCGCGAGATTCGGATTCCATATAAAGAGCTGCGCGTTGCCGCCATTTTTACTCGTGCATTGAAGAGAGAGCGGAGAGGACGTGGCTATGTTCTCTCAGTGGAAATCTCAATATCAGTGCTCAGTATCAGTGGTTACTTATTGCTGCTCAGTAATACTAGTAGTGTGTCTCTCCTGCTCAGTGTCAGTTCTCAGTAGTATCCTCATCAGTGCTCAGTATCACTGCTCATTGTCTTGTGCTGCATTGTGGTGCTCAGCATACTACAGTACATTACTAATAGTCCAGTGCTGCATCTTGCTGCTCAGTGTCAGTTCTAGTATCCTCATCAGTGCTCACTATCACTGCTCATTACATTGTGGTGTTCTGTATACTACAGTAACATAGTAATATAGTAACATATGGTAACATAGTTTTTGAGGTTGAATAGAGGCAAATTGCCCATCGTGTTCAACCTGTTTTAAGTTGTGATGATTCTACATACTTGCTGAATAATGTTTTATGACTAGTTAGCTACTATAACTCATGTTACCCCCGGATTAACCATGTTGATATTTTAAGTATTATAACCTTGGATAGCTTTTTCATTCAGAAATGTATCCATTCCTTTTTTAAATCCAATTACAGAGTCCGCCATTACTACCTTCCCTGGCAGGGAATTCCACATCCTGATTGCCCTAACAGTGAAGATCATAGTATCTCACCTGGCAGGTAAGTAGGAGTTGGGCTAGAGCTGGGGAGGATTGCTGCTCGGGCACCCCCTGTCAAGTGAAGGAGATCCAACTGAGGCAGCACAAGGGAACTCTCGAAAGAAGAACAAGGCTAGAGGAAGATCTGAGACAAAGAAATCTGACTTTTACCAGAGCTGACCAGAGGAAAGCACAAACACAGTCCCCCACTACCACAAATAATGCAGTCGAGTTTCCCACATTTGGGGAAATCACAGGGGTCAGCATACCCAGAGTGCAATGAATGAACCTCACCCTGGGAGAACAATCTTCATGACCATGGTATCTCCTATGCAAAATAAGTATGATTTGGGATAGGGCTGGGGAGGGCCGCTGCTCAGGCACATCTCTGTCAAGTAAAGGAGATTCAACTGAGGCAGCACAAGGGAACTCTCATCTGGGGACAACAACTGCAGGGAGAACACATATTTTCAGATGAACATGGGAGGGCAGAAGGCTGCCTAATACTGAAGCACCCCCAAACAACAAACCAAATGCAACTACTAGTGCAAGCATTCCTGGGGGAAGGCCTGCAGCAGACGGATTTGCATATGGTGATGTCATCCAAGCAGTGGGTCAAAGTTGGCTTCAACCCTCGTCTGCATATGAAAATAAAAAAGGGGTGTGCATGGCATGGCGGCCTTTTGCGGCGCTTGGATGACCCCTAGTTCGCATTAAACACCTCCACCCTCCTTCGGTGTGGGGCTCATGTTGGCTATGCCCCAGCCCCTGAAGCATTCAAGCTGATTTCTTGCAGCAGCTGGGCACTGTAACAGCTCCAGAGCTGCTCTGTAAAGCAAGTAAAAGGGTGTGGGCCCTGCAGCACTACCTGTAGTTTGCATTGTGCGTTGGAAGGCACAAAGTAAGCAGATGGGGAAGTCAGGATAGTGCACAAGGGCATAGAAGGGAGCGGCTCAAGAAAAGAGAAGTGGAAACAGACAGCAAACTAGGCTGGAGAGAGACCTGAGACAAAGAGATCTGAATTATACGAGAGCCGACCAGAGAAAACACAAATTATGTAATCAAGTGTCCCACATTTGGGGAAATCGTAGGAGCAGCACACCCAGAGTGCATTGGGTGAGCCTTGCCCTGGGAGAAGCACCTTCCTGATCATAGTATCTCACCTGGCAGGTAAGTAGGAGTTGGGCTAGAGCTGGGGAGGGTCGCTGTACGGGCACCCCCCTGTCAAGTGAAGGAGATCCAACTGAGGCAGCACAAGGAAACTCTCGAAAAAAGAACAAGGCTAGATGAAGATCTGAGACATAGAAATCTGACTTTTACCAGAGCTGACCAGAGGAAAGCACAAACACAGTCCCCCACTACAACAAATTATGTAGTCGAGTTTCCCACATTTGGGGAAATCACAGGGGTCAGCATACCCAGAATGCAATGAATGAACCTCACCCTGGGAGAACAATCTTCATGATAATGGTATCTCCTATGCAAAATAAGTATGATTTGGGATAGGGCTGGGGAGGGCCGCTGCTCAGGCACATCTCTGTCAAGTAAAGGAAATTCAACTGAGGCAGCACAAGGGAACTCTCATCTGGGGACAACAACTGCAGGGAGAACACATATTTTCAGATGAAAATGGGAGAGCAGAAGGCTGCCTAATACTGAAGCACCCCCAAACAACAAACCAAATGCAACAACTAGTACAAGCATTCCTGGGAAAAGGTCTGCAGAAGACGGATTTGCATACGGTGATGTCATCCAAGCAGTGGGCCAAAGTTGGCTGGAACCCTCATCTGCATATGAAAAGAGAAAAGGGGTATGCAGGGCATGGCGGCCTTTTGCGGTGCTTGGATGACCCTTAGTTTGCATTAAACACCTCCACCCTCCGTCGGTGTGGGGCTCATGTTGGCTACGCCCCAGCCCCTGAAGCATTCAAGCTGATTTCTTGCAGCAGCTGGGCACTGTAACAGCTCCAGTGCTGCTCTGTAAGGCAAGTAAAAGGGTGTGGGCCCTGCAGCACTACCTGTAGTTTGCATTGTGCATTGGAAGGCACAAAGTAAGCAGACAGGAGGAGATGTCAGGATAGTCCACAAGGGTATAGAAGGGAGGGGCTTAAGAAAAAAGAAGTGGAAACAGACAGCAAACTAGGCTGGAGAGAGACCTGAGACAAAGAGATCTGAATTATATGAGAGCCGACCAGGGGAAACACAAATTATGCAGTCAAGTTTCCCACATTTGGGGAAATCGCAGGGGCAGCACACCCAGAGTGCATTGGGTGAGCCTTGCCCTGGGAGAAGCACCTACATGATCATAGTATCTCACCTGGCAGGTAAGTAGGAGTTGGGCTAGAGCTGGGGAGGGTCGCTGCTCGGGCACCCCCCTGTCAAGTGAAGGAGATCCAACTGAGGCAGCACAAGGGAACTCTCGAAAGAAGAACAAGGCTAGAGGAAGATCTGAGACAAAGAAATCTGACTTTTACCAGAGCTGACCAGAGGAAAGCACAAACACAGTCCCCCACTACCACAAATAATGCAGTTGAGTTTCCCACATTTGGGGAAATCACAGGGGTCAGCATACCCAGAATGCAATGAATGAACCTAACCCTGGGAGAACAATCTTCATGACCATGGTATCTCCTATGCAAAATAAGTATGATTTGGGATAGGGCTGGGGAGGGCCGCTGCTCAGGCACATCTTTGTCAAGTAAAGGAGATTCAACTGAGGCAGCACAAGGGAACTCTCATCTGGGGACAACAACTGCAGGGAGAACACATATTTTCAGATGAACATGGGAGGGCAGAAGGCTGCCTAATACTGAAGCACCCCCAAACAACAAACCAAATGCAACAACTAGTAAAAGCATTCCTGGGAGAAGGTCTGCAGAAGACGGATTTGCATACGGTGATGTCATCCAAGCAGTGGGCCAAAGTTGGCTGGAACCCTCATCTGCATATGAAAAGAGAATAAGGGTTATGCAGGGAATGGCGGCCTTTTGCGGCGCTTGGATGACCCCTAGTTCGCATTAAACACCTCCATTCTCCTTCGGTGTGGGGCTCATGTTGGCTATGCCCCAGCCCCTGAAGTATTCAAGCTGATTTCTTGCAGCAGCTGGGCACTGTAACAGCTCCAGAGCTGCTCTGTAAGGCAAGTAAAAGGGTGTGGGCCCTGCAGCACTACCTGTAGTTCGCATTGTGCGTTGGAAGGCACAAAGTAAGCAGACGGGAGAAGTCAGGATAGTGCGCAAGGGCATAGAAGGGAGCGGCTCAAGAAAAGAGAAGTGGAAACAGGCAGCAAACTAGGCTGGAGAGAGACCTGAGACAAAGAGATCTAAATTATACGAGAGCCGACCAGGGGAAACACAAATTATGCAGTCAAGTGTCCCACATTTGGGGAAATCGCAGGAGCAGCACACCCAGAGTGCAATGGGTGAGCCTTGCCCTGGGAGAAGCACCTTCATGATCATAGTATCTCACCTGGCAGGTAAGTAGGAGTTGGGCTAGAGCTGGGGAGGGTCGCTGCTCGGGTACCCCCCTGTCAAGTGAAGGAGATCCAACTGAGGCAGCACAAGGGAATTCTCGAAAGAAGAACAAGGCTAGAGGAAGATCTGAGACAAAGAAATCTGACTTTTACCTGAGCTGACCAGAGGAAAGCACAAACACAGTCCCCCACTACCACAAATAATGCTGTCGAGTTTCACACATTTGGGGAAATCACAGGGGTCAGCATACCCAGAATGCAATGAATGAACCTCACACTGGGAGAATAATCTTCATGACCATGGTATCTCCTATGCAAAATAAGTATGATTTGGGATAGGGCTGGGGAGGGCCGCTGCTCAGGCACATCTCTGTCAAGTAAAGGAGATTCAACTGAGGCAGCATAAGGGAACTCTCATCTGGGGACAACAACTGCAGGGAGAACACATATTTTCAGATGAACATGGGAGGGCAGAAGGCTGCCTAATACTGAAGCACCCCCAAACAACAAACCAAATGCAACAACTAGTGCAAGCATTCCTGGGGGAAGGCCTGCAGCAGATGGATTTGCATATGGTGATGTCATCCAAGCAGTGGGTCAAAGTTGGCTTCAACCCTCGTCTGCATATGAAAAGAGAAAAGGGGCGTGCAGGGCATGGCGGCCTTTTGCGGCGCTTGGATGACCCCTAGTTCGCATTAAACACCTCCACCCTCCTTTGGTGTGGGGCTCATGTTGGCTATGCCCCAGCCCCTGAAGCATTCAAGCTGATTTCTTGCAGTAGCTGGGCACTGTAACAGCTCCAGAGCTGCTCTGTACGGCAAGTAAAAGGGTGTGGGCCCTGCAGCACTACCTGTAG
This sequence comes from Pseudophryne corroboree, assembly GCF_028390025.1. NCBI lineage: Eukaryota > Metazoa > Chordata > Amphibia > Anura > Myobatrachidae > Pseudophryne > Pseudophryne corroboree. The sequence goes on along the minus strand of NW_026970270.1, from coordinate 283,767 downwards.
TTTGCATTGTGCATTGGAAGGCACAAAGTAAGCAGACGGGAGAAGTAAGGATAGTGCGCAAGGCCATAGAATGGAGCGGCTTAAGAAAAGAGAAGTGGAAACAGACAGCAAACTAGGCTGGAGAGAGACCTGAGACAAAGAGATCTGAATTATACGAGAGCCGACCAGGGGAAACACAAATTATGCAGTCAAGTTTCCCACATTTGGGGAAATCGCAGGGGCAGCACACCCAGAGTGCATTGGGTGAGCCTTGCCCTGGGAGAAGCACCTACATGATCATAGTATCTCACCTGGCAGGTAAGTAGGAGTTGGGCTAGAGCTGGGGAGGGTCGCTGCTCGGGCACCCCCCTGTCAAGTGAAGGAGATCCAACTGAGGCAGCACAAGGGAACTCTCGAAAGAAGAACAAGGCTAGAGGAAGATCTGAGACAAAGAAATCTGACTTTTACCAGAGCTGACCAGAGGAAAGCACAAACACAGTCCCCCACTACCACAAATAATGCAGTTGAGTTTCCCACATTTGGGGAAATCACAGGGGTCAGCATACCCAGAATGCAATGAATGAACCTAACCCTGGGAGAACAATCTTCATGACCATGGTATCTCCTATGCAAAATAAGTATGATTTGGGATAGGGCTGGGGAGGGCCGCTGCTCAGGCACATCTTTGTCAAGTAAAGGAGATTCAACTGAGGCAGCACAAGGGAACTCTCATCTGGGGACAACAACTGCAGGGAGAACACATATTTTCAGATGAACATGGGAGGGCAGAAGGCTGCCTAATACTGAAGCACCCCCAAACAACAAACCAAATGCAACAACTAGTAAAAGCATTCCTGGGAGAAGGTCTGCAGAAGACGGATTTGCATACGGTGATGTCATCCAAGCAGTGGGCCAAAGTTGGCTGGAACCCTCATCTGCATATGAAAAGAGAATAAGGGTTATGCAGGGAATGGCGGCCTTTTGCGGCGCTTGGATGACCCCTAGTTCGCATTAAACACCTCCATTCTCCTTCGGTGTGGGGCTCATGTTGGCTATGCCCCAGCCCCTGAAGTATTCAAGCTGATTTCTTGCAGCAGCTGGGCACTGTAACAGCTCCAGAGCTGCTCTGTAAGGCAAGTAAAAGGGTGTGGGCCCTGCAGCACTACCTGTAGTTCGCATTGTGCGTTGGAAGGCACAAAGTAAGCAGACGGGAGAAGTCAGGATAGTGCGCAAGGGCATAGAAGGGAGCGGCTCAAGAAAAGAGAAGTGGAAACAGGCAGCAAACTAGGCTGGAGAGAGACCTGAGACAAAGAGATCTAAATTATACGAGAGCCGACCAGGGGAAACACAAATTATGCAGTCAAGTGTCCCACATTTGGGGAAATCGCAGGAGCAGCACACCCAGAGTGCAATGGGTGAGCCTTGCCCTGGGAGAAGCACCTTCATGATCATAGTATCTCACCTGGCAGGTAAGTAGGAGTTGGGCTAGAGCTGGGGAGGGTCGCTGCTCGGGTACCCCCCTGTCAAGTGAAGGAGATCCAACTGAGGCAGCACAAGGGAATTCTCGAAAGAAGAACAAGGCTAGAGGAAGATCTGAGACAAAGAAATCTGACTTTTACCTGAGCTGACCAGAGGAAAGCACAAACACAGTCCCCCACTACCACAAATAATGCTGTCGAGTTTCACACATTTGGGGAAATCACAGGGGTCAGCATACCCAGAATGCAATGAATGAACCTCACACTGGGAGAATAATCTTCATGACCATGGTATCTCCTATGCAAAATAAGTATGATTTGGGATAGGGCTGGGGAGGGCCGCTGCTCAGGCACATCTCTGTCAAGTAAAGGAGATTCAACTGAGGCAGCATAAGGGAACTCTCATCTGGGGACAACAACTGCAGGGAGAACACATATTTTCAGATGAACATGGGAGGGCAGAAGGCTGCCTAATACTGAAGCACCCCCAAACAACAAACCAAATGCAACAACTAGTGCAAGCATTCCTGGGGGAAGGCCTGCAGCAGATGGATTTGCATATGGTGATGTCATCCAAGCAGTGGGTCAAAGTTGGCTTCAACCCTCGTCTGCATATGAAAAGAGAAAAGGGGCGTGCAGGGCATGGCGGCCTTTTGCGGCGCTTGGATGACCCCTAGTTCGCATTAAACACCTCCACCCTCCTTTGGTGTGGGGCTCATGTTGGCTATGCCCCAGCCCCTGAAGCATTCAAGCTGATTTCTTGCAGTAGCTGGGCACTGTAACAGCTCCAGAGCTGCTCTGTACGGCAAGTAAAAGGGTGTGGGCCCTGCAGCACTACCTGTAGTTTGCATTGTGCATTGGAAGGCACAAAGTAAGCAGACGGGAGAAGTAAGGATAGTGCGCAAGGCCATAGAATGGAGCGGCTTAAGAAAAGAGAAGTGGAAACAGACAGCAAACTAGGCTGGAGAGAGACCTGAGACAAAGAGATCTGAATTATACGAGAGCCGACCAGGGGAAACACAAATTATGCAGTCAAGTTTCCCACATTTGGGGAAATCGCAGGGGCAGCACATCCAGAGTGCAATGGGTGAGCCTTGCCCTGGGAGAAGCACCTTCATGATTATAGTATCTCACCTGGCAGGTAAGTAGAAGTTGGGCTAGAGCTGGGGAGGGTCGCTGCTCGGGCACCCCCCTGTCAAGTGAAGGAGATCCAACTGAGGCAGCACAAGGGAACTCTCGAAAGAAGAACAAGGCTAGAGGAAGAACTGAAACAAAGAAATCTGACTTTTACCAGAGCTGACCAGAGGAAAGCACAAACACAGTCCCCCACTACCACAAATAATGCAGTTGAGTTTCCCACATTTGGGGAAATCACAGGGGTCAGCATACCCAGAATGCAATGAATGAACCTCACCCTGGGAGAACAATCTTCAAGACCATGGTCTCTCCTATGCAAAATAAGTATGATTTGGGATAGGGCTGGGGAGGGCCGCTGCTCAGGCACATCTCTGTCAAGTAAAGGAGATTCAACTGAGGCAGCACAAGGGAACTCTCATCTGGGGACAACAACTGCAGGGAGAACACATATTTTCAGATGAACATGGGAGGGCAGAAGGCTGCCTAATACTGAAGCACCCCCAAACAACAAACCAAATGCAACAACTAGTGCAAGCATTCCTGGGGGAAGGCCTGCAGCAGATGGATTTGCATATGGTGATGCCATCCAAGCAGTGGGTCAAAGTTGGCTTCAACCCTCGTCTGCATATGAACTAGGCTGGAGAGAGACCTGAGACAAAGAGATCTGAATTATACGAGAGCCGACCAGGGGAAACACAAATTATGCAGTCAAGTTTCCCACATTTGGGGAAATCGCAGAAGCAGCACACCCAGAGTGCAATGGGTGAGCCTTGCCCTGGGAGAAGCACCTTCATGATCATAGTATCTCACCTGGCAGGTAAGTAGGAGTTGGGCTAGAGCTGGGGAGGGTCGCTGCTCGAGCATCCCCCTGTCAAGTAAAGGATATTCAACTGAGGCAGCACAAGGGAACTCTCATCTGGGGACAACAACTGCAGGGAGAACACATATTTTCAGATAAAAATCTTGGTCATGCTCTGGTTTCTCTTCAGAACGAACAAATCTTTCGCCTTTTACTAAAGATTTCCGTGGAGAGGAGCAAAACCGAGTTTTATCTCAATTTTTGCATGCCCCATCTTTTTGGGGTTTCTTTTATCGGTTTAAAGATAGAATGAGTGTGCTTTAATGTAAGCTCATTTGCATAGAAATGACAGTAAATGTTTGTTTCTTTTCAAACAGAACTTTCTTGACCATGCTACTTGCTTGAAAGATCTGGGAGCACATGGAATACAGTACAAACCATGCTTATAGCAAGGAGAAGACAGGTGAGAAATCTGCTTTCTTTCAAATTAGGCGCTCACTTTGATCTGAATGAGGACTGCTGGCACGGCACTCAGGCGACAGGTGGAATCTTGGTCATGCTCTGGTTTCTCTTCAGAACGAACAAATCTTTCGCCTTTTACTAAAGATTTCCGTGGAGAGGAGCAAAACTGAGTTTTATCTCAATTTTTGCATGCCCCATATTATTGGGGTTTCTTTTATCGGATTAAAGACAGAACGAGTGTGCTTTCTTGTTAGCTTTAATGTAAGTTTATTTGCATAACAATGACAATAAATGTCTGTTTCTTTTCAAGCAGAACTTTCTTGACCATACTAATTGCTTGAAAGATCTGGGAGCACATGGAAAAGAGTACAAACCATGCTTATAGCAAGGGGAAGCCTGGTGAGAAATCTGCTTTCTTTCTTTCAAATTGGGTGCTCACTTTGAGCTGAATGAGGACTGCTGGCATGGCACTCAGGCGACAGGTGGAATCTTGGTCATGCTCTGGTTTCTCTTCAGAACGAACAAATCTTTTGCCTTTTACTAAAGATTTCCGTGGAGAGGAGCAAAACTGAGTTTTATCTCAATTTTTGCATGCCCCGTCTTATTGGGGTTTCTTTTATCAGTTTAAAGATAGAACGAGTGTGCTTTAATGTAAGCTCATTTGCGTAGAAATGACAGTAAATGTTTGTTTCTTTTCAAACAGAACTTTCTTGACTATACTAATTGCTTGAAAGATCTGAGAGCACATGGAAAAGAGTACAAACCATGTTTATAGCAAGGGGAAGCCTGGTGAGAAATCTGCTTTCTTTCATTCAAATTGGGTGCTCACTTTGAGCTGAATGAGAACTGCTGGCATGCTCTGGTTTCTCTTCAGAACTAACAAATATTTCGCCTTTTATTAAAGATTTCCGTGGAGAGGAGCAAAACTGAGTTTTATCTCAATTTTTGCATGCCCCATATTATTGGGGTTTCTTTTATCAGTTTAAAGACAGAACGAGTGTGCTTTCTTGTTAGCTTTAATGTAAGTTTATTTGCATAACAATGACAGTAAATGTTTGTTTCTTTTCAAACAGAACTTTCTTGACCATGCTACTTGCTTGAAAGATCTGGGAGCACATGGAAAACAGTACAAACCATGCAGTATCACAAGAGCCTTTATTTGATCTTTCATGAAGATAGAGCAGAATTGAGGACACGTCAACAATTTCTGCCGAAGGTGGTTCATCTTTCCACATGGTGCCTTTGGCCACTGACACCTTCGTTGAGTCAAAGTCTCTGGCTGTGGTCAGAACTTTGAAAATTTATGTCACCAGAACGGTTCAGATTAGGAAAACAGAGGCTCTGTTTGTCCTGTATGCTCCCAACATGATTGGGTGTCCTGCTTCCATGCAGACCATTATGCGCTGGATCTGTGGTAAGATTCAGCATGCTCATTCCACGGCAGGATTGCCGTTACTGAATTAGGTGAAGACCCATTCTACTAGAAAGGTGGGTTCATCCTGGGCAGCTGGTCGGGGAGTCTCGGCATTGCAACTTTGCCGAGCAGCTATTTAGTAAACACTTTTGCTAAGTTTTACAAGTTTGATACCTTGGCTGATGATAACCTCAAGTTGGGTCATTCGGTGCTGCAGAGTCGTACGCACTCTCCCACCCGTTCAAGAGCTTTGGTATAACCCCATGGTTCTTAATGTGACCCCAGCATCCTCTAGGTCGTATGAGAAAATAGGATTTTAATACCTACCGGTAAATCCTTTTCTCTTAGTACGTTGAGGATGCTGGGTACCCGTCCCAGTCCATACTGTGTCTGCAGTTATTACTTGTGGTTATACACATGTTGTGTTACGGTTCTGGTCAGCTTTTTGCTGCAATTGTTCATGCCGTTGGCTTGTGTTCTGTTGAATGCCACGTTCTGCGGCATGCTTAAGGTGTGAGCTGGTAAGATGCTCACCTTAGTTTAACAATAAATCCTTTCCTCGAAATGTCCGTCTCCCTGGGCACAGTTCCTATAACTGGAGTCTGGAGGAGGGGCATAGAGGGAGGAGCCAGTTCACACCCTTTGAAAGTCTTAAAGTGCCCATGTCTCTTGCGGATCCCGTCTATACCCCATGGTTCTTAATGTGACCCCAGCATCCTCTACGGACTAAGAGAAAAGGATGCCCTTGTGTACTATCCTGACTTCTCCTCCCGTCTGCTTACTTTGTGCCTTCCAACGCACAATGCGAACTACAGGTGGTGCTGCAGGGCCCACACCCTTTTACTTGCCTTACAGAGCAGCTCTGGAGCTGTTACAGTGCCCAGCTGCTGCAAGAAATCAGCATGAATGCTTCAGGGGATGGGGCATGGCCAACATGAGCCCCACACCAAAGGAGGGTGGGGGTGTTTAATGCGAACTAGGGGTCATCCAAGCACTGCAAAAGGCCGCCATGCCCTGCATGCCCCTTTTCTCTTTTTATATGCAGATGAGGGTTCCAGCCAACTTTGGCCCACTGCTTGGATGACATCACCGTATGCAAATCCGTCTGCTGCAGACCTTCCCCCAGGAATGCTTGTACTAGTTGTTGGATATGGTTTGATATTTGATGGTGCTTCAGTATTAGGCAGCCTTCCGCCCTCCCATGTTCATCTGAAAAGATGTGGTCTCCCTACAGTTGTTGTCCCCAGACGAGAGTTCCCTTGTGCTTCCTCAGTTGAATCTCCTTAACTTGACGGGGGAGGGGCTGCCCGAGCTGCCACCCTCCCCAGCCCTATCCCAACTCATACTTATTTTACATATTAGATCTCTTGATCATGAAGATTGTTCTCACAGGGTGAGGTTCATCCATTATATTTTAAAATAGGAAGGTACAAATTACATATTTGAATTGCATCTATGTGCTGGATTCAAATGCCCCCCCCCCTTCCTTTCTCAATTGTGCCCGTCAGCAGCTATTCTAAGGTTGCTGCCAATGGGTGTGACACATTCATTTCTTCTGTGGGGTACACTGGACTCCACAAGGATTCACATTGGGGTGTAGAGTAGGATCTTGATCTGAGGCACCAACCGGCTCAAAGCTTTTGACTGTTCCCAAGAAGCTCAGTGCATTCTCCTCTATAACCCCGCTTCCATGAACAGGGAGCTCAGTTTGTAGTTGGTGCCTTCAGTAGCAGGCCAATTAACAGGGGCCTGCCTCAGGCAGCCTATTCTTAGCTATTAATTTTGACAAGAAAAGAAGAACTTGTTTTATGAGAATCTACAAGGGCTGCAGCAGGCTAGGTCTAATAGACATCTTTACTGCAGCTTCATCACTCCCAGCGGCGCTGTATACTCCCGTGCCCTGGTTGCTGGGTCACTGCAGCGGAGGCTCCGGTTTCATCCTAAGGTCAGTCACACACACACCACCCTTCCGGATCACGAGGCCGCTGATGAAGGGGAGCGAGGCCGTAGGGGGTGGGCCGTGTGTGCACTGCGGTGGACACTGATTACTGGGCAGCCGCTCCACTAGCCACCAGGTACAGTTAAGGAGCACAGGTCTGGGGGTTTTTCTCCTATAATAACCCAATTTTGTACTGCCCGCAGCGCATTGTGATAGGTAATAGGGCCTGATTCAGGTTGGATTGCAATCACAATAAGCGATCCAACTGCAAAAATTGCTAAGAGCATACGCATGTGCCTGCATTTTCTGCGGCACCCCGCAGAGAATGTGATCGCCTCTGCCTGTCAATCGGGGCGGGGAAGGGGGGGAGAGGTGGGTCAGCAACACTCCATTTCCAAGTCAGGGATGGAGAGGTGCGGGGGCAAGGCTTCAAAATGGGGTCTGCAACGGAGGAGACACAGGGGGCGTGGTCACAGCGGCTGTATGACATCACATTCAGCCGCTGTGATCACAAAAATGGTGGCGGCTTCCTGCGCGCACATACAGTCTGCACCAGCAGGAGCCTACACCATTTTTTATGATCACGCTGAACTGCAGTGCGACTGCAATTACAGCATGGTCAAGAAGGGAGGCGTCATGCTGGGTGGCCATGCCCTGTCACTGTGCAGGAGCCAGCACCGCTCACACACTAGTCCCCGGGTGCAGCCCCCAACCCCCGGGACACCCGGAGCAACAAAATGTAGATTCAGGCCACCAGGCCACGCCCCTACCTATGAAACCATGCCTCCTTTTTACCATTGCGCTGCTTATCTGCGCGCACTGCATTACAATCTCCCTCGCCACCTCTCTGGGTGTCACCAGTGATAGTGACACCTCTGCCATGCTTGTAGCAGCTGGTCCTAAGATCTACGCCTCAAACCCTGAGTGTTTGCCCTTGTGACTTGTTGATCATCATAGCGAAGCAGATGCTTACAGAAAACTGCAGGGGCTTAGATTGAAAATAAAAAAATTGATGGGTATAAGGTAGAGAGGAGCGGGTTCGGTTCTCCGAGAACCGAATTCCCCACGAACTCCACGTGGTTTACACTGGTCCGAGGCAGGCTCGGTTGTTCCCGCCTGACTCGGAAAACCTGAACAAGGGAAAATGTCATCATCCCGCTGTCGGATTCTCGCGAGATTCGGATTCCATATAAAGAGCTGCGCTTTGCTGCCATTTTTACTCGTGCATTGAAGAGAGAGCGGAGAGGACGTGGCTATGTTCTCTCAGTGGAAATCTCAATATCAGTGCTCAGTATCAGTGGTTACTTATTGCTGCTCAGTAATACTAGTAGTGTGTCTCTCCTGCTCAGTGTCAGTTCTCAGTAGTATCCTCATCAGTGCTCAGTATCACTGCTCATTGTCTTGTGCTGCATTGTGGTGCTCAGCATACTACAGTACATTACTAATAGTCCAGTGCTGCATCTTGCTGCTCAGTGTCAGTTCTAGTATCCTCATCAGTGCTCACTATCACTGCTCATTGCATTGTGGTGTTCTGTATACTACAATAACATAGTAATATAGTAACATAGTTTTTGAGGTTGAATAGAGGCAAATTGCCCATCGTGTTCAACCTGTTTTAAGTTGTGATGATTCTACATACTTGCTGAATAATGTTTTATGACTAGTTAGCTACTATAACTCATGTTACCCCCGGATTAACCATGTTGATATTTTAAGTATTATAACCTTGGATAGCTTTTTCATTCAGAAATGTATCCATTCCTTTTTTAAATCCAATTACAGAGTCCGCCATTACCACCTTCCCTGGCAGGGAATTCCACATCCTGATTGCCCTAACAGTGAAGAAACCTTTCCTCCATTGCGTTCTGAACTTTCCTCCAGTCGCAGCGAGTGACCACGTGTTCTTTTAATAAATAATTCCTCTGATAACTCTTTGTTATGTATCTTTACATATTTGAAGATATTAATAATATCTCCTCTTAGGCACCTCTTTTCTAGTGTATAAATATTCAGCCTAGTAAGTCTTTCCTTATAGTCCAGTACTTTTAGGCCTTTAATCAATTTAGTCTTCAGGATCTCTTACACTTCCATGAGCAGCAGAGTAGTGCAATGGAAGCATGCTGGGCCCATAACCCAGAGGTTGATTGATCGAAACTATCCTCTGCTATGTGCATTTTTTTTTTATAATTAAAGTAATCAAAAACTGGGATTGATATTTTGGCTCTTTTATTTTTACTTAAAGTACAATAACTTTTATCATTTTAATTTGTTTTAATAGTATATTGACAGCATTGTTTTCTTTAAAAAATCCACTTAATTTTCTTTACCCTATTACTGAAATGGTAATTGACAAAAACAAACTACATTGTCACCAGAAGAGCAATGCAAAATGTACAAGTGATATATGAAAATCATCTTCCATCTTGAATTTCAATGATGCATTGGGACAACAATTTGTGAGAAACATCTTCACCCATAAAGAAAGATTTTCTTAATTCCTTACCTGTGTGCTGATTAGATATCACCTTGTTTTCACATTAAACAGACTTCCCCATGAGGAAGCAGCAAGGATGCAGTGACGTTTCCTGGTGTCAACCTGTATTATTTCATTGATGCATTGGGACAACAATTTGTGAGAAACATCTTCACCCATAAAGAAAGATTTTCTTAATTCCTTACCTGTGTGCTGATTAGATATCACCTTGTTTTCACATTAAACAGACTTCCCCATGAGGAAGCAGCAAGGATGCAGTGACGTTTCCTGGTGTCAACCTGTATTTTATCATTTTAATTTGTTTTAATAGTATATTGACAGCATTGTTTTCTTTAAAAAATCCACTTAATTTTCTTTACCCTATTACTGAAATGGTAATTGACAAAAACAAACTACATTGTCACCAGAAGAGCAATGCAAAATGTACAAGTGATATATGAAAATCATCTTCCATCTTGAATTTCAATGATGCATTGGGACAACAATTTGTGAGAAACATCTTCACCCATAAAGAAAGATTTTCTTAATTCCTTACCTGTGTGCTGATTAGATATCACCTTGTTTTCACATTAAACAGACTTCCCCATGAGGAAGCAGCAAGGATGCAGTGACGTTTCCTGGTGTCAACCTGTATTATTTCAGTAGACATTGAAATGAGGATGCATCTTTGATGCCTTTCCAATGAAGCAAGTTTATTTCAGTAATAGGTGAAAAACCATTCCTACAAAGGTGTTAATCAGAGACTTGGCTTTGTGGACACTTTTCAGAGAGCAAATTTGTTAGCATAAACATAAAATCAGAAAATGAAGAGCTGTTTAATCACTCAATTGGACTTTTCTGCCAGCATATTTTTTTTCTCTGCAACCCACTGCTAAATTGTGCTTCCTAGCTGTTTTTTTATAAAATCACTTAATCAAATCTAACTCTGATTACATCAGAGAAGGCCAGGTACCCTACACCATAAGGGGGGTTTTTGAAATTTTGACTTGTCTACTTAAAGATCACCAAAATCTGATTACAAGGTCAATTACATCTCTGGGTGGGATTGAACCACCAACCTTTTGGTTAATAGCCAAACATGCTAACCGATTGCGCCACAGAGACACCTTGCAAAAGTCAATACTGACAAAGGCTAATAATCATTCATCTAGAACGTTTCCTAGAAAAACTTTAAAAAGTCAATAATCTGGAGAATTTTTGTAAGAAACACATTGGTACTTTCCCATGATGAGTGAGTGCTTCAGGATTTCTTGCACTTACATGGGCTATTAACCAAAAGGTTGGTGGTTCAATCCCACCCAGGGATGTAATTGACCTTGTCATCAGATTTTGGTGATCTTTAAGTAGACAAGTCAAAATTTCAAACCCCCTCTTATGGTGTAGGGTACCTGGCCTTCTCTGACGTAATCAGAGTTAGATTTAATTAAGTGATTTTATAAAAAACAGCTAGGAAGCACAATTTAGCAGTGGGTTGCAGAGAAAAAAATAACATTTTAAACCTACCGGTAATTTTTTTTCTCGTAGTCCGTAGAGGATGATGGGGACTCCGTAAGGACCATGGGGGATAGACGGGCTCCGCAGCAGACATGGGCACTTTAAGAAAGACTTTAGATCTGGGTGTGCACTGGCTCCTCCCTCTATGCCCCTCCTCCATACCTCAGTTAGAGAAACTGTGCCCAGAGGAGACGGACAGTACGAGGAAAGGATTTTTGTTAATCCAAGGTCAAGATTCATACCAGCCACACCAATCACACCGTATAACTTGTGATATACTACCCAGTTAACAGTATGAAAACAACATAGCATCAGTCCAAGACCGATGAAAACTAACATATAACCCTTATGTAAGCAATAACTATATACAAGTCTTGCAGAAGTAGACCGCACTTGGGACGGGCACCCAGCATCCTCTACGGACTACGAGAAAAAGATTTACCGGTAGGTTTAAAATCTTATTTTCTCTTACGTCCTAGAGGATGCTGGGGACTCCGTAAGGACCATGGGGATTATACCAAAGCTCCCAAACGGGCAGGAGAGTGCGGATGACTCTGCAGCACCGATTGAGCAAACAGGAGGTCCTCCTCAGCCAGGGTATCAAACTTATAGAACTTTGCAAAGGTGTTTGAACCAACTTTGACCCACTGCTTGGATGACATCACCATATGCAAATCCATCTGCGGCAGGCCTTCCCCCAGGAATGCTTGCACTAGTTGTTGCATTTGGTTTGTTGTTTGGGGGTGCTTCAGTATTAGGCAGCCTTCTGCCCTCCCATGTTCATCTGAAAATATGTGTTCTCCCTGCAGTTGTTGTCCCCAGATGAGAGTTCCCTTGTGCTGCCTCAGTTGAATCTCCTTTACTTGACAGAGATGTGCCTGAGCAGCGGCCCTCCCCAGCCCTATCCCAAATCATACTTATTTTGCATAGGAGATACCATGGTCATGAAGATTGTTCTCCCAGGGTTAGGTTCATTCATTGCATTCTGGGTATGCTGACCCCTGTGATTTCCCCAAATGTGGGAAACTCAACTACATTATTTGTGGTAGTGGGGGACTGTGTTTGTGCTTTCCTCTGGTCAGCTCTGGTAAAAGTCAGATTTCTTTGTCTCAGATCTTCCTCTAGCCTTGTTCTTCTTTCGAGAGTTCCCTTGTGCTGCCTCAGTTGGATCTCCTTCACTTGACAGGGGGGTGCCCGAGCAGCGACCCTCCCCAGCTCTAGCCCAACTCCTACTTACCTGCCAGGTGAGATACTATGATCATGAAGATGCTTCTCCCAGGGCAAGGCTCACCCATTGCACTCTGGGTGTGCTGCCCCTGCGATTTCCCCAAATGTGGGAAACTTGACTGCATAATTTGTGTTTCCCCTGGTCGGCTCTCATATAATTCAGATCTCTTTGTCTCAGGTCGCTCTCCAGCCTAGTTTGCTGTCTGTTTCCACTACTTTTTCTTGAGCCCCTCCCTTCTATACCCTTGTGCACTATCCTGACTTCTCCCGTCTGCTTACTTTGTGCCTTCCAACGCACAATGCAAACTACAGGTAGTGCTGCAGGGCCCACACCCTTTTACTTGCTTTACAGAGCAGCTCTGGAGCTGTTACAGTGCCCAGCTGCTGCAAGAAATCAGCTTGAATGCTCCAGGGGCTGGGGCATAGCCAACATGAGCCCCACACCGAAGGAGGGTGGAGGTGTCTAATGCGAACTAGGGGTCATCCAAGCGCCGCAAAAGGCCGCCATGCCCAGCACACCCCTTTATTCTTTTCATATGCAGACGAGGGTTGAAGCCAACTTTGACCCACTGCTTGGATGACATCACCATATTCAAATCCATCTGCTGCAGGCCTTCCCCCAGGAATGCTTGCACTAGTTGTTGCATTTGGTTTGTTGTTTGGGGGTGCTTCAGTATTAGGCAGCCTTCTGCCCTCCCATGTTCATCTGAAAATATGTATTCTCCCTGCAGTTGTTGTCCCCAGATGAGAGTTCCCTTGTGCTGCCTCAGTTGAATCTCCTTTACTTGACAGAGATGTGCCTGAGCAGCGGCCCTCCCCAGCCCTATCCCAAATCATACTTATTTTGCATAGGAGATACCATGGTCATGAAGATTGTTCTCCCAGGGTTAGGTTCATTCATTGCATTCTGGGTATGCTGACCCCTGTGATTTCCCCAAATGTGGGAAACTCAACTGCATTATTTGTGGTAGTGGGGGACTGTGTTTGTGCTTTCCTCTGGTCAGCTCTGGTAAAAGTCAGATTTCTTTGTCTCAGATCTTCCTCTAGCCTTGTTCTTCTTTCGAGAGTTCCCTTGTGCTGCCTCAGTTGGATCTCCTTCACTTGACAGGGGGGTGCCCGAGCAGCGACCCTCCCCAGCTCTAGCCCAACTCCTACTTACCTGCCAGGTGAGATACTATGATCATGAAGATGCTTCTCCCAGGGCAAGGCTCACCCATTGCACTCTGGGTGTGCTGCCCCTGTGATTTCCCCAAATGTGGGAAACTTGACTGCATAATTTGTGTTTCCCCTGGTCGGCTCTCATATAATTCAGATCTCTTTGTCTCAGGTCTCTCTCCAGCCTAGTTTGCTGTCTGTTTCCACTTCTTTTTTCTTGAGCCCCTCCCTTCTATACCCTTGTGCACTATCCTGACTTCTCCTCCCGTCTGCTTACTTTGTGCCTTCCAACACACAATGCAAACTACAGGTAGTGCTGCAGGGCCCACACCCTTTTACTTGCTTTACAGAGCAGCTCTGGAGCTGTTACAGTGCCCAGCTGCTGCAAGAAATCAGCTTGAATGCTTCAGGGGCTGGGGCATAGCCAACATGAGCCCCACACCGAAGGAGGGTGGAGGTGTTTAATGCGAACTAGGGGTCATCCAAGCGCCGCAAAAGGCCGCCATGCCCTGCACACCCCTTTTTTCTTTTTATATGCAGACGAGGGTTGAAGCCAACTTTGACCCACTGCTTGGATGACATCACCATATGCAAATCCATCTGCTGCAGGCCTTCCCCCAGGAATGCTTGCACTAGTAGTTGCATTTGGTTTGTTGTTTGGGGGTGCTTCAGTTTTAGGCAGCCTTCTGCCCTCCCATGTTCATCTGAAAATATGTGTTCTCCCTGCAGTTGTTGTCCCCAGATGAGAGTTCCCTTGTGCTGCCTCAGTTGAATCTCTTTTACTTGACAGAGATGTGCCTGAGCAGCGGCCCTCCCCAGCCCTATCCCAAATCATACTTATTTTGCATAGGAGATACCATGGTCATGAAGATTGTTCTCCCAGGGTTAGGTTCATTCATTGCATTCTGGGTATGCTGACCCCTGTGATTTCCCCAAATGTGGGAAACTCAACTGCATTATTTGTGGTAGTGGGGGACTGTGTTTGTGCTTTCCTCTGGTCAGCTCTGGTAAAAGTCAGATTTCTTTGTCTCAGATCTTCCTCTAGCCTTGTTCTTCTTTCGAGAGTTCCCTTGTGCTGCCTCAGTTGGATCTCCTTCACTTGACAGGGGGGTGCCCGAGCAGCGACCCTCCCCAGCTCTAGCCCAACTCCTACTTACCTGCCAGGTGAGATACTATGATCATGAAGATGCTTCTCCCAGGGCAAGGCTCACCCATTGCACTCTGGGTGTGCTGCCCCTGCGATTTCCCCAAATGTGGGAAACTTGACTGCATAATTTGTGTTTCCCCTGGTCGGTTCTCATATAATTCAGATCTCTTTGTCTCAGGTCTCTCTCCAGCCTAGTTTGCTGTCTGTTTCCACTTCTTTTTTCTTGAGCCCCTCCCTTCTATACCCTTGTGCACTATCCTGACTTCTCCCGTCTGCTTACTTTGTGCCTTCCAACGCACAATGCAAACTACAGGTAGTGCTGCAGGGCCCACACCCTTTTACTTGCTTTACAGAGCAGCTCTGGAGCTGTTACAGTGCCCAGCTGCTGCAAGAAATCAGCTTGAATGCTTCAGGGGCTGGGGCATAGCCAACATGAGCCCCACACCGAAGGAGGGTGGAGGTGTTTAATGCGAACTAGGGGTCATCCAAGCGCCGCAAAAGGCCGCCATGCCCTGCACACCCCTTTATTCTTTTCATATGCAGACGAGGGTTGAAGCCAACTTTGACCCACTGCTTGGATGACATCACCATATTCAAATCCATCTGCTGCAGGCCTTCCCCCAGGAATGCTTGCACTAGTTGTTGCATTTGGTTTGTTGTTTGGGGGTGCTTCAGTATTAGGCAGCCTTCTGCCCTCCCATGTTCATCTGAAAATATGTGTTCTCCCTGCAGTTGTTGTCCCCAGATGAGAGTTCCCTTGTGCTGCCTCAGTTGAATCTCCTTTACTTGACAGAGATGTGCCTGAGCAGCGGCCCTCCCCAGCCCTATCCCAAATCATACTTATTTTGCATAGGAGATACCATGGTCATGAAGATTGTTCTCCCAGGGTTAGGTTCATTCATTGCATTCTGGGTATGCTGACCCCTGTGATTTCCCCAAATGTGGGAAACTCAACTGCATTATTTGTGGTAGTGGGGGACTGTGTTTGTGCTTTCCTCTGGTCAGCTCGGGTAAAAGTCAGATTTCTTTGTCTCAGATCTTCCTCTAGCCTTGTTCTTCTTTCGAGAGTTCCCTTGTGCTGCCTCAGTTGGATCTCCTTCACTTGACAGGGGGGTGCCCGAGCAGCGACCCTCCCCAGCTCTAGCCCAACTCCTACTTACCTGCCAGGTGAGATACTATGATCATGAAGATGCTTCTCCCAGGGCAAGGCTCACCCATTGCACTCTGGGTGTGCTGCCCCTGCGATTTCCCCAAATGTGGGAAACTTGACTGCATAATTTGTGTTTCCCCTGGTCGGCTCTCATATAATTCAGATCTCTTTGTCTCAGGTCTCTCTCCAGCCTAGTTTGCTGTCTGTTTCCACTTCTTTTTTCTTGAGCCCCTCCTTCTATACCCTTGTGCACTATCCTGACTTCTCCCGTCTGCTTACTTTGTGCCTTCCAACGCACAATGCAAACTACAGGTAGTGCTGCAGGGCCCACACCCTTTTACTTGCTTTACAGAGCAGCTCTGGAGCTGTTACAGTGCCCAGCTGCTGCAAGAAATCAGCTTGAATGCTTCAGGGGCTGGGGCATAGCCAACATGAGCCCCACACCGAAGTAGGGTGGAGGTGTTTAATGCGAACTAGGGGTCATCCAAGCGCCGCAAAAGACCGCCATGCCCTGCACACCCCTTTTTTCTTTTCATATGCAGACGAGGGTTGAAGCCAACTTTGACCCACTGCTTGGATGACATCACCATATGCAAATCCATCTGCTGCAGGCCTTCCCCCAGGAATGCTTGCACTAGTAGTTGCATTTGGTTTGTTGTTTGGGGGTGCTTCAGTTTTAGGCAGCCTTCTGCCCTCCCATGTTCATCTGAAAATATGTGTTCTCCCTGCAGTTGTTGTCCCCAGATGAGAGTTCCCTTGTGCTGCCTCAGTTGAATCTCCTTTACTTGACAGAGATGTGCCTGAGCAGCGACCCTCCCCAGCCCTATCCCAAATCATACTTATTTTGCATAGGAGATACCATGGTCATGAAGATTGTTCTCCCAGGGTGAGGTTCATTCATTGCATTCTGGGTATGCTGACCCCTGTGATTTCCCCAAATGTGGGAAACTCGACTGCATTATTTGTGGTAGTGGGGGACTGTGTTTGTGCTTTCCTCTGGTCAGCTCTGGTAAAAGTCAGATTTCTTTGTCTCAGATCTTCCTCTAGCCTTGTTCTTCTTTCGAGAGTTCCCTTGTGCTGCCTCAGTTGGATCTCCTTCACTTGACAGGGGGTGCCCAAGCAGCAATCCTCCACAGCTCTAGCCCAACTCCTACTTACCTGCCAGGTGAGATACTATGATCTTCACTGTTAGGGCAATCAGGATGTGGAATTCCCTGCCAGGGAAGGTGGTAATGGTGGACTCTGTAATTGGATTTAAAAAAGGAATGGATACATTTCTGAATGAAAAAGCTATCCAAGGTTATAATACTTAAAATATCAACATGGTTAATCCGGGGGTAACATGAGTTGTAGTAGTTAACTAGTCATAAAACATTATTCAGCAAGTATGTAGAATCATCACAACTTAAAACAGGTTGAACACGATGGGCAATTTGCCTCTTTTCAACCTCAAAAACTATATTACTATATGTTACTATATTACTATGTTACAGTAGTATACAGAACACCACAATGTAATGAGCAGTGATAGTGAGCACTGATGAGGATACTAGAACTGACACTGAGCAGCAAGATGCAGCACTGGACTATTAGTAATGTACTGTAGTATGCTGAGCACCACAATGCAGCACAAGACAATGAGCAGTGATACTGAGCACTGATGAGGATACTACTGAGAACTGACACTGAGCAGGAGAGACACACTACTAGTATTACTGAGCAGCAATAAGTAACCACTGATACTGAGCACTGATATTGAGATTTCCACTGAGAGAACATAGCCACGTCCTCTCCACTCTCTCTTCAATGCACGAGTAAAAATGGCGGCAACGCGCAGCTCTTTATATGAAATCCGAATCTCGCGAGAATCCGACAGCGGGATGATGACATTTTCCCTTGTTCAGGTTTTCCGAGTCAGGCGGGAACAACCGAGCCTGCCTCGGACCAGTGTAAACCACGTGGAGTTCGTGGGGAATTCGGTTCTCGGAGAACCGAACCCGCTCCTCTCTACCTTATACCCATAAATTTTTTTATTTTCAATCTAAGCCCCTGCAGTTTTCTGTAAGCATCTGCTTCGCTATGATGATCAACAAGTCACAAGGGCAAACACTCAGGGCTTGAGGCGTAGATCTTAGGACCAGCTGCTACAAGCATGGCAGAGGTGTCACTATCACTGGTGACACCCAGAGAGGTGGCGAAGGAGATTGTAATGCAGTGCGCGCAGATAAGCAGCGCAATGGTAAAAAGGAGGCATGGTTTCATAGGTAGGGGCGTGGCCTGGTGGCCTGAATCTACATTTTGTTGCTCCGGGTGTCCCGGGGGTTGGGGGCTGCACCCGGGGACTAGTGTGTGAGCGGTGCTGGCTCCTGCACAGTGACAGGACATGGCCACCCAGCATGACGCCTCCCTTCTTGACCATGCTGTAATTGCAGTTGCACTGCAGTTCAGCGTGATCATAAAAAATGGTGTAGCCTTCTGCTGGTGCAGACTGTATGTGCGCGCAGGAAGCCGCCACCATTTTTGTGATCACAGCGGCTGAATGTGATGTCATACAGCCGCTGTGACCACGCCCCCTGTGTCTCCTCCGTTGCAGACCCCATTTTGAAGCCTTGCCCCCGCACCGCTCCATCCCTGACTTGGAAATGGAGTGTTGCTGACCCCCCTCTCTCCCCCTGCCCCGATTGACAGGCAGAGGCGATCGCATTCTCTGCGGGGTGCCGCAGAAAATGCAGGCACATGCGTATGCTCTTAGCAATTTTTGCAGTTGGATCGCTTATTGTGATTGCAACCCAACCTGAATCAGGCCCTATTACCTATCACAATGCGCTGCGGGCAGTACAAAATTGGTTTAATATGGGAGAAAAACCCCCAGACCTGTGCTCCTTAACTGTACCTGGTGGCTTGTGGAGCGGCTGCCCAGTAATCAGTGTCCACGCCAGTGCGCACACGGTCCACCCCCTACGGCCACGCTCCCCTTCATCAGCGGCCTCGTGATCCGGAAGGGCGGTGTGTGTGTGACTGACCTTAGGAAGAAACCGGAGCCTCCGCTGCAGTGATCCAGCAACCAGGGCACGGGAGTATACAGCGCCGCTGGGAGTGATGAAGCTGCAGTAAAGATGTCTATTAGACCTAGCCTGCTGCAGCCCTTGTAGATTCTCATAAAAAAAGTTCTTATTTTCTTGTCAAAATTAATAGCTAAGAATAGGCTGCCTAAGGCAGGCCCCTGTTAAGTGGCCTGCTACTGAAGGCACCAACTACAAACTGAGCTCCCTGTTCATGGAAGCGGGGTTATAGAGGAGAATGCGCTGAGCATCTTGGGAACAGTCAAAAGCTTTGAGCCGGTTGGTGCCTCAGATCAAGATCCTACTCTACACCCCAATGTGAATCCTTGTGGAGTCCAGTGTACCCCACAGAAGAAATTAATGTGTCACACCCATTGGCAGCAACCTTAGAATAGCTGCTGACGGGCACAATTGAGAAAGGAAGGGGGGGGGACATTTGAATCCAGCACATAGATGCAATTCAAATATGTAATTTGAACCTTCCTATTTTAAAATATAATGGATGAACCTCACCCTGTGAGAACAATCTTCATGATATAGAGATCTCATATGCAAAATAAGTATGAGTTCGGATAGGGCTGGGGAGGGTGGCTGCTCGGGCAAGCCCCTCCCCCGTCAAGTTAAGGAGATTCAACTGAGGAGGCACAAGGGAACTCTCGTCTGGGGACAACAACTGCAGGGAGACCACATCTTTTCAGATGAACATGGGAGGGCGGAAGGCTGCCTAATACTGAAGCACCATCAAATATCAAACCATATGCAATAACTAGTACAAGCATTCCTGGGGGAAGGTCTGCAGGAGACGAATTTGCATACGGTGATGTCATCCAAGCAGTGGGCCAAAGTTGGCTGGAACCCTCATCTGCATATGAAAAGAGAAAAGGGTTATGCAGGGCATGGCGGCCTTTTGCGGCGCTTGGATGACCCCTAGTTCGCATTAAACACCTCCATCCTCCTTCGGTGTGGGGCTCATGTTGGCTATGCCCCAGCCCCTGAAGCATTCAAGCTGATTTCTTGCAGCAGCTGGGCACTGTAACAGCTCCAGAGCTGCTCTGTAAGGCAAATAAAAGGGTGTGGGCCCTGCAGCACTACCTGTAGTTCGCATTGTGCGTTGGAAGGCACAAAGTAAGCAGACGGGAGAAGTCAGGATAGTGCGCAAGGGCATAGAAGGGAGCGGCTCAAGAAAAGAGAAGTGGAAACAGACAGCAAACTAGGCTGGAGAGAGACCTGAGACAAAGAGATCTGAATTATACGAGAGTCGACCAGGGGAAACACAAATTATGCAGTCAAGTTTCCCACATTTGGGGAAATCGCAGGGGCAGCACACCCAGAGTGCAATGGGTGAGCCTTGCCCTGGGAGAAGCACCTTCAAGATCATAGTATCTCACCTGGCAGGTAAGTAGGAGTTGGGCTAGAGCTGGGGAGGGTCGCTGCTCGGGCACCCCCCTGTCAAGTGAAGGAGATCCAACTGAGGCAGCACAATGGAACTCTCGAAAGAAGAACAAGGCTAGAGGAAGATCTGAGACAAAGAAATCTGACTTTTACCAGAGCTGACCAGCGGAAAACACAAACACAGTCCCCCACTACCACAAATAATGCAGGCGAGTTTCCCACATTTGGGGAAATCACAGGGGTCAGCATACCCAGAATGCAATGAATGAACCTCACCCTGGGTGAACAATTTTCATGACCATGGTGTCTCCTATGCAAAATAAGTATGATTTGGGATAGGGCTGGGGAGGGCCGCTGCTCAGGCACATCTCTGTCAAGTAAAGGAGATTCAACTGAGGCAGCACAAGGGAACTCTCATCTGGGGACAACAACTGCAGGGAGAACACATATTTTCAGATGAACATGGGAGGGCAGAAGGCTGCCTAATACTGAAGCACCCCCAAACAACAAACCAAATGCAACAACTAGTGCAAGCATTCCTGGGGGAAGGCCTGCAGCAGATGGATTTGCATATGGTGATGTTATCCAAGCAGTGGGTCAAAGTTGGCTTCAACCCTCATCTGCATATGAAAAGAGAAAAGGGGCGTGCAGGGCATGGCAGCCTTTTGCGGTGCTTGGATGACCCCTAGATCGCATTAAACACCCCCACCCTCCTTTGGTGTGGGGCTCATGTTGGCCATGCCCCATCCCATGAAGCATTCAAGCTGATTTCTTGCAGCAGCTGGGCACTGTAACAGCTCCAGAGCTGCTCTGTAAGGCAAGTAAAAGGGTTTGGGCCCTGCAGCACTACCTGTAGTTTGCATTGTGCATTGGAAGGCACAAAGTAAGCAGACGGGAGGAGAAGTCAGGATAGTGCACAAGGGTATAGAAGGGAGGGGCTCAAGAAAAAAGAAGTGGAAACAGACAGCAAACTAGGCTGGAGAGAGACCTGAGACAAAGAGATCTGAATTATACGAGAGCCGACCAGAGGAAACACAAATTATGCAGTCAAGTGTCCCACATTTGGGGAAATCGTAGGAGCAGCACACCCAGAGTGCAATGGGTGAGCCTTGCCCTGGGAGAAGCACCGTCCTGATTATAGTATCTCACCTGGGTGTGCTGCCCCTGCGATTTCCCCAAATGTGGGAAACTTGACTGCATAATTTGTGTTTCCCCTGGTCGGCTCTCATATAATTCAGATCTCTTTGTCTCAGGTCTCTTTCCAGCCTAGTTTGCTGTCTGTTTCCACTTCTTTTTTCTTGAGCCCCTCCCTTCTATACCCTTGTGGACTATCCTGACTTCTCCTCCTGTCTGCTTACTTTGTGCCTTCCAATGCACAATGCAAACTACAGGTAGTGCTGCAGGGCCCACACCCTTTTACAAAGTTCTGACCACAGCCAGAGACTTTGACTCAACGAAGGTGTCAGTGGCCAAAGGCACCATGTGGAAAGATGAACCACCTTCGGCAGAAATTGTTGACGTGTCCTCAATTCTGCTCTATCTTCATGAAAGATCAAATAAAGGCTCTTGTGATACTGCATGGTTTGTACTGTTTTCCATGTGCTCCCAGATCTTTCAAGAAAGAAGCATGGTCAAGAAAGTTCTGTTTGAAAAGAAACAACATTTACTGTCATTGTTATAGAATTTGGGAGAAAAAACAAGAAGAAATCTGCACTGTTGACGCACTGGACAGAATGAATGAATCATAAAATATAACCTTTATTAAGTATGTATTAAAATTGGATAAATATTAATATTATTATCCCAAACTGCAGTGAAACATAAAGGTTAAAATCACAGAACTAACATACATGTGCATAAGAAGAATAAAGAGATGTGAAAAAAAGGTTTAAAAAGCGTGTCCGTGTGTGATTATTTTTGAAGGCACAACCCTGGCGGGGTTGTTTATATAGATATATATGTTGCTAATAATCACTTTCTAGCGTAATGTTATTAAATAGCTGTTAGTATCTATGTCGTCAGGTACCACTGGGTCGTATCCTATATATATGTGCTGCTTCTGCGATTTCCCCAAATGTGGGAAACTTGACTGCATAATTTGTGTTTCCCCTGGTCGGCTCTCGTATAATTCAGATCTCTTTGTCTCAGGTCTCTCTCCAGCCTAGTTTGCTGTCTGTTTCCACTTCTCTTTTCTTGAGCCGCTGCCTTCTATGCCCTTGTGCACTCTCCTGACTTCTCCTGTCTGCTTACTTTGTGCCTTCCAACGCACAATGCAAACTACAGGTAGTGCTGCAGGGCCCACACCCTTTTACTTGCCTTACAGAGCAGCTCTGGAGCTGTTACAGTGCCCAGCTGCAGCAAGAAATCAGCTTGAATGCTTCAGGGGCTGGGGCATAGCCAACATGAGCCCCACACCGACGGAGGGTGGAGGTGTTTAATGCGAACTAGGGGTCAGCCAAGCGCCGCAAAAGGCTGCCATGCCCTGCATGCCCCTTTTCTCTTTTCATATGCAGACGAGGGTTGAAGCCAACTTTGACCCACTGCTTGGATGACATCACCATATGCAAATCCATCTGCGGCAGGCCTTCCCCCAGGAATGCTTGCACTAGTTGTTGCATTTGGTTTGTTGTTTGGGGGTGCTTCAGTATTAGGCAGCCTTCTGCCCTCCCATGTTCATCTGAAAATATGTGTTCTCCCTGCAGTTGTTGTCCCCAGATGAGAGTTCCCTTGTGCTGCCTCAGTTGAATCTCCTTTACTTGACAGAGATGTGCCTGAGCAGCGGCCCTCCCCAGCCCTATCCCAAATCATACTTATTTTGCATAGGAGATACCATGGTCATGAAGATTGTTCTCCCAGGGTTAGGTTCATTCATTGCGTTCTGGGTATGCTGACCTCTGTGATTTCCCCAAATGTGGGAAACTCAACTGCATTATTTGTGGTAGTGGGGGACTGTGTTTGTGCTTTCCTCTGGTCAGCTCTGGTAAAAGTCAGATTTCTTTGTCTCAGATCTTCCTCTAGCCTTGTTCTTCTTTCAAGAGTTCCATTGTGCTGCCTCAGTTGGATCTCCTTCACTTGACAGGGGGGTGCCCGAGCAGCGACCCTCCCCAGCTCTAGCCCAACTCCTACTTACCTGCCAGGTGAGATACTATGATCATGAAGTTGCTTCTCCCAGGGCAAGGCTCACCCATTGCACTCTGGGTGTGCTGCCCCTGCGATTTCCCCAAATGTGGGAAACTTGACTGCATAATTTGTGTTTCCCCTAGTCGGCTCTCATATAATTCAGATCTCTTTGTCTCAGGTCTCTCTCCAGCCTCGTTTGCTGTCTGTTTCCACTTCTTTTTTCTTGAGCCCCTCCCTTCTACACCCTTGTGCACTATCCTGACTTCTCCTCCTGTCTGCTTACTTTGTGCCTTCCGATGCACAATGCAAACTACAGGTAGTGCTGCAGGGCCCACACCCTTTTACTTGCCTTACAGAGCAGCTCTGGAGCTGTTACAGTGCCAAGCTGCTGCAAGAAATCAGCTTGAATGCTTCAGGGGCTAGGGCATGGCCAACATGAGCCCCACACCGAAGGAGGGTGGGGGTGTTTAATGCGAACTAAGGGTCATCCAAGCGCCGCAAAAGGCCGCCATGCCCTGCATACCCCTTTTCTCTTTTCATATGCAGATGAGGGTTCCAGCCAACTTTGGCCCACTGCTTGGATGACATCACTGTATGCAAATCCGTCTTCTGCAGACCTTCCCCCAGGAATGCTTGTACTAGTTGTTGCATTTGGTTTGTTGTTTGGGGGTGCTTCAGTATTAGGCAGCCTTCTGCCCTCCCATGTTCATCTGAAAATATGTGTTCTCACTGCAGTTGTTGTCCCCAGATGGGAGTTCCTTTGTGCTGCCTCAGTTGAATCTCCTTTACTTGACAGAGATGTGCCTGAGCAGCGGCCCTCCCCAGCCCTATCCCAAATCATACTTATTTTGCATAGTAGATACCATGGTCATAAAGATTGTTCTCCCAGGGTGAGGTTCATTCATTGCATTCTGGGTATGCTGACCCCTGTGATTTCCCCAAATGTGGGAAACTCAACTGCATTATTTGTGGTAGTGGGGGACTGTGTTTGTGTTTTCCTCTGGTCAGCTCTGGTAAAAGTCAGATTTCTTTGTCTCAGATCTTCCTCTAGCCTTGTTCTTCTTTCGAGAGTTCCATTGTGCTGCCTCAGTTTGATCTCCTTCACTTGACAGGGGGGTACCCGAGCAGCGACCCTCCCCAGCTCTAGCCCAACTCCTACATACCTGCCAGGTGAGATACTATGATCATGAAGGTGCTTCTCCCAGGGCAAGGCTCACCCATTGCACTCTGGGTGTGCTGCTCCTGCGATTTCCCCAAATGTGGGAAACTTGACTGCATAATTTGTGTTTCCCCTGGTCGGCTCTCGTATAATTCAGATCTCTTTGTCTCAGGTCTCTCTCCAGCCTAGTTTGCTGTCTGTTTCCACTTCTCTTTTCTTGAGCCGCTCCCTTCTATGCCCTTGTGCACTATCCTGACTTCTCCCGTCTGCTTACTTTGTGCCTTCCAACGCACAATGCAAACTACAGGTAGTGCTGCAGGGCCCACACCCTTTTACTTGCCTTTCAGAGCAGCTCTGGAGCTGTTACAGTGCCCAGCTGCTGCAAGAAATCAGCTTGAATGCTTCAGGGGCTGGGGCATAGCCAACATGAGCCCCACACCGACGGAGGGTGGAGGTGTTTAATGCGAACTAAGGGTCATCCAAGCGCCGCAAAAGGCCGCCATGCCCTGCATACCCCTTTTCTCTTTTCATATGCAGATGAGGGTTCCAGCCAACTTTGGCCCACTGCTTGGATGACATCACCGTATGCAAATCCGTCTTCTGCAGACCTTTTCCCAGGAATGCTTGTACTAGTTGTTGCATTTGGTTTGTTGTTTGGGTGTGCTTCAGTATTAGGCAGCCTTCTGCTCTCCCATGTTCATCTGAAAATATGTGTTCTCCCTGCAGTTGTTGTCCCCAGATGAGAGTTCCCTTGTGCTGCCTCAGTTGAATCTCCTTTACTTGACAGAGATGTGCCTGAGCAGCGGCCCTCCCCAGCCCTATCCCAAATCATACTTATTTTGCATAGGAGATACCATTGTCATGAAGATTGTTCTCCCAGGGTGAGGTTCATTCATTGCATTCTGGGTATGCTGACCCCTGTGATTTCCCCAAATGTGGGAAACTCGACTGCATTATTTGTGGTAGTGGGGGACTGTGTTTGTGCTTTCCTCTGGTCAGCTCTGGTAAAATTCAGATTTCTTTGTCTCAGATCTTCCTCTAGCCTTGTTCTTTTTTTGAGAGTTTCCTT
Source organism: Pseudophryne corroboree (assembly GCF_028390025.1). Classification (NCBI taxonomy): domain Eukaryota; kingdom Metazoa; phylum Chordata; class Amphibia; order Anura; family Myobatrachidae; genus Pseudophryne; species Pseudophryne corroboree. The sequence goes on along the minus strand of NW_026970270.1, from coordinate 258,090 downwards.
GTGCTGCCTCAGTTGGATCTCCTTCACTTGACAGGGGGGTGCCCGAACAGCGACCCTCCCCAGCTCTAGCCCAACTCCTACTTACCTGCCAGGTGAGATACTATGATCAGGAAGGTGCTTCTCCCAGGGCAATGCACTCTGGGTGTGCTGCTCCTACAATTTCCCCAAATGTGGGACACTTGATTACATAATTTGTGTTTCCTCTGGTCGGCTCTCGTATAATTCAGATCTCTTTGTCTCAGGTCTCTCTCCAGCCTAGTTTGCTCTCTGTTTCCACTTCTCTTTTCTTGAGCCGCTCCCTTCTATGCCCTTGTGCACTATCCTGACTTCTCCCGTCTGCTTACTTTGTGCCTTCCAACGCACAATGCAAACTACAGGTAGTGCTGCAGGGCCCACACCCTTTTACTTGCTTTACAGAGCAGCTCTGGAGCTGTTACAGTGCCCAGCTGCTGCAAGAAATCAGCTTGAATGCTTCAGGGGCTGGGGCATAGCCAACATGAGCCCCACACCGAAGGAAGGTGGAGGTGTTTAATGCGAACTAGGGGTCATCCAAGCGCCGCAAAAGGCCGCCATGCCCTGCACACCCCATTTTTATTTTCATATGCAGACGAGGGTTGAAGCCAACTTTGACCCACTGCTTGGATGACATCACCATATGCAAATCCATCTGCTGCAGGCCTTCCCCCAGGAATGCTTGCACTAGTAGTTGCATTTGGTTTGTTGTTTGGGGGTGCTTCAGTATTAGGCAGCCTTCTGCCCTCCCATGTTCATCTGAAAATATGTGTTCTCCCTGCAGTTGTTGTCCCCAGATGAGAGTTCCCTTGTGTTGCCTCAGTTGAATCTCCTTTACTTGACAGAGATGTGCCTGAGCAGCGGCCCTCCCCAGCCCTATCCCAAATCATACTTATTTTGCATAGGCGATACCATGGTCATGAAGATTGTTCTCCCAGGTTGAGGTTCATTCATTGCACTCTGGGTATGCTGACCCCTGTGATTTCCCCAAATGTGGGAAACTCGACTGCATTATTTGTGGTAGTGGGGGACTGTGTTTGTGCTTTCCTCTGGTCAGCTCTGGTAAAAGTCAGATTTCTTTGTCTCAGATCTTCCTCTAGCCTTGTTATTTTTTTGAGAGTTTCCTTGTGCTGCCTCAGTTGGATCTCCTTCACTTGACAGGGGGGTGCCCGAACAGCGACCCTCCCCAGCTCTAGCCCAACTCCTACTTACCTGCCAGGTGAGATACTATGATCAGGAAGGTGCTTCTCCCAGGGCAATGCACTCTGGGTGTGCTGCTCCTACGATTTCCCCAAATGTGGGACACTTGATTACATAATTTGTGTTTCCTCTGGTCGGCTCTCGTATAATTCAGATCTCTTTGTCTCAGGTCTCTCTCCAGCCTAGTTTGCTGTCTGTTTCCACTTCTCTTTTCTTGAGCCGCTCCCTTCTATGCCCTTGTGCACTATCCTGACTTCTCCCGTCTGCTTACTTTGTGCCTTCCAACGCACAATGCAAACTACAGGTAGTGCTGCAGGGCCCACACCCTTTTACTTGCTTTACAGAGCAGCTCTGGAGCTGTTACAGTGCCCAGCTGCTGCAAGAAATCAGCTTGAATGCTTCAGGGGCTGGGGCATAGCCAACATGAGCCCCACACCGAAGGAAGGTGGAGGTGTTTAATGCGAACTAGGGGTCATCCAAGCGCCGCAAAAGGCCGCCATGCCCTGCACACCCCATTTTTATTTTCATATGCAGACGAGGGTTGAAGCCAACTTTGACCCACTGCTTGGATGACATCACCATATGCAAATCCATCTGCTGCAGGCCTTCCCCCAGGAATGCTTGCACTAGTAGTTGCATTTGGTTTGTTGTTTGGGGGTGCTTCAGTATTAGGCAGCCTTCTGCCCTCCCATGTTCATCTGAAAATATGTGTTCTCCCTGCAGTTGTTGTCCCCAGATGAGAGTTCCCTTGTGTTGCCTCAGTTGAATCTCCTTTACTTGACAGAGATGTGCCTGAGCAGCGGCCCTCCCCAGCCCTATCCCAAATCATACTTATTTTGCATAGGCGATACCATGGTCATGAAGATTGTTCTCCCAGGGTGAGGTTCATTCATTGCACTCTGGGTATGCTGACCCCTGTGATTTCCCCAAATGTGGGAAACTCGACTGCATTATTTGTGGTAGTGGGGGACTGTGTTTGTGCTTTCCTCTGGTCAGCTCTGGTAAAAGTCAGATTTCTTTGTCTCAGATCTTCCTCTAGCCTTGTTCTTCTTTCGAGAGTTCCCTTGTGCTGCCTCAGTTGGATCTCCTTCACTTGACAGGGGGTGCCCGAGCAGCAATCCTCCACAGCTCTAGCCCAACTCCTACTTACCTGCCAGGTGAGATACTATGATCTTCACTGTTAGGGCAATCAGGATGTGGAATTCCCTGCCAGGGAAGGTGGTAATGGCGGACTCTGTAATTGGATTTAAAAAAGGAATGGATACATTTCTGAATGAAAAAGCTATCCAAGGTTATAATACTTAAAATATCAACATGGTTAATCCGGGGGTAACATGAGTTATAGTAGCTAACTAGTCATAAAACATTATTCAGCAAGTATGTAGAATCATCACAACTTAAAACAAGTTGAACACGATGGGCAATTTGCCTCTATTCAACCTCAAAAACTATGTTACTATATGTTACTATATTACTATGTTACTGTAGTATACAGAACACCACAATGTAATGAGCAGTGATAGTGAGCACTGATGAGGATACTAGAACTGACACTGAGCAGCAAGATGCAGCACTGGACTATTAGTAATGTACTGTAGTATGCTGAGCACCACAATGCAGCACAAGACAATGAGCAGTGATACTGAGCACTGATGAGGATACTACTGAGAACTGACACTGAGCAGGAGAGACACACTACTAGTATTACTGAGCAGCAATAAGTAACCACTGATACTGGGCACTGATATTGAGATTTCCACTGAGAGAACATAGCCACGTCCTCTCCGCTCTCTCTTCAATGCACGAGTAAAAATGGCAGCAACGCGCAGCTCTTTATATGGAATCCGAATCTCGCGAGAATCCGACAGCGGGATGATGACATTTTCCCTTGTTCAGGTTTTCCGAGTCAGGCGGGAACAACCGAGCCTGCCTCGGACCAGTGTAAACCACGTGGAGTTCGTGGGGAATTCGGTTCTCGGAGAACCGAACCCGCTCCTCTCTACCTTATACCCATCAATTTTTTTATTTTCAATCTAAGCCCCTGCAGTTTTCTGTAAGCATCTGCTTCGCTATGATGATCAACAAGTCACAAGGGCAAACACTCAGGGCTTGAGGCGTAGATCTTAGGACCAGCTGCTACAAGCATGGCAGAGGTGTCACTATCACTGGTGACACCCAGAGAGGTGGCGAGGGAGATTGTAATGCAGTGCGCGCAGATAAGCAGTGCAATGGTAAAAAGGAGGCATGGTTTCATAGGTAGGGGCGTGGCCTGGTGGCCTGAATCTACATTTTGTTGCTCCGGGTGTCCCGGGGGTTGGGGGCTGCACCCGGGGACTAGTGTGTGAGCGGTGCTGGCTCCTGCACAGTGACAGGGCATGGCCACCCAGCATGACGCCTCCATTCTTGACCATGCTGTAATTGCAGTCGCACTGCAGTTCAGCGTGATCATAAAAAATGGTGTAGCCTCCTGCTGGTGCAGACTGTATGTGCGCGCAGGAAGCCGCCACCATTTTTGTGATCACAGCGGCTGAATGTGATGTCATACAGCCGCTGTGACCACGCCCCCTGTGTCTCCTCCGTTGCAGACCCCATTTTGAAGCCTTGCCCCCGCACCGCTCCATCCCTGACTTGGAAATGGAGTGTTGTTGACCCCCCTCTCCCCCCCCCGCCCCGATTGACAGGCAGAGGCGATCGCATTCTCTGCGGGGTGCCGCAGAAAATGCAGGCACATGCGTATGCTCTTAGCAATTTTTGCAGTTGGATCGCTTATTGTGATTGCAATCCAACCTGAATCAGGCCCTATTACCTATCACAATGCGCTGCGGGCAGTACAAAATTGGGATAATATAGGAGTAAAACTCCCAGACCTGTGCTCCTTAACTGTACCTGGTGGCTAGTGGAGCGGCTGCCCAGTAATCAGTGTCCACGCCAGTGCGCACACGGTCCACCCCCTACGGCCACGCTCCCCTTCATCAGCGGCCTCGTGATCCGGAAGGGCGGTGTGTGTGTGACTGACCTTAGGAAGAAACTGGAGCCTCCGCTGCAGTGACCCAGCAACCAGGGCACGGGAGTATACAGCGCCGCTGGGAGTGATGAAGCTGCAGTAAAGATGTCTATTAGACCTAGCCTGCTGCAGCCCTTGTAGATTCTCATAAAACAAGTTCTTCTTTTCTTGTCAAAATTAATAGCTAAGATTAGGCTGCCTGAGGCAGGCCCCTGTTAAGTGGCCTGCTACTGAAGGCACCAACTACAAACTGAGCTCCCTGTTCATGGAAGCGGGGTTATAGAGGAGGATGCGCTGAGCATCTTGGGAACAGTCAAAAGCTTTGAGCCGGTTGGTGCCTCAGATCAAGATCCTACTCTACACCCCAATGTGAATCCTTGTGGACTCCAGTATACCCCACAGAAGAAATTAATGTGTCACACCCATTGGCAGCAACCTTAGAATAGCTGCTGACGGGCACAATTGAGAAAGGAAGGGGGGGGGGACATTTGAATCCAGCACATAGATGCAATTCAAATATGTAATTTGTACCTTCCTATTTTAAAATATAATGGATGAACCTCACCCTGTGAGAACAATCTTCATGATCAAGAGATCTCATATGCAAAATAAGTATGAGTTGGGATAGGGCTGGGGAGGGTGGCTGCTCGGGCAGCCCCTCCCCCGTCAAGTTAAGGAGATTCAACTGAGGACGCACAAGGGAACTCTCGTCTGGGGACAACAACTGCAGGGAGACCACATCTGTTCAGATGAACATGGGAGGGTGGAAGGCTGCCTAATATTGAAGCACCATCAAATATCAAACCATATGCAACAACTAGTACAAGCATTCCAGGGGGAAGGTCTGCAGAAGACGGATTTGCATACGGTGATGTCATCCAAGCAGTGGGCCAAAGTTGGCTGGAACCCTCATCTGCATATGAAAAGAGAAAAGGGGCATGCAGGGCATGGCGGCCTTTTGCGGTGCTTGGATGACCCCTAGTTCGCATTAAACACCCCCACCCTCCTTTGGTGTGGGGCTCATGTTGGCCATGCCCCATCCCCTGAAGCATTCAAGCTGATTTCTTGCAGCAGCTGGGCACTGTAACAGCTCCAGAGCTGTTCTGTAAGGCAAGTAAAAGGGTGTGGGCCCTGCAGCACCACCTGTAGTTCGCATTGTGCGTTGGAAGGCACAAAGTAAGCAGACGGGAGGAGAAGTCAGGATAGTGCGCAAGGGCATCCTTTTCTCTTAGTCCGTAGAGGATGCTGGGGTCACATTAAGAACCATGGGGTATAGACGGGATCCGCAAGAGACATGGGCACTTTAAGACTTTCAAAGGGTGTGAACTGGCTCCTCCCTCTATGCCCCTCCTCCAGACTCCAGTTATAGGAACTGTGCCCAGGGAGACGGACATTTCGAGGAAAGGATTTATTGTTAAACTAAGGTGAGCATCTTACCAGCTCACACCTTAAGTAGTGATGAGCGAGGTTCGGTTTTACTCGGTTTTACTCGGTTCTCAAAACGGCATCTTATTGGCTATCCAAAACACGTGACATCCGTGAGCCAATAAGATGCCGTTTTGAGAACCGAGTAAAACCGAGTAAAACCGAGTAAAACCGAATCCGCTCATCACTAACCTTAAGCATGCCGCAGAACGTGGCATTCAACAGAACACAAGCCAACGGCATGAACAATTGCAGCAAAAAGCTGACCAGAACCATAACACAACAGGAAGTTAGTTGAGGAAGTTAAAAAGAGACTCGAACCACATGCTAACATGCCTGAATTTAAAGAAAGGGATAGGATCGTTACTGAAAAAATTGATAAATTTGAACAAACGCTTCTAGATACCAAATGTACAAAATTTAGGCGAGACTTTGATGATTATACGAAAGGAACAGTGAGAACATATAAACTAAAGAATAGGGAGGAACAGATAGAACAGCGAGGGAGACCATACGAAAAACTACAAGGTCGACCATATAATAAATCAACATCCAATAGACGCAGGAAATTTTCCACTAGAAAAACTTATCCCTCTCCCCATAGGAACTTCAACTATCCCCAACATAGAGAACGGGAATATACGAGACATTACTGGCCAAATAGCTCTCCTACTTTTAGGAGAAATAAAAGAAATGAAATAGAAACCCCCTATTCCAGATATCCCCATCCAATATCCCCTAGAATACAGGATAGACCAACCTATGACACACAGAGTAGAGGGGCGAGACCTAAAGAAAGAGATCTAAATATGAGCAGAACGGAAACCACAACAGAGGTTTTTTTAGACAAACGCCCAAACAAATTACATTGGGATCAAATACCACATGCGAACGAACAACAGATAACATCAAAAAGAGGAAGAAGAAGTACAGATTCAGAGGTAGAAGAGGGGGTAAGAAAGAAAAATACAAGAAACTAAATAGAAATAAGAATAAGGGCACAAAGACCTCCAATATTTTCAATTTATCTACAAAAGTTCTCTCAGACTCTGAAATTACCCTCCTAAATAAGGGCCTTAAATTTTCCCCATCCACTCCCCCAAACATCTTCACTTTGTTTGTGGAACTTAATAGATACATCAGAACTTTATGCCGTAAAAGATTCTTCGCTAAACAACACATAAAACAAAGGAAGGAGGAAGCTATACCTATAGTGCTTGATGATGGGGACCAGATAGCTCTGGATATATTGGAGGAACTGGCTAATACAGAACAATGTACCCCCAACAAAACAGAGAAACTGTACGACATATCCAGAAAGAATTTTAAACAGAGATCAGAATTTTTCCCAATTAAATCCAAAGGTTCCAGCATAGAAACCTTTTATAAGGTGACCATGGACGATTTTAAGACAATGTGTTCTGACATTCATCTCCATTCACATAAGAACAAATCTAACCTATCTCGACAAGAGAAAAGGGCCATCAATAATCTAACTAGGGATAAATCCATTATCATTAAGGAGGCCGACAAGGGGGGAGGGCTTGTCATACAGAACAAAACCGACTATATACTGGAGGCCACAAGACAGTTAGAAAACCCCGAGTTCTACACCAAACTAAGCAGTGATCCCACCCGAGAATTCCTTCTGGAGCTTGTTACTCTTCTGGGGGGGGCTCTAAGCGATGAAGTCATATCCAAAGACGAATACAATTTTCTTTATTCTGCACACCCTGTCACCCCGGTTTATTATCATTTACCCAAGATACACAAATCCCTCACCTCACCCCCAGGGCGCCCTATTATTTCTGGTATTCACTCCCTCACATCCAACCTATCTTATTATGTAGACTCATACCTACAACCACGTGTACCTACACTCAGGTCTCACATCAAGGACACTACTCACTTTTTATCCCTTATCAAAGATGTGAAATGGCTTAATTCATATGCATTCCTAACTTTGGATGTCCAAAGTCTTTATTCAAATATCCCACACGAGAAAGGCTTACTCACAATATCTAACCGACTCACTCAAGATGGGGACCTGAGTGAGATACACAAGAAATTCATAATTGACTCTATTTCTTATATCCTTCATCACAATTATTTTTTGTTTCTACAATCTCACTATTTACAAGTCAAGGGTACCGCCATGGGGACCAGGTTCGCCCCCAGCTATGCCAACCTCTATGTGGGCGAATTGGAGGAACAACTTATCTGGAGGGGAGGCTGGGAGGCGCACCTGGTCCTATATGGCAGGTACATTGACGATCTTTTTATTATTTGGGATGGGGACTCACATTCAGCACAGTTATTTGTTGATTCTCTTAATTCTAACACTTATGGTTTAACTTTCACACACCAATATCACTCCCAATGTATTAACTTTTTGGACGTGTCACTTGAAGTTAAAGATGATACAATCTACACTACTAATTATGCTAAGGAAGTAGGCACTAATGCATATCTACACTATTCCAGTGCACACTACCCCCCCTGGAAGAGGAATATCCCCAGGGGACAACTCATACGCCTCAGACGCAATTGCTCTGATATAATATCTTTTGAAGCCCAAGCATCCGAGATGCTAAAATCGTTTGAACAGAGAGGGTACCCTACAGTTCTTCTAAATAAAGCACTTGAAGAAGTTAGAAAAATAGACAGAAACACGTTACTAACTAATAAGAAAAAGGATAAAACTAACCTAATAGAAGATGAGAAACCAATAGCATTCATTTCTACCTATAACAGTCACTGTTCCCAAATCAAACAAATTATAAAGAGAAACCATAATATCCTTAAACAGGATTATCTAATAGCCCCCCTGCTACCAAGCGACCCAGTTTTTATCTTTAAGGAAAATAGATCCCTTAGAAATTCATTGGCACCCAGCTTTTTGAAACCTGATTTAAAACCCACAGCCCAATTAGACTCCTGGCTTCCATCTAATACTAAGGGTTTTTTCAAATGTGGAGCAACCAGGTGTATCACCTGCAACTATATAGATAATAGAACTAAGACCATTAAAATTGAAGATAGTGGGGCACTATATGAAATTAAACACTTCATTAACTGTAATTCATCATATGTTATATATATACTCTCATGTGAATGCGGACTCAAATATGTAGGGCGTACCACCAGAAAACTCAAAATCAGGTTTCTTGAACACCGGAGAAATATTATTAAAAGACTGTCATCCCATAGTGTCTCCCAACACTTCCATGAATTCCACCAAGGCAATCCCAACAGCCTTAAACTAATTGGAGTGGAGCACATCCCTATAACCAATAGGGGTGGGGACCGTTATAAAAAACTATGCCAACAAGAAACTTATTGGATGTTTAAAATGGGCTCCATTTACCCTGGCGGTCTTAACGATGCCGTAGAATTAGATACCATAATATGAAATATTGCTAATAATTAATCTTTCTCCCACATGGAGTATACATGGCTTTCCTCTAAAAATTACAATTCTGTTCATAAATTATTGTCTCGCCCTTTCTAGTGAACTTTTTAGTGATCTGTTCATCACGCTGAAACCTCTGAATCAATATTACAATAAATAATAAAATATTAAATATTTATATATTAATAGAGGGGACATTTATATGGTCCCTATACCACTATATCTATTATAATATTTAGATAAAATCAATATACTAAGTAATAATTAGTCATGAAGTATCACATTTTATTAATTCATTTAGGATATTAATATTTAGATTTTTACCCATTGGATGCGATAACATAATGTTTAAAATACTTATTATTAGAACTTAAATATACCCCCCTCCCATAGTCTGAACATTGGCCCTGTTGGGTCAGATCCCTAAGCCACCTAAAAGGTATGAGTTCCAATTGAATCTAAATCTAAATGTAATCCCTATCTCTGATAACTTGGTTGGCGGAAGTACTATGCCTCTAACGGACTGGTGGGCGGAAGTAATGCCTGTAATGATTCATAGACAATGACGCAATCACGTCCTCCCTAAACACACGGACTAGGGCGGACAAGTCGCTACGGATCATGGTCTGTGTAATCGAATACACTATCCGGTTGCCTAGCAACCGTCTCCCCGCTCTCCCGCACGCTATAAGACATACAATACAAAGCCCCGACCACGTGACATAAGTCACGTGATCGGAACAAAACGGAAATATGCAATTTCAGTCCCGCTCTCTACATGTTCCTCCACCTATAATGGAAGCTGTCAATATCATCTCCATGACAACAGGATCCACAACAAATTCAGTTATTGGTTAATGCTCTTTTACACACTTCCTGTTTGTCTTTATTCACTTACTTACATATCAATAAAGGCCTTTAAACAACTCGGTTTTTATAAATAATGTATATATCTGCTACCTATCATATGCTACTCGAAGTAGGTCTGTCTCAGCTCATAAGTTTATTCTGATTTTATGCATCTAGCCCTAAAAGTGATTATGCAATTGCACTCAGGTGTTTCAAGGGGCTAATTAGCCACCATATTAGAGGTGGTATATAAACCCCACATGTTTTAGACTGCACATACCTTTGAGAAAGCTGCCAGCTGATTGCAGCGAAACGCGTCAGGTGAACCAGGGACCCCTGCCAGGAATTGACTCCAAGGAGGACCGAACCATTCCCCAAGCCTCGTCCAGACGATTTTTCTAATTCTCAGACTCCACATGGCAAACATCGCATAAAGGACTGCAGTAACCGTAATGCATGAGGAGCTCTCCACTACAGATTTCGGAGCACATTACCCTCTAACGGTAACTTGTCCATACATTGGACCTTGCCTAAATTCTGAGACTACTGTATAAGCTGGACTATAATGATATAGGGGAAATACATCAGGAACGGTCACTGCATATATCTCCACAAAGTCTAATTCCATATCTGGCGGATTGGTTAGTCCCTTGGGATATTTATTTACATTTTAGAAATTGTATTATTTAATACTTTACACATGTGCATATTTTTAATATAATCCTTATATACCTATTGTACTATTTTAGGAATAAACTTGTTTTATTGATTATACCAATAGTGTTGTATTCATCAAATCTAGCGCAGTCTCACCACCCCCTTTCTTTTGCAGAACCATAACACAACATGTGTATAACCACAAGTAATAACTGCAGACACAGTATGGACTGGGACGGGTACCCAGCATCCTCTACGGACTAAGAGAAAAGGATTTACCGGTAGGTATTAAAATCCTATTTTCTCATACGACCTAGAGGATGCTGGGGTCACATTAAGAACCATGGGGTTATACCAAAGCTCTTGAACGGGTGGGAGAGTGCGTACGACTCTGCAGCACCGAATGACCCAACTTGAGGTTATCATCAGCCAAGGTATCAAACTTGTAAAACTTAGCAAAAGTGTTTACTAAATAGCTGCTCGGCAAAGTTGCAATGCCGAGACTCCCCGACCAGCTGCCCAGGATGAACCCACCTTTCTAGTAGAATGGGTCTTCACCTAATTCAGTAACGGCAATCCTGCCGTGGAATGAGCATGCTGAATCTTACCACAGATCCAGCGCATAATGGTCTACATGGAAGCAGGACACCCAATCCTGTTGGGAGCATACAGGACAAACAGAGCCTCTGTTTTCCTAATCTGAACCGTTCTGGTGACATAAATTTTCAAAGTTCTGACCACAGCCAGAGACTTTGACTCAACGAAGGTGTCAGTGGCCAAAGGCACCATGTGGAAAGATGAACCACCTTCGGCAGAAATTGTTGACGTGTCCTCAATTCTGCTCTATCTTCATGAAAGATCAAAGATCAAAAGCTCTTGTGATACTGCATGGTTTGTACTGTTTTCCATGTGCTCCCAGATCTTTCAAGCAAGTAGCATGGTCAAGAAAGTTCTGTTTGAAAAGTAACAACATTTACTGTCATTGTTATAGAATTTGGGAGAAAAAACAAGAAGAAATCTGCACTGTTGACGCACTGGACAGAATGAATGAATCATAAAATATAACCTTTATTAAGTATGTATTAAAATTGGATAAATATTAATATTATTATCCCAAACTGCAGTGAAACATAAAGGTTAAAATCACAGAACTAACATACATGTGCATAAGAAGAATAAAGAGATGTGAAAAAAAGGTTTAAAAAGCGTGTCCGTGTGTGATTATTTTTGAAGGCACAACCCTGGCGGGGTTGTTTATATAGATATATATGTTGCTAATAATCACTTTCTAGCGTAATGTTATTAAATAGCTGTTAGTATCTATGTCGTCAGGTACCACTGGGTCATATCCTATATACTCCCTTCACTCAATAGGGGTTACCTCCCGGGAAGCCATCCCCATTGGCGAATTTGTGGGGGTGATTGAGTATAACCGGTAAGCTAACCTCCAATTTGTGGGGTGCTTAGGTAGATGGGGATCACTTATTTCTCTGTGTCCCCTAAGACTATATTCCTAAATTCAATACCATAGGGGGATAGCTTTCTATATCGGATAAGGAATCACTTGATAGGGAAATCTCTATGCATCATGGAAAGATCATATTTATTAATATCCAAACTAAAAAAATGATGAATAGCTTTAATTTAGCTGTTTAGATATAGTTAATTGGCGAGATATACCAACAGGTGCGGTTGCCTTAAGGAATATGGCAATTCCAATATAAATAGCAGCCCTCCTTCATATAATCAGCCAGATCTTATTAAATCTGGTCCAGATATAGCCGTTCAGATATACTTAATTGACAACATATATCAATCGGTGGGGTTGCCTTAAGGAATATAGCAATTCCAATTCTCATATAAATAGCAACCTTCCTTCATATATTCAGCCAGATCTTATTTAATCTGATCTAGGCGTAGGCAATAATGCTTTCCTTAGAGGTATAGCCACCTCAATTCTTATTAGGAAGCAAAGTGTCTGTCATAATGGTTTATCCAATTCATCTAAGAAATAATATATTCCATGTGTCAGAGATTCATTACTCTCTATTTACACTGTTAAAGAGTTAATTCTTATTATGTTACAGTGTAATGAAATTATCATATAGGGAGATGTGGCAATTCCATGTGCTATATATATAATAACCCTTAGTGGTCCAGATTCCACAATGAGGAATTTTCTTATAAACCGCTGAAACACACAGCTGTTTGACTGACTTCCAAATATATCTATCTCACTTTGTAACAGTCTTATGATAGAGAAACTGTTACATATTCGGTCACTTAGTTATCTAAAGGTAAACAGACTCAGTGTGAGGGTAATATAATATATCAAATGCGCTGTCAATAATCGTGGTAACTGGTGTAATAATGTGGTATATTGAGTATGCTAGTAAGGCATATAACTGCTCTCCAGCCTTTAAGTGTTACCAATCAATTTGTTACACTGTAAAGGATTTATGGTGTCCTGTTAGGACATGCAGCTGCTAGGCTGACTCAAAGATTTATCCATTTGTAACAATTATGTAACAGTTATATACATGTTACTGGTATTACATAGAAATAGTATGACACAGGCCAGCAGTCCCATGTGTCTAGATTCCACAATAGGAGATTTTCTTTGTCTTATAAACTGCTGGAACACACAGCTGCTAGACTGACTTCAAATATATATATATTACTTTGTAACAGTCTTATAGTAAAGAGACTGTTACACACTGTCATTTAGTTATCTCAAGGTTAGCAGATTCTGTGTGAGGATAGTGTTCTGTTAGAACAGGGGTGGCCAACCAGTTAGAGGCAAAGAGCCAAAAAATATCTGTAGTCAAGCGAAAGAGCCACTGCCATGTGCGCGCCGAAGGCGCGCCCAAAAAATGGGGCGTGGCCTAGCTGGCACAAGGCTACGCCCCATTTTTGTGTGTATGCCTTCAGTATGATGTTCGTAGGAGCATGACCGTGTGTATCGTTCTCCCCCATTTTTAATCACGCAGGTGGTGAGCCCAGCACATAGAAAATAACACATCATCTGCACACAATCTTCCCAGTATAAAACTTTGTTTACCTTTTTACTTTGCAAACATAGAGAAAGCCATATTCACATAAAATACACTGAAACAAGCCAGATCAAAAGAAAATACACCGAAAAAAGCCAGTTTCACATAAAATACACTCCACAAGAAAATACACTGGAAAAATACACTTCCACATAAAATGTTTTTTTTAAAACCCACAAACATAAAATAAATTTTGAAATTCAAAACCACATAAATTAATTGAAAAAGTCAGATTCACATAGTACACGTCTCCATGTGTCACTTTAGCCCCTCCCATGTCATTCCAGCCCAGGGACAGATTATAGGTGGGGTGACAGGGGACACAGTATCCACTATCCAGCATCCCCCCAGCTCCACATACAGTATCAAGCATCCCCCCCAGCTCCAAACCCAGTAGCCAGCATCCCCCCCAGCTCCACACACAGTAGCCAGCATCCCCCCCAGCTCCAAACACTGTAGCCAGCATCCCCCCAGCTCCACACACATGACAATTCTAAATTCCGTTGTCGTATAAACAACCCTTTATGAAGTCTAAGAACACTGTACGCTGTTTGCTTAAGAAGTACCGTAAGGGTACGCTATTTGCGTAACGATCGCTCCGCCGTAGGCGAGACGCTCAAGCGTCACGTTCGCTCACGGCCCAGTGATCACAGGACACGTTATTGGTTATGACTAGAGTAATGATTCGCTATGGCGTAGCATACGCTCGAGACCACGAGGAGGTCACCAGCGGCGCAGACGCTCACAACGCTATACCTTAATGTTTAAACCTTATACCAATGAAATACACAGAATACCTTAATGTGAGTACAGGGTGTAAGTGCAACCTTGTGTAACCTGACTAACTACAAAGCTGCTTGAGCGTCACCGACGCTCAAGTGAACACTTAACACTATAGAAAATACACAGATACTGGTTTAGGTTCCAAAGCCTATTAACTGTATTATATCTAATATATTTGTAAAAGGGGATAACAGTACAAATGATACACTACAATATAACAGAGACTTCCTAACCACAGAACTAAACAATAAATACAAAAGGACAATACTACACTGACCTAAATGCAATACAATACAATACTATCTAATACAATACAATACTAGCCTAGTCTAGGGGAGATATGAGAGAACAGAACAGAGAGAGAGAGAGAGAGAGAGAGATGAGAGAAATTGGCTCACAGAAAGACAATGATTACGGAGAGAAACTTACGCACAAAGGGTATGATCGCCTGCGCCTCGATATCCAGCTCCCGGCTATCAGCAGATAACCGTTGATGAGAGAGTGAGCTGGATGTGGTCGGCCTGCCTATTTATGCCCCACACACAATGCAATCTCCTGGTCCTACAATCCCATTGTCCATTGGCCGAAGGAATTCGGCCCTGCATCATAACAAAAGGTCATAGGGTGATTCATACAGGTAGGCTGTGACGATTTCCAACAGCTCAGGTGGGTGGGAAACTGGGTTTCCCGCCGCATACCTGAGTATGTGTAAATAATAGAAATGGACATAAACTTCTTATGTCCATAACTATTCGCACGAGCGATTAATACGCTCCAAACCAACACCGGAATATTACTAATTAAATACTCTTCCGATGGGTACCAAACACTGCTGTATGATTCCTGTTAGACCCTTCGTACAATACAAAGAGGGATTCCTTTAAACGGGGACCTTCTATTTTAACCAGACTTTCAGAATCTATCAAGGTGACCATGATCTACAAACTACATTAATTGTGAACATTTGTAACGAATGAGTCGCACGCTACGACTACATAAACTCTACCGTAAATACGCATACCGCGCCTGCGAGTGCACGCTATTGCGGGTATGCGCCTTCACGGGAGAGCGTACGCATGCGCAGCGCGGACCAGTGTGCGGTGCAAATATGGCAACGTGCATAGAGACATTTTTCTGACTTTGACAGTCCACCCTTTGGCAGTCAATAATAACTGCCACCTTCTAAAATATTTAAGGAGAAAAATGTAAGTCAGGGGTTAATTGATTTCCATGGTTGGGTAGGGGAGAAGAGTGGAGTAGGTGTGAAGAGGGTATGACCTAGTGAGAAAGCAGAAGCATGTGTGTATGAGTCCATGTTTGGAGGGTCATGTATCATCGTGCCGTACGTGTGGTAAATCAAGCTTCGAGGTATTGCGAAGTATACATTTGAATTCCTTCTTATCCTGTGGTACAGGTCTGTGGATGGGCTGTCAAACTCTACCGAGCTCATTTCGGCTGTGGTTGTAACAAAATGGGGATGCACATTTTAGTTGATGATACATGAATGGGGGAGGTATGTGGTTGCTAATATCTGTGCCTGTATTCCCTATCGTCTATGTGTGTCGTTACCTGAGGGTTGTAGAGATGAAGATAAAGAACACTTACGAAAAATACAATGATATTCTATGTCAGGGAAATGTACATCTGTTGTTGAAGTTGTGTTCGGTATCTGTTGAGAGTCGTCTTCTTTGCGCTGTTTTGCTCCTTAGGCATGAGCAACAAGCTTTGTCAGTGCCATCAGATTTACAAAAATGTTGGGCTAGCGTGAGTTTAAAAATACTAGGGAAACTGGGGATCCATGGCAAAGTTCATCAAGTGTCCATATTTAAAGTTGTCAAATCTTCTTCTTTGGTGCTTGTCTGTTGTCTGTATAGCGTCTCGTCAACTTCCTCGTCCAAGGGGGTCTTTGTATCTTGGAGAAAAGCAGAAAAACAGGTGAAAGAAACGGACCGTATAATCGCATTTTCATCACATTCTGGTTTCTATCATTGGGTCATAAATCAAATCCAGGTTAATTACGGTTTCCTCACTCCTCAAGCTCATCACTCTTGTACTTTGTTTGCACCTCATTAAAGCCTGCCCGCATCTAAATATCAATCCAATCGATATAACAACACCCAAGATACATAGGAGAAACTTTCCAACATCCATTATGACTCCTTGAGCCCAGTCTCCTAAACCGGAGAACCAATTTCGCGGGTTCAACCATGACACCCAACCAGTCAGCTCATTACCTACAGCAGCAAGGGTGAGATTGTGTTTTCGACGAAATTCCCACTTTAATTGCAGAATATCGTCCATCTTTTGGTCTATGACCTCTACCGGGTCCTCGGTGCTATTTGTGATATACGTGCAACACTTTATGCCGTACTGTGTTGCCAATGTAACACAATATCCGCCTGTTACTGCTGTAAGATAATTAAGAACCATCCTATGCTGAACTAGTTCTGTTTTGTAAGCTTGAAGTTCTCTTCCAGTGTATCTAAACGTGTCATCATACATTTCAGTGATATTATCTAACAAATTGGCGAGTGCGGAAATGTATCTATAATTCATCACACCTCGAGCGGTGCGAGTGAAATCTAACGCTACCAGAACCTGAATCCCGGTGGATTCATGGATAAGATCAGAGGCCGGATGCTCTAACCTTTCTGACAGTTGTCTTTTAACTCGGTGCTCGTAATGAGTGTGAGTATAAGGAGCTTGGGCACCACGGTGTATGTCCTTCATTTTGTCATGTGTAACAGTCATCACTTCAGGCAATACTTTTCCAATATAACACAATCCTTCAGAGTTTGGGGCAAGCCACTTGTACGCCTTTCTCCCGCATATGAAATATGCGTCATCGGGGAGAACATAAGGGACGGAGAAGGACATGACCATGTTACAAACCTTCCAGGTGAAATCTCCTGACCCTAATTCTTCCATCTGCTTAATGCACGTATCAGTTTGTACGATATGTGCACAGTATCCTGGTGATACCTCTCCAACTCTAGTAATCCTATTTCCTAAGGTATATCGATACCGAAAAGATTTTCCTCTACTGGCTATGTGGCGTACGAGCTCTGTATCTGTAGGCATTCTATCTGCTCTGTGTGAAAAGGTCATGGTAAGGTTGCTCCATGACACTTCCCAATTTCCCGGTTTTCTGGGATTGGAGATGTTGAAACATAAGAGGGACCTATCCACATGGTATTGGTGGAGCTTCAAACTAGGAGGGCTGGAGATGTTAAACCTCCGGTCCACCGGTCTCCCACCACTTAGCTCAAGTACCTCCCCTAACGTTAAAGGAAATGGTACTAGCCCTGATTTGCTGTGACCCTGAGGTACTTGAGAGCATACCCAACAATCTGTTTGGTTTAACACGTTACCCACTAAGGAGTGATAGTCACTCAATGGATGCCGGTCCATATGGATATTAAAACTGGATTGGCATTTCTTTATGCACCCATCTTCAACCAGATTATCACAGAGCCTACAGATACAATTTTCTTCAGCTAACAATCCATCACAATTTCTTCTATCGGATCGTTTTCTGATACTCGCCTTTGCTTGTTGGTTTGGTTGATCTTGGAAAACTACGCCTCCATCATCATAATCGGAACCCATTCCAGAACCTCTTTCGACCTCTATGGTACTCTCGCCGGAACAGACTGCTCTGGTCAACATCATGGTTAACATCAAAATCCGGATCACAGTCTCTTGGGGCAAGTCCATCTTTGAGGAGGAAATAGAGAAGAATGAGAAGGGGGAAAAAGAAATTTTAAGGGAGAGGGGCTGGGAAGTGGAGAAAAACAATAAAAGGGAGAAGGGAGTCGACAACTGCTTTCGGTCTTCAAGGCTCAGGTGCCGCCTCAGTCCTCCTGGAACAGACACTCCAGTGATACAACCTCTACCGTCTGTTCCTTATCACGGGACTTCTCTGGATCGGCAACCTTTTTGCAGTGGGATGAATGGACCCAAGTCTCTCTCTCAGCAACCTTCAATGCTGTGGTGCTAGTCAATAAGACCTGGTATGGTCCTTCCCATCTATCAATAAGACAACCTGAGCGTAGAAAATTTCGTATCATTACATAATTCCCAGGTTCAATGTCATGACAATTACTATCTGGTAAATCAGGAATCACCAACTTCAGATTATCATTTTGATTCCTCAACTGTTTACTCATGTTAATTAAGTATTTTACAGTTACTTCATTGTTACATTTCAAATCATCCTGAGGGTTAATCATGACATGCGGTTGTCGACCAAACAAGATTTCAAAAGGAGACAGATTAAGGGGGGACCTGGGAGTGGTTCTGATGCTATACAAAACAATGGGTAAAGCTTCTGGCCACGTCAATCCTGTCTCTGTGATTACTTTACTCAATTTATTTTTAATAGTGCTGTTCACTCTTTCGACCTTCGCACTCGCCTGTGGACGGTACGGAGTGTGCAGCTTACTATCAATTCCCATCAACTTACACATTCCTTGAAAGACATCACCTGTAAAATGGGTACCCCTATCACTTTCAATGATTCTAGGGATACCATATCTACATACAAATTCCTGCACAATTTTCTTAGCTGTAAACATAGCGGTATTTGTAGCTGCTGGAAATGCTTCGACCCAATTCGAGAAAACATCTATACAAACAAGTACATATTTCAAATTTCGACATGGGGGTAATTGAATGAAGTCAATTTGTATTACCTGGAAAGGGCCGCCGGCAGGTGGGATATGGGATGGTTCTGTAGGTATTGCTTTTCCAATATTCTTTCTCAGACAGGTAAGGCATGACATTGCTCTTTTACCTGCATGAGAGGAGAATCCTGGGGCGCACCAGTATGCTCTTACCAATTTGCACATCCCCTCCTTGCCTAGATGAGTCAGCCCGTGAGCTGCTTCAGCCAGACATGGAAGGTATGCCCTGGGGGCCACCGGTTTACCATGTCCATCCGTCCAGAGCCCTGAGGACTCCTGGCCATATCCCTTTGCCTTCCAGACTGCTCTCTCCTGTGTGGAACACAAATTCTGCATCTCACACAACTTTTGTGTGTTGATGGTATTAAATACCATCAGTTGTGTGGTGTCTGTCTGTATGGGGGTAGCAGCTGCAAGCTTTGCGGCTTCGTCTGCTCGGCTGTTACCAAGGGATACTGGGTCTTGGCTATATGTATGTGCTTTACATTTGATAACAGCCACTCTGTCGGGTTCCTGTATCGCTGTTAGAAGCCTTTTTATATGAGCTGCATGCGCTATCGGTGTGCCAGCCGCCGTCATGAAATTTCTGAGCCGCCATAGGGCTCCGAAATCATGGACTACCCCGAAGGCGTATCTAGAATCGGTGTAGATATTGGCTGACTTACCCTTAGCCAATTCACATGCTATGGTTAGGGCGACCAGTTCAGCAACCTGGGCTGAGTGAGGTGGGCCTAGCGGTTCCGCTTCTATGGTGTCTTGGTCATCTACGACTGCGTATCCAGTACACAAGTCTCCCGAGTCTGACTGTCTGTGACAACTACCGTCCGTGTAGAACGTGAGTTCTGCATCTTCCAGTGGATTGTCACTGATGTCAGGCCTTGCGGTAAAATTTTGGGTCAAATATTCCATACAATCATGTGTATCTTCCTTTGCATTAAATCCTCCTTCCCCATCACTCTCACCTTCCACCCTTTGTGTCTGACCAGGCACACCTGGGAGAAATGTTGCAGGGTTTAATGCACTGCATCTCCTTATGGTGATGTTTACTGGGGCCATTAATGCCAATTCCCATCTCGTAAACCTTGCTGATGAGACGTGTCTGGTTTGGGCAGAATTCAATAAGGCAGATACCGCATGCGGTGTATGGATTGTGAGGTTGTGGCCTAGCACGACATCTTCGCTTTTTGTCACTAGCAATGCTATCGCCGCAACGCTACGCAAGCATGTGGGGAGGGATCGCGCTACCGTATCTAGCTGAGCGCTGTAATATGCAACTGGCCTGCTGGCATCACCGTGTTTTTGTGTTAGTACACCTGCTGCGCACCCAGCACTTTCTGTTCCGTATAGTTCAAAGGGTTTCCCATAGTCTGGCATACCTAGTGCTGGTGCCTGCGTTAGACACTGTTTGAGTCTCTCAAATGCTGTTTCGGATTCGTCTGTATGCGAAATCCGATCAGGTTTGTTTGAGGAGACCATTTCCTGCAAAGGTAGCGCCAATATGGAAAACCCTGGGATCCAATTACGGCAATACCCACACATTCCTAGAAACGTCCTGATCTGTTGCTGGGTTTGTGGCAGTGTCATGTCTCTAATGGCTTGGATTCTATCAGCGGTCAGGTGTCTCAGTCCTTGTGTTAGACAGTGTCCCAAATATTTTACCTTAGTTTGGCATAATTGCAACTTGTCTTTGGAAACCTTGTGACCTGTGTCTGAAAGATGAAACAGGAGCTGTTTCGTATCCTTCAGGGATGCCTCCAATGAATCAGAACACAGTAGTAGATCATCCACGTACTGTATCAACACTGATCCACTCTCCGGTTGGAAAGACTGTAAACAATCATGCAAAGCCTGAGAAAATATACTTGGACTATCTATTAAACCTTGGGGTAACCGAGTCCACGTGTATTGGACTCCTCTGTATGTGAATGCAAACAAATATTGGCTGTCAGGGTGCAGAGGTACCGAAAAGAATGCGGAGCAGAGGTCAATAACAGTGAAAAATTTGGCAGTGGGAGGAATTTGCATTAGGATGACAGCTGGATTAGGCACTACGGGGAACTGACTCTCAACTATTTTGTTAATCCCCCTTAGATCTTGCACTAGCCTGTAACCCCTCCCCCCACTCTTTTTAACAGGGAAGATGGGACTATTTGCTGTGCTGGACGTTCTTACTAGAATGCCCTGTTGTAGCAAGCGCTCTATTACTGGGAAAACTCCTAACTCCACCTCTGGCTTCAGAGGATACTGTGGGATTTTTGGAGCTATCCTACCATCTTTTACTTGTACAACTACTGGAGCTACGTTTGCCATTAATCCAGTGTCCTGTCCATCTTTTGTCCAAAGTGACTCTGGTATCTGAGATGTCATCTCTTCTACTTGGGATGGATTCCTATTTGTCATAATGGAATGTGACATTAATTTTGATGGGGAGTCTAACATGTCTCGTACTTCCTGAGCGTGATTCTCAGGGATGTCCAAGAATACACCTTCAGGAGTACAATAAATGACGCAACCCATTTTACATAGTAAGTCTCTTCCCAGGAGATTAGTTGGTGCCGATGCAGCCAGCAAAAAGGAATGCTTGGTATGCAAAGGCCCTATTGTAATCTCGGCTGGTTTGCTAACAGGGTAGTGCTGGACTACTCCTGTTACTCCCATGGCTGGAATTGTCCTACCAGTGGTTCTCATGCCCACTGACGAATTTATCACTGACTTGGCCGCCCCTGTGTCTACAAGAAAGTTTAAAGTTTTACCAGCTACATTGATTGCAATTTCTGGTTCGCTTCCAAGACTAGCAATCAACTTAACTGGGTGCAGATTACAGGTATGGCCACACCCCTATTGGGTATGCTGACCTCCCTGAATCCCGTTGGCAGCAACTACTTGTGAGGGGGTTAGCTGGGAACTACCAGAGGCATGCCAATCTCTGTTCGGGGGATATCTTTTTGTTTCCCCTGTATGTGGCTCAAAACTCCGCCTCTGTGGACCCTGCTCCCAATGTCGTGTGTTGTGTTGTTGTCTAGGGGGTTGAAAAGATCTTTGTACATTCTTTGTTCTACATTCTCGTGCAAAGTGTCCCGGTCTGTTACAAGAAAAACATGTTATTACACTTGCCTTACCCACAGGATTCGGTGGTACATACGCAGGCTGCTTTGTGGTCAGCGCCTGTATACTTACTGACATCAACTTATCACTTTGCGATTCCCTGTGCCTAGTGATGTTTCTGTCGTGATCAATAGCAGCCTCTCTCAATGTGGACACTGACAGACCTCGCCAACATGGCTGCGTGGTCTGTACCCTAGCTTTTAATGTTTCTTTCAAACCATCCATCAGTACAGATACTGCTACTTCTCGATGGTTTGGGTTGGTCTTAATGTCTTCTATACCAGTGTACTTTGCCATTTCTAATAGTGCCCGGTGAAAATATTCTGTTGCCGTTTCGGACTCCTTTTGCTTAATGGAAAATATTTTATTCCATTTAACAACGGCTGGGAAATACTCCTTTAGCTGTAAATTTATCCTTTTTACATTATCCTTGTTGTACACGTCTGTAAGCGGTACATCTTTATCCAATGCACAGTCAGCTAAAAATTGAGTTGCGTCAACATTGGAAGGTAAACAAGCTCTTAGCAGTATCTGCCAATCCTTGTTGTTGGGTTCTACAGTGTTACCTAGATCCCTGATGTATTTTTGGCTAGCAACTAAATCCTTCCTGGGGTCAGGAAATTCGGACACTATTGTTCTTAATTCCATTCTGGAAAATGGAGTGTACATGGCAATGTTCCTTATGGGAGTGGCTCCAGACACATCTGTTTTTCCATTGGGAACTGCTATTACCCTTACAGGAGCAATTCTAACAGCCTCTTCCTGTGTAGATTCTACAGCTTGTTGTGGTACAATTGTTTCAGTGTAGTGCATGGTGCCGTACTTACCCGTTGACACGACCTCACCTATCCCTCCGCTAGGGGCTTTCACTAATCTCGTGGGTGTCGCTGTGCCTACTGTGGTCTCTGCTATGGTGGCTGCAAGAGAGAGAGCTGAAATTGTTGCTGAATCGTCTTCTTGATCACACTCCTGAGGAAGGTTCAAAACAGGGTACATCTTGCACGGGTTAATACTTGCATGAGTTATTTGGTTAACATCATTAACATTTACAAGGTTACTAAGAGTTTGTGTTTTACAACCCAGTGCGTTTCTCTCCGCAATCAACTTCTCTCCTGCAATGTATGGTGGAGGAGGAGCTGTGGCTATCAGCTTCCTGACTGCCCCAGATCCTGCCGCCAGAGCCAAACCTCTCTGTATCTCACCTTCCTGGTGCCATAACTGTAAATAATCATGATGCTGAATTCGTCTCTTTGCTGATTTTACGAGACATATCCTCCTCCTTAAATTTTGTAACACTTCTGGACTAAAGCTACCTATTCTTGGGAATTTGTCCCTGTCTTGTACAGTCATTCTCTCCCATTCATCACATAAAGATTCGGTGTGACTTCCATATTTTTCACACATTACATATCGTGCCGACCCAACTGGTCGGTTCACAGAATCAACCTGAACCAAGGTTGATCGCCCCCTACCTGAGCAACTGGCCCCCATAGTCTGCAGGTGTTGCTTAGTCCTCCTTGGATCTCTGTATCAAGGTTTTCAGCAAGCCTTTACAGACAACCAAATTACTCCACAGTAGGCCGGCGGTGGCGGTTTACCGAGTACCCCACTCACTCGCCCACCTCGACCAATACGACCTGATTACACCGACGTGGTGCTGGCGTACTCGATACAGGGCCCCTATGGAACCTTCAGTTTACTGGAACATATGAGGGTTACCCGCAGGACACTTACTCTTTCCAGTAAAGGTGGGGTTGTTAGATAGTTCCTGAGTGACCAGCGAACTTCCCTTTAAAAATAAAAAATTACACAAATCACGTCAGAATGTACAAATAGCGTTTGTGACCACTTTACTCTAATGGTATTAGGTCAGATTACTAACTACTGCACACAATTACGTGCGGTCCAATCGTTCAGTACACAAGCACTACTTGTTATGTACTGAAAGATCAATGGAATCGATGTTTCCGGCCGCAATTCCTTCAGCAAGAGCTTGTATGGCCTATATGGGTTCTGCACCAACACCCCAGGCGTTGTGCCACTGGACTTTTATAGCGGACCTTTTACCTTACGACCTCCTGGTCTTGTTACCTTATGGTCCGCTATACTCTAATGCTCAAATATTATTTAACCAGGGATGCCTCCCTAGCCACCGTATATGTCACTTACACGTATGTCCCTTGACGAGTACCCGGCTTTCCTTTTGGTTCCACCTTAAAGTTGTATAAACTTATGTATACAAAACCACACTCACTCAAAACATGTACACTTTGTTTCTATATCTATTTCTGCGCAGAAATTGTCTTCAGTCCAACAGTGTTACCAATTAGGAGCAGGATCTGTTAAACTAAATTTCAGATTTTTTTTTTTCCAAAAATAGATTTGCGTTATTTACCGCTTCGCGTTATCTACCGCTGTGCGTTACTTATCGCCTTTGCGCTAATTCTCGTTTTGCGCTAATTCACCTTTTTCGTGACTTGAGCTACGTGAGCGTAACCGGACGCTACGTTGCGTAATGTACGCTGCGTGCGTCTGCCTTTTGGATTGCGTACGCTAGTCTTTGTTAGCGACACGTGTACGCAATGCAAAGATCCACCGTAACACAATATATACTTTTATCAATGTAAATGATCCCTGATCATCTACCGCACACCACACTGACTGCCTTATCTCCTAGACAAATCGTGTGTTGTTCTATACTTTAACTATTACCTTTACTATGAAATAACAGCAAATCTCTTTTTAGCACTTTCTATCAACTATAAAAATTGGCAAACAGGAATAGTGATATACGAAATTGAAAAAGAAATGCAGATAAATGTATGCGTGCGTGTATACGCAAGACAGAAGAGAAATAAAACAGTTTTAAAAGACACAAGCGTTTTGTTCTTACTTCCGGTTCCCGGATTCCTTCAGCACTCTTTATCTAAGCGAAGCAGACGCTTATCCCGTCAGCACTGGGAGACAACCTCCCACCCTTTGCTGGGGGATAATGTCTGCTGATCTACCTAGTGCAGATATGAGAAGGATAGGACGAGTACCCAATTGACAATTCTAAATTCCGTTGTCGTATAAACAACCCTTTATGAAGTCTAAGAACACTGTACGCTGTTTGCTTAAGAAGTACCGTAAGGGTACGCTATTTGCGTAACGATCGCTCCGCCGTAGGCGAGACGCTCAAGCGTCACGTTCGCTCACGGCCCAGTGATCACAGGACACGTTATTGGTTATGACTAGAGTAATGATTCGCTATGGCGTAGCATACGCTCGAGACCACGAGGAGGTCACCAGCGGCGCAGACGCTCACAACGCTATACCTTAATGTTTAAACCTTATACCAATGAAATACACAGAATACCTTAATGTGAGTACAGGGTGTAAGTGCAACCTTGTGTAACCTGACTAACTACAAAGCTGCTTGAGCGTCACCGACGCTCAAGTGAACACTTAACACTATAGAAAATACACAGATACTGGTTTAGGTTCCAAAGCCTATTAACTGTATTATATCTAATATATTTGTAAAAGGGGATAACAGTACAAATGATACACTACAATATAACAGACTTCCTAACCACAGAACTAAACAATAAATACAAAAGGACAATACTACACTGACTTAAATGCAATACAATACAATACTATCTAATACAATACAATACTAGCCTAGTCTAGGGGAGATATGAGAGAACAGAACAGAGAGAGAGAGAGAGAGAGATGAGAGAAATTGGCTCACAGAAAGACAATGATTACGGAGAGAAACTTACGCACAAAGGGTATGATCGCCTGCGCCTCGATATCCAGCTCCCGGCTATCAGCAGATAACCGTTGATGAGAGAGTGAGCTGGATGTGGTCGGCCTGCCTATTTATGCCCCACACACAATGCAATCTCCTGGTCCTACAATCCCATTGTCCATTGGCCGAAGGAATTCGGCCCTGCATCATAACAAAAGGTCATAGGGTGATTCATACAGGTAGGCTGTGACGATTTCCAACAGCTCAGGTGGGTGGGAAACTGGGTTTCCCGCCGCATACCTGAGTATGTGTAAATAATAGAAATGGACATAAACTTCTTATGTCCATAACTAATCGCACGAGCGATTAATACGCTCCAAACCAACACCGGAATATTACTAATTAAATACTCTTCCGATGGGTACCAAACACTGCTGTATGATTCCTGTTAGACCCTTCGTACAATACAAAGAGGGATTCCTTTAAACGGGGACCTTCTATTTTAACCAGACTTTCAGAATCTATCAAGGTGACCATGATCTACAAACTACATTAATTGTGAACATTTGTAACGAATGAGTCGCACGCTACGACTACATAAACTCTACCGTAAATACGCATACCGCGCCTGCGAGTGCACGCTATTGCGGGTATGCGCCTTCACGGGAGAGCGTACGCATGCGCAGCGCGGACCAGTGTGCGGTGCAAATATGGCAACGTGCATAGAGACATTTTTCTGACTTTGACACACAGTAGCCAGCATCCCCCCCAGATCCAAACACAGTTCCCAGCATCCCCCCCAGATCCAAACACAGTAGTCAGCATTCCCCCCAGCTCCAAACACTGTAGCCAGCATCCCCCCAGCTCCACACACAGTAGCCAGCATCCCCCCCAGATCCAAACACAGTTCCCAGCATCCCCCCCAGATCCAAACACAGTAGTCAGCATTCCCCCCAGCTCCACACACAGCATAACATCCAAGACCCGAGTATTCCCTCCTCCTCCCCTCTCACTCCCCGCAGGTATTTAGCATCTGATCTTCTCACCGCACGGCGCGTGGTGCTGGCTGGGCCGCCCTCACCGCACAGATGACAGCGGCGCCTGGGTCCCCCTCACCGCACAGATGACAGCGGCGCCTGGGTCCCCCTCACCGCACAGATGACAGCGGCACCTGGGTCCCCCTCATCATGCAGACAGGCTCTCATGGCAGGCTCCAGGCTCCACCACCACCCCCTCCTCCGCTGTGGCATTTAGACACCAGCCGCAGCCTAGACTGCATACTTACAATGGCGTCCACGAGTCCCGCAGCTGCATCCTCTCCTGTGGCAGCGGCTCCGCCTCTCATTAAGCGATGTGACGTCCTAACTAGAGATGAGCGGGTTCGGTTTCTCTGAATCCGAACCCGCACGAACTTCATGTTTTTTTTCACGGGTCCGAGCGACTCGGATCTTCCCGCCTTGCTCGGTTAACCCGAGCGCGCCCGAACGTCATCATGACGCTGTCGGATTCTCGCGAGGCTCGGATTCTATCGCGAGACTCGGATTCTATATAAGGAGCCGCGCGTCGCCGCCATTTTCACACGTGCATTGAGATTGATAGGGAGAGGACGTGGCTGGCGTCCTCTCCGTTTAGAATAGATTAGAGAGACACTTGATTTACTAATTTTGGGGAGCATTAGGAGTACTCAGTACAGTGCAGAGTTTTGCTGATAGTGACCACCAGTTTTATTTATAATCCGTTCTCTGCCTGAAAAAAGCGATACACAGCACACAGTGACTCAGTCACATACCATATCTGTGTGCACTGCTCAGGCTCAGGCCAGTGTGCTGCATCATCTATTATCTATATATAATATTATATATATCTGATTATCTGTCTGACTGCTCAGCTCACACAGCTTATAATTGTGGGGGAGACTGGGGAGCACTACTGCAGTGCCAGTTATAGGTTATAGCAGGAGCCAGGAGTACATAATATATTATATAGTGAGTGACCACCAGACACACAGTGCAGTTTATTTAATATATCCGTTCTCTGCCTGAAAAAAGCGATACACACAGTGACTCAGTCAGTCACATACCATATCTGTGTGCACTGCTCAGGCTCAGGCCAGTGTGCTGCATCATCTATATATATTATATATCTGTCTGACTGCTCAGCTCACACAGCTTATAATTGTGGGGGAGACTGGGGAGCACTACTGCAGTGCCAGTTATAGGTTATAGCAGGAGCCAGGAGTACATAATATTATATTAAAACAGTGCACACTTTTGCTGCAGGAGTGCCACTGCCAGTGTGACTAGTGACCAGTGACCTGACCACCAGTATATATAATATTAGTAGTATACTATCTCTTTATCAACCAGTCTATATTAGCAGCAGACACAGTACAGTGCGGTAGTTCACGGCTGTGGCTACCTCTGTGTCGGCACTCGGCAGCCCGTCCATAATTGTATATACCACCTAACCGTGGTTTTTTTTTCTTTCTTTATACATACATACTAGTTACGAGTATACTATCTCTTTATCAACCAGTCTATATTAGCAGCAGACACAGTACAGTGCGGTAGTTCACGGCTGTGGCTACCTCTGTGTCGGCACTCGGCAGCCCGTCCATAATTGTATATACCACCTAACCGTGGTTTTTTTTTCTTTCTTTATACATACATACTAGTTACGAGTATACTATCTCTTTATCAACCAGTCTATATATTAGCAGCAGACACAGTACAGTGCGGTAGTTCACGGCTGTGGCTACCTCTGTGTCGGCACTCGGCAGCCCGTCCATAATTGTATATACCACCTAACCGTGGTTTTTTTTTCTTTCTTTATACATACATACTAGTTACGAGTATACTATCTCTTTATCAACCAGTCTATATATTAGCAGCAGACACAGTACAGTGCGGTAGTTCACGGCTGTGGCTACCTCTGTGTCGGCACTCGGCAGCCCGTCCATAATTGTATATACCACCTAACCGTGGTTTTTTTTTCTTTCTTTATACATACATACTAGTTACGAGTATACTATCTCTTTATCAACCAGTCTATATATTAGCAGCAGACACAGTACAGTGCGGTAGTTCACGGCTGTGGCTACCTCTGTGTCGGCACTCGGCAGCCCGTCCATAATTGTATATACCACCTAACCGTGGTTTTTTTTTCTTTCTTTATACATACATACTAGTTACGAGTATACTATCTCTTTATCAACCAGTCTATATATTAGCAGCAGACACAGTACAGTGCGGTAGTTCACGGCTGTGGCTACCTCTGTGTCGGCACTCGGCAGCCCGTCCATAATTGTATATACCACCTAACCGTGGTTTTTTTTTCTTTCTTTATACATACATACTAGTTACGAGTATACTATCTCTTTATCAACCAGTCTATATATTAGCAGCAGACACAGTACAGTGCGGTAGTTCATGGCTGTGGCTACCTCTGTGTCGGCACTCGGCAGCCCGTCCATAATTGTATATACCACCTAACCGTGGTTTTTTTTTCTTTCTTTATACATACATACTAGTTACGAGTATACTATCTCTTTATCAACCAGTCTATATATTAGCAGCAGACACAGTACAGTGCGGTAGTTCACGGCTGTGGCTACCTCTGTGTCGGCACTCGGCAGCCCGTCCATAATTGTATATACCACCTAACCGTGGTTTTTTTTTCTTTCTTTATACATACATACTAGTTACGAGTATACTATCTCTTTATCAACCAGTCTATATATTAGCAGCAGACACAGTACAGTGCGGTAGTTCACGGCTGTGGCTACCTCTGTGTCGGCACTCGGCAGCCCGTCCATAATTGTATATACCACCTAACCGTGGTTTTTTTTTCTTTCTTTATACATACATACTAGTTACGAGTATACTATCTCTTTATCAACCAGTCTATATATTAGCAGCAGACACAGTACAGTGCGGTAGTTCACGGCTGTGGCTACCTCTGTGTCGGCACTCGGCAGCCCGTCCATAATTGTATATACCACCTAACCGTGGTTTTTTTTTCTTTCTTTATACATACATACTAGTTACGAGTATACTATCTCTTTATCAACCAGTCTATATATTAGCAGCAGACACAGTACAGTGCGGTAGTTCACGGCTGTGGCTACCTCTGTGTCGGCACTCGGCAGCCCGTCCATAATTGTATATACCACCTAACCGTGGTTTTTTTTTCTTTCTTTATACATACATACTAGTTACGAGTATACTATCTCTTTATCAACCAGTCTATATATTAGCAGCAGACACAGTACAGTGCGGTAGTTCACGGCTGTGGCTACCTCTGTGTCGGCACTCGGCAGCCCGTCCATAATTGTATATACCACCTAACCGTGGTTTTTTTTTCTTTCTTTATACATACATACTAGTTACGAGTATACTATCTCTTTATCAACCAGTCTATATATTAGCAGCAGACACAGTACAGTGCGGTAGTTCACGGCTGTGGCTACCTCTGTGTCGGCACTCGGCAGCCCGTCCATAATTGTATATACCACCTAACCGTGGTTTTTTTTTCTTTCTTTATACATACATACTAGTTACGAGTATACTATCTCTTTATCAACCAGTCTATATATTAGCAGCAGACACAGTACAGTGCGGTAGTTCACGGCTGTGGCTACCTCTGTGTCGGCACTCGGCAGCCCGTCCATAATTGTATATACCACCTAACCGTGGTTTTTTTTTCTTTCTTTATACATACATACTAGTTACGAGTATACTATCTCTTTATCAACCAGTCTATATATTAGCAGCAGACACAGTACAGTGCGGTAGTTCACGGCTGTGGCTACCTCTGTGTCGGCACTCGGCAGCCCGTCCATAATTGTATATACCACCTAACCGTGGTTTTTTTTTCTTTCTTTATACATACATACTAGTTACGAGTATACTATCTCTTTATCAACCAGTCTATATATTAGCAGCAGACACAGTACAGTGCGGTAGTTCACGGCTGTGGCTACCTCTGTGTCGGCACTCGGCAGCCCGTCCATAATTGTATACTAGTATCCAATCCATCCATCTCCATTGTTTACCTGAGGTGCCTTTTAGTTGTGCCTATTAAAATATGGAGAACAAAAATGTTGAGGTTCCAAAATTAGGGAAAGATCAAGATCCACTTCCACCTCGTGCTGAAGCTGCTGCCACTAGTCATGGCCGAGACGATGAAATTCCAGCAACGTCGTCTGCCAAGGCCGATGCCCAATGGCATAGTACAGAGCATGTCAAAACCAAAACACCAAATATCAGTAAAAAAAGGACTCCAAAACCTAAAATAAAATTGTCGGAGGAGAAGCGTAAACTTGCCAATATGCCATTTACCACACGGAGTGGCAAGGAACGGCTGAGGCCCTGGCCTATGTTCATGGCTAGTGGTTCAGCTTCACATGAGGATGGAAGCACTCAGCCTCTCGCTAGAAAACTGAAAAGACTCAAGCTGGCAAAAGCACCGCAAAGAACTGTGCGTTCTTTGAAATCCCAAATCCACAAGGAGAGTCCAATTGTGTCGGTTGCGATGCCTGACCTTCCCAACACTGGACGTGAAGAGCATGCGCCTTCCACCATTTGCACGCCCCCTGCAAGTGCTGGAAGGAGCACCCGCAGTCCAGTTCCTGATAGTCAGATTGAAGATGTCAGTGTTGAAGTACACCAGGATGAGGAGGATATGGGTGTTGCTGGCGCTGGGGAGGAAATTGACCAGGAGGATTCTGATGGTGAGGTGGTTTGTTTAAGTCAGGCACCCGGGGAGACACCTGTTGTCCGTGGGAGGAATATGGCCGTTGACATGCCAGGTGAAAATACCAAAAAAATCAGCTCTTCGGTGTGGAGGTATTTCACCAGAAATGCGGACAACAGGTGTCAAGCCGTGTGTTCCCTTTGTCAAGCTGTAATAAGTAGGGGTAAGGACGTTAACCACCTCGGAACATCCTCCCTTATACGTCACCTGCAGCGCATTCATAATAAGTCAGTGACAAGTTCAAAAACTTTGGGTGACAGCGGAAGCAGTCCACTGACCAGTAAATCCCTTCCTCTTGTAACCAAGCTCACACAAACCACCCCACCAACTCCCTCAGTGTCAATTTCCTCCTTCCCCAGGAATGCCAATAGTCCTGCAGGCCATGTCACTGGCAATTCTGACGAGTCCTCTCCTGCCTGGGATTCCTCCGATGCATCCTTGCGTGTAACGCCTACTGCTGCTGGCGCTGCTGTTGTTGCCGCTGGGAGTCGATGGTCATCCCAGAGGGGAAGTCGTAAGCCCACTTGTACTACTTCCAGTAAGCAATTGACTGTTCAACAGTCCTTTGCGAGGAAGATGAAATATCACAGCAGTCATCCTACTGCAAAGCGGATAACTGAGGCCTTGACAACTATGTTGGTGTTAGACGTGCGTCCGGTATCCGCCGTTAGTTCACAGGGAACTAGACAATTTATTGAGGCAGTGTGCCCCCGTTACCAAATACCATCTAGGTTCCACTTCTCTAGGCAGGCGATACCGAGAATGTACACGGACGTCAGAAAAAGACTCACCAGTGTCCTAAAAAATGCAGTTGTACCCAATGTCCACTTAACCACGGACATGTGGACAAGTGGAGCAGGGCAGGGTCAGGACTATATGACTGTGACAGCCCACTGGGTAGATGTATGGACTCCCGCCGCAAGAACAGCAGCGGCGGCACCAGTAGCAGCATCTCGCAAACGCCAACTCTTTCCTAGGCAGGCTACGCTTTGTATCACCGCTTTCCAGAATACGCACACAGCTGAAAACCTCTTACGGCAACTGAGGAAGATCATCGCAGAATGGCTTACCCCAATTGGACTCTCCTGTGGATTTGTGGCATCGGACAACGCCAGCAATATTGTGTGTGCATTAAATATGGGCAAATTCCAGCACGTCCCATGTTTTGCACATACCTTGAATTTGGTGGTGCAGAATTTTTTAAAAAACGACAGGGGCGTGCAAGAGATGCTGTCGGTGGCCAGAAAAATTGCGGGACACTTTCGGCGTACAGGCACCACGTACAGAAGACTGGAGCACCACCAAAAACTACTGAACCTGCCCTGCCATCATCTGAAGCAAGAAGTGGTAACGAGGTGGAATTCAACCCTCTATATGCTTCAGAGGTTGGAGGAGCAGCAAAAGGCCATTCAAGCCTATACAATTGAGCACGATATAGTAGGTGGAATGCACCTGTCTCAAGTGCAGTGGAGAATGATTTCAACGTTGTGCAAGGTTCTGATGCCCTTTGAACTTGCCACACGTGAAGTCAGTTCAGACACTGCCAGCCTGAGTCAGGTCATTCCCCTCATCAGGCTTTTGCAGAAGAAGCTGGAGGCATTGAAGAAGGAGCTAAAAGGGAGCGATTCCGCTAGGCATGTGGGACTTGTGGATGCAGCCCTTAATTCGCTTAACAAGGATTCACGGGTGGTCAATCTGTTGAAATCAGAGCACTACATTTTGGCCACCGTGCTCGATCCTAGATTTAAAGCCTACCTTGGATCTCTCTTTCCGGCAGACACAGGTCTGCTGGGGTTGAAAGACCTGCTGGTGACAAAATTGTCAAGTCAAGCGGAACGCGACCTGTCAACATCTCCTCCTTCACATTCTCCCGCAACTGGGGGTGCGAGGAAAAGGCTCAGAATTCCGAGCCCACCCGCTGGCGGTGATGCAGGGCAGTCTGGAGCGACTGCTGATGCTGACATCTGGTCCGGACTGAAGGACCTGACAACGATTACGGACATGTCGTCTACTGTCACTGCATATGATTCTCTCAACATTGATAGAATGGTGGAGGATTATATGAGTGACCGCATCCAAGTAGGCACGTCACACAGTCCGTACTTATACTGGCAGGAAAAAGAGGCAATTTGGAGGCCCTTGCACAAACTGGCTTTATTCTACCTAAGTTGCCCTCCCACAAGTGTGTACTCCGAAAGAGTGTTTAGTGCCGCCGCTCACCTTGTCAGCAATCGGCGTACGAGGTTACATCCAGAAAATGTGGAGAAGATGATGTTCATTAAAATGAATTATAATCAATTCCTCCGCGGAGACATTGACCAGCAGCAATTGCCTCCACAAAGTACACAGGGAGCTGAGATGGTGGATTCCAGTGGGGACGAATTGATAATCTGTGAGGAGGGGGATGTACACGGTGATATATCGGAGGGTGAAGATGAGGTGGACATCTTGCCTCTGTAGAGCCAGTTTGTGCAAGGAGAGATTAATTGCTTCTTTTTTGGGGGGGGTCCAAACCAACCCGTCATATCAGTCACAGTCGTGTGGCAGACCCTGTCACTGAAATGATGGGTTGGTTAAAGTGTGCATGTCCTGTTTTGTTTATACAACATAAGGGTGGGTGGGAGGGCCCAAGGACAATTCCATCTTGCACCTCTTTTTTCTTTTCTTTTTCTTTGCATCATGTGCTGATTGGGGAGGGTTTTTTGGAAGGGACATCCTGCGTGACACTGCAGTGCCACTCCTAGATGGGCCCGGTGTTTGTGTCGGCCACTAGGGTCGCTAATCTTACTCACACAGTCAGCTACCTCATTGCGCCTCTTTTTTTCTTTGCGTCATGTGCTGTTTGGGGAGGGTTTTTTGGAAGGGACATCCTGCGTGACACTGCAGTGCCACTCCTAGATGGGCCCGGTGTTTGTGTCGGCCACTAGGGTCGCTAATCTTACTCACACAGCTACCTCATTGCGCCTCTTTTTTTCTTTGCGTCATGTGCTGTTTGGGGAGGGTTTTTTGGAAGGGACATCCTGCGTGACACTGCAGTGCCACTCCTAGATGGGCCCGGTGTTTGTGTCGGCCACTAGGGTCGCTAATCTTACTCACACAGCTACCTCATTGCGCCTCTTTTTTTGTTTGCGTCATGTGCTGTTTGGGGAGGGTTTTTTGGAAGGGACATCCTGCGTGACACTGCAGTGCCACTCCTAG
Organism: Pseudophryne corroboree; assembly: GCF_028390025.1. NCBI lineage: Eukaryota > Metazoa > Chordata > Amphibia > Anura > Myobatrachidae > Pseudophryne > Pseudophryne corroboree. The sequence goes on along the minus strand of NW_026970270.1, from coordinate 223,217 downwards.
ATGGGCCCGGTGTTTGTGTCGGCCACTAGGGTCGCTTATCTTACTCACACAGCGACCTCAGTGCAAATTTTAGGACTAAAAATAATATTGTGAGGTGTGAGGTATTCAGAATAGACTGAAAATGAGTGTAAATTATGGTTTTTGAGGTTAATAATACTTTGGGATCAAAATGACCCCCAAATTCTATGATTTAAGCTGTTTTTTAGTGTTTTTTGAAAAAAACACCCGAATCCAAAACACACCCGAATCCGACAAAAAAAATTCGGTGAGGTTTTGCCAAAACGCGTTCGAACCCAAAACACGGCCACGGAACCGAACCCAAAACCAAAACACAAAACCCGAAAAATTTCAGGCGCTCATCTCTAGTCCTAACTTCACATCCCGCATAGAGCGGAGCAGTGCCGGCGCCTCCCAAGCCTCCTGTGACGGAGGCAGGCTGTTGGAAGGCTGAGACAAGTGCCGGTGCGAGTCAAGAGCCGCGTCACTTGAATGAGAGAGAGCGGGAGCCGCATCACAACAAGGAGAGAACCGCATGCGGCTCGAGAGCCGCGGGTTGGCCACCTCTGTGTTAGAACATGCAGCTGCTAGGCTGACTCATAGAAAATGTATCCATTTGTAACAAATGACACATACAGCATTAAATTAATATCTATAGCAGCCCATGTGACATCTCTACTCTTATCATAATTGTCTGGTTATTGCCAATCTGGACAGCAGGAGTGATATATATTCACTAGTCCCAATATCCCATCATATAAATATACCCACACTGATATACTTTCTTATCAAGAGTTATTAGTAGCTATCTGTATGCACTTTAGACATTGTAATTGCTAAGTGACATCATATCTAGTGTATTCCTTTCTTATAGCTCAGCTTCTATTCCCTATTAGTGGAGACTAACAGCTAACATCATAATCATATATTTTTGTTTTATAACATTTCACATGAGTCAAATACACGCGGACACGCCGTGCCCTACACGCGTGTTTCACTGCATCTATGGCAACTTACATTAAAGCTAACAAGAAAGCACACTCGTTCTGTCTTTAAACTGTTAAAAGAAACCCCAATAATATGGGGCATGCAAAAATTGAGATAAAACTCAGTTTTGCTCCTCTCCACGGAAATCTTTAGTAAAAGGCGAAAGATTTGTTCGTTCTGAAGAGAAACCAGAGCATGACCAAGATTCCACCTGTCGCCTGAGTGCCATGCCAGCAGTCCTCATTCAGCTCAAAGTGAGCACCCAATATGAAAGAAAGAAAGCAGATTTCTCACCAGGCTTCCCCTTGCTATAAGCATGGTTTGTACTCTTTTCCATGTGCTCCCAGATCTTTCAAGCAATTAGTATGGTCAAGAAAGTTCTGGTTGAAAAGAAACAGACATTTACTGTCATTGTTATACAAATAAACTTACATTAAAGCCAACAAGAAAGCACACTCGTTCTGTCTTTAAACTGATAAAAGAAACCCCAATAATATGGGGCATGCAAAAATTGAGATAAAACTCAGTTTTGCTCCTCTCCACGGAAATCTTTAATAAAAGGCGAAAGATTTGTTCATTCTGAAGAGAAACCAGAGCATGACCAAGATTCCACCTGTCGCCTGAGTGCCATGCCAGCAGTCCTCATTCAGATCAAAGTGAGCGCCCAATTTGAAAGAAAGCAGATTTCTCACCTGGCTTCTCCTTGCTATAAGCATGGTTTGTACTGTATTCCATGTGCTCCCAGATCTTTCAAGCAAGTAGCATGGTCAAGAAAGTTCTGTTTGAAAAGAAACAAACATTTACTGTAATTTCTATGCAAATGAGCTTTCATTAAAGCACACTCATTCTATCTTTAAACCGATAAAAGAAACCCCAAAAAGATGGGGCATGCAAAAATTGAGGTAAAACTCAGTTTTGCTCCTCTCCACGGAAATCTTTAGTAAAAGGCGAAAGATTTGTTCGTTCTGAAGAGAAACCAGAGCATGACCAAGATTTTCATCTGAAAATATGTGTTCTCCCTGCAGTTGTTGTCCCCAGATGAGAGTTCCCTTGTGCTGCCTCAGTTGAATCTCCTTTACTTGACAGAGATGTGCCTGAGCAGCGGCCCTCCCCAGCCCTATCCCAAATCATACTTATTTTGCATAGGAGATACCATGGTCATGAAGATTGTTTTCCCAGGGTGAGGTTCATTCATTGCATTCTGGGTATGCTGACCCCTGTGATTTCCCCAAATGTGGGAAACTCGACTGCATTATTTGTGGTAGTGGGGGACTGTGTTTGTGCTTTCCTCTGGTCAGCTCTGGTAAAAGTCAGATTTCTTTGTCTCAGATCTTCCTCTAGCCTTGTTCTTCTTTCGAGAGTTCCCTTGTGCTGCCTCAGTTGGATCTCCTTCACTTGACAGGGGGTGCCCGAGCAGCAATCCTCCACAGCTCTAGCCCAACTCCTACTTACCTGCCAGGTGAGATACTATGATCTTCACTGTTAGGGCAATCAGGATGTGGAATTCCCTGCCAGGGAAGGTGGTAATGGCGGACTCTGTAATTGGATTTAAAAAAGGAATAATTACATTTCTGAATGAAAAAGCTATCCAAGGTTATAATACTTAAAATATCAACATGGTTAATCCGGGGGTAACATGAGTTATAGTAGCTAACTAGTCATAAAACATTATTCAGCAAGTATGTAGAATCATCACAACTTAAAACAGGTTGAACACGATGGGCAATTTGCCTCTATTCAACCTCAAAAACTATGTTACTATATGTTACTATATTACTATGTTACTGTAGTATACAGAAAACCAAAATGCAATGAACAGTGATAGTGAGCACTGATGAGGATACTAGAACTGACACTGAGCAGCAAGATGCAGCACTGGACTATTAGTAATGTACTGTAGTATGCTGAGCACCACAATGCAGCACAAGACAATGAGCAGTGATACTGAGCACTGATGAGGATACTACTGAGAACTGACACTGAGCAGGAGAGACACACTACTAGTATTACTGAGCAGCAATAAGTAACCACTGATACTGAGCACTGATATTGAGATTTCCACTGAGAGAACATAGCCACGTCCATTCCGCTCTCTCTTCAATGCACGAGTAAAAATGGCGGCAACGCGCAGCTCTTTATATGGAATCCGAATCTCGCGAGAATCCGACAGCGGGATGATGACATTTTCCCTTGTTCAGGTTTTCCGAGTCAGGCGGGAACAACCGAGCCTGCCTCGGACCAGTGTAAACCACGTGGAGTTCGTGGGGAATTCGGTTCTCGGAGAACCGAACCCGCTCCTCTCTACCTTATACCCATCAATTTTTTTATTTTCAATCTAAGCCCCTGCAGTTTTCTGTAAGCATCTGCTTCGCTATGATGATCAACAAGTCACAAGGGCAAACACTCAGGGCTTGAGGCGTAGATCTTAGGACCAGCTGCTACAAGCATGGCAGAGGTGTCACTATTACTGGTGACACCCAGAGAGGTGGCGAGGGAGATTGTAATGCAGTGCGCGCAGATAAGCAGCGCAATGGTAAAAAGGAGGCATGGTTTCATAGGTAGGGGCGTGGCCTGGTGGCCTGAATCTACATTTTGTTGCTCCGGGTGTCCCGGGGGTTGGGGGCTGCACCCGGGGACTAGTGTGTGAGCGGTGCTGGCTCCTGCACAGTGAAAAGGTATGGCCACCCAGCATGACGCCTCCCTTCTTGACCATGCTGTAATTGCAGTCGCACTGCAGTTCAGCGTGATCATAAAAAATGGTGTAGCCTCCTGCTGGTGCAGACTGTATGTGCGCGCAGGAAGCCGCCACCATTTTTGTGATCACAGCGGCTGAATGTGATGTCATACAGCCGCTGTGACCACGCCCCCTGTGTCTCCTCCGTTGCAGACCCCATTTTGAAGCCTTGCACCCGCACCGCTCCATCCCTGACTTGGAAATGGAGTGTTGCTGACCCACCTATCCCCCCCCCCCCGCCCCGATTGACAGGCAGAGGCGATCGCATTCTCTGCGGGGTGCCGCAGAAAATGCAGGCACATGCGTATGCTCTTAGCAATTTTTGCAGTTGGATCGCTTATTGTGATTGCAATCCAACCTGAATCAGGCCCTATTACCTATCACAATGCGCTGCGGGCAGTACAAAATTGGGTTAATATAGGAGAAAAACCCCCAGACCTGTGCTCCTTAACTGTACCTGGTGGCTAGTGGAGCGGCTGCCCAGTAATCAGTGTCCACGCCAGTGCGCACACGGTCCACCCCCTACGGCCACGCTCCCCTTCATCAGCGGCCTCGTGATCCGGAAGGGTGGAGTGTGTGTGACTGACCTTAGGATGAAACCGGAGCCTCCGCTGCAGTGACCCAGCAACCGGGGCACGGGAGTATACAGCGCCGCTGGGAGTGATGAAGCTGCAGTAAAGATGTCTATTAGACCTAGCCTGCTGCAGCCCTTGTAGATTCTCATAAAACAAGTTCTTCTTTTCTTGTCAAAATTTATAGCTAAGAATAGGCTGCCTGAGGCAGGCCCCTGTTAAGTGGCCTGCTACTGAAGGCACCAACTACAAACTGAGCTCCCTGTTCATGGAAGCGGGGTTATAGAGGAGAATGCACTGAGCATCTTGGGAACAGTCAAAAGCTTTGAGCCGGTTGGTGCCTCAGATCAAGATCCTACTCTACACCCCAATGTGAATCCTTGTGGAGTCCAGTGTACCCCACAGAAGAAATAAATGTGTCACACCCATTGGCAGCAACCTTAGAATAGCTGCTGACGGGCACAATTGAGAATGGAAGGGGGGGGGGGGGACATTTGAATCCAGCACATAAATGCAATTCAAATATGTAATTTGTACCTTCCTATTTTAAAATATAATGGATGAACCTCACCCTGTGAGAACAATCTTCATGATCAAGAAATCTCATATGCAAAATAAGTATGAGTTGGGATAGGGCTGGGGAGGGTGTCTGCTCTGGCAGCCCCTCCCCCGTCAAGTTAAGGAGATTCAACTGAGGAAGCACAAGGGAACTCTCGTCTGGGGACAACAACTGCAGGGAGACCACATCTTTTCAGATGAACATGGGAGGGCGGAAGGCTGCCTAATACTGAAGCACCATCAAATATCAAACCATATGCAACATCTAGTACAAGCATTCCTGGGGGAAGGTCTGCAGCAGACGGATTTGCATACAGTGATGTTATCCAAGCAGTGGGCCAAAGTTGGCTGGAACCCTCATCTGCATATGAAAAGAGAAAAGGGGCGTGCAGGGCATGGCGGCCTTTTGCAGTGCTTGGATGACCCCTAGTTCTCATTAAACACCCCCACCCTCCTTTGGTGTGGGGCTCATGTTGGCCATGCCCCATCCCCTGAAGCATTCAAGCTGATTTCTTGCAGCAGCTGGGCACTGTAACAGCTCCAGAGCTGTTCTGTAAGGCAAGTAAAAGGGTGTGGGCCCTACAGCACCACCTGTAGTTCGCATTGTGCGTTGGAAGGCACAAAGTAAGCAGACGGGAGGAGAAGTCAGGATAGTGCGCAAGGGCATCCTTTTCTCTTAGTCCGTAGAGGATGCTGGGGTCACATTAAGAACCATGGGGTATAGACGGGATCCGCAAGAGACATGGGCACTTTAAGACTATCAAAGGGTGTGAACTGGCTCCTTCCTCTATGCCCCTCCTCCAGACTCCAGTTATAGGAACTGTGCCCAGGGAGACGGACATTTCGAGGAAAGGATTTATTGTTAAACTAAGGTGAGCATCTTACCAGCTCACACCTTAAGCATGCCGCAGAACGTGGCATTCAACAGAACACAAGCCAACGGCATGAACAATTGCAGCAAAAAGCTGACCAGAACCATAACACAACATGTGTATAACCACAAGTAATAACTGCAGACACAGTATGGACTGGGACGGGTGCCCAGTCTACAGTCTTAGTCTACAGACTAAGAGAAAAGGATTTACCGGTAGGTATTAAAATCCTATTTTCTCATACGACCTAGAGGATGCTGGGGTCACATTAAGAACCATGGGGTTATACCAAAGCTCTTGAACGGGTGGAAGAGTGCGTACGACTCTGCAGCACCGAATGACCCAACTTGAGGTTATCATCAGCCAAGGTATCAAACTTGTAAAACTTACAGCTGCCCAGGATGAACCCACCTTTCTAGTAGAATGGGTCTTCACCTAATTCAGTAACGGCAATCCTGCCATGGAATGAGCATGCTGAATCTTACCACAGATCCAGCGCATAATGGTCTACATGGAAGCAGGACACCCAATCCTGTTGGGAGCATACAGGACAAACAGAGCCTCTGTTTTCCTAATCTGAACCGTTCTGGTGACATAAATTTTCAAAGTTCTGACCACAGCCAGAGACTTTGACTCAACGAAGGTGTCAGTGGCCAAAGGCACCATGTGGAAAGATGAACCACCTTCGGCAGAAATTGTTGACGTGTCCTCAATTCTGCTCTATCTTCATGAAAGATCAAATAAAGGCTCTTGTGATACTGCATGGTTTGTACTGTTTTCCATGTGCTCCCAGATCTTTCAAGCAAGTAGCATGGTCAAGAAAGTTCTGTTTGAAAAGAAACAAACATTTACTGTCATTGTTATGCAAATAAACTTACATTAAAGCTAACAAGAAAGCACACTCGTTCTGTCTTTAAACTGATAAAAGAAACCCCAATAATATGGGCATACCTCCCAACTTTGTCGGCTCGCATAGAGGGACACACGCGCGGCGAAGTCGCGCGCGCTCCCAAAAATGGCGTGGCCTAAGTAAAAGGGGGTGTGGCTTCGCGGGAGGACCCGCGATCGCGAGTCACGCCCCCGTTTTCGGCACTGAGGGGGCATGCCCAGCGCTCTGTGAGCCGCTGGCATGCCACCTCTCCCTCTGACTTCAGTGAATAGATGCTGTGCGCATGCGCACAGCGTCTATTCACCGCTGCTCTGCTAAGCAGGGCAGCGACAGACAGAGCCTCCCAACTGTCCTCCCCACCGCGGGACACTGCGGCCCGCAGGTGGGACAGCGGGACAGTCCCCAAAAAACGGGACTGTCCCGCGAAAATCGGGACAGTTGGGAGGTATGATATGGGGCATGCAAAAATTGAGAAAAAACTCAGTTTTGCTCCTCTCCACGGAAATCTTTAATAAAAGGCGAAATATTTGTTAGTTCTGAAGAGAAACCAGAGCATGACCAAGATTCCACCTGTCGCCTGAGTGCCATGCCAGCAGTTCTCATTCAGCCAGGGCCGGCGCTACCACTAGGCAGCTTTAGGCAGCTGCCTATGGGCGGCGACCACTGGAGGGCGGCACTGCTTAGTGAACGAAAGTGAAAGAGAACACTTTTTTATCATGTGCCTCAGCAGAAACAGAGGAGCTGCTCGTGTGCGCCCACCACGTCTGTCTGACTCTGCCTTCAAAAGTGAGTTGACTGACTGTGTGCCTACTTCTGCAACCCTGCCGTGCCGCCGCCCCCCCACCTCTGCGATCATAACACATTCCACTATGTTATGTGGGCTATGTGCAGCCTGCTGCCGCCTGTGCTCCTGAGTCCGGGGTCCCGGGTCCCACAGTATCAGCCTATCACTGACTACCCGCCGCTCCCCCACGCGATGGTCTCCCGCGTCCCCCCCCATCACCCCTGCATTTGGGCACAGGGCACATGAAGGAGAGTCACCCGCTGGCCTGGTCCGCTCCGCATCACTGACTACCCGCCGCTCCCCCACGCGATGGTCTCCCGCGCCGCGTCCCCCCCCCCCATCACCCCTGCATTTGGGCACAGGGCACATGAAGGAGAGTCACCCGCTGGCCTGGTCCGCACTGCTGCCGCATCGGGCGCCGCCTCTCCCTACAATCCAGTGCAAATTGTTATCCGCGCTACCCCCCCAATCCCGCGACCGGCTCCCGCATCAGTACCTGCTGCTGCCTCTTTTTGTGACAAGCGCCCCCACAGCTATTAGGCTCCCGCTGCACCCCCCCCCCCTCCCCTCCTGCATCTTGTAGCTTTGTTCACTTCTCCCCCCCCTTCTGCATCTTGTAGCTTTGTTCACTTCTCCCCCCCCTTCTGCATCTTGTAGCTATGTTCACTTCTCCCCCCCCTTCTGCATCTTGTAGCTATGTTCACTTCTGCCCCCCCCTCTGCCTCTTCTAATTACCAGCTCCCCCACAGCTATTAGGCTCCCGTTGCTCCCCCCCCCCTCCTGCATCTTGTAGCTAGGTTCACTTCTTCCCCCCCCCCCCCCTCTGCCTCTTCTTATTACCAGCTCCCCCACAGCTATTAGGCACCCGCTGCTCCCCCCCCCCCCCCTCCTGCATCTTGTAGCTAGGTTCACTTCTTCCCCCCCCTCTGCCTCTTCTTATTTAATTTATGTGAAAGGCAATAGGTTCTGCAGCAGCTGCGCCTCTCTAGTGCCTGAGAGGTGGCAGCTGTCTGTAGGTGGCCACAATAAACGGCCACAGTAATATACACGTGTGTGTGTATATATATATATATATATATATATATACACATATATACACACATATACACACAACACAGTATATCCATCTATGTATAAACACAGTACATCTATCTTGATAGATCTTTTTAGATATATATATATATGGACCGGATTAAAGACTTTTTTACTTTACAACAGTCTGCTGAGTGCCGCTGATTTCCTTTCCACTATATATATATATATATATATATATATATAGTAACCTGTTTCCTCTGTCACTCCATAAGGGTACATGCTCACATGTATATGGTATCCAAATAGCTGGCGGCACTCAGAGGCTTGTACAAAGTGGGAAAAAAACCTGTGCAGGGTGTGTTGTTTATTAAATGTGACATTTGGGGACCGTTCCCCTTCTTCAAGAAAGGGGATACGGTCCCTGAAACGTCACATTTATTAAACACACCACCCTGCAGAGGTTTTTTTTTTTTTAACTTTGTACAAGCATCTAGGGCTTGGGGGGGACTGGGGAACTGGTGTAGCGGTGTTGGAGGATGTGTCAAAATTATTATGTATGTATATACTATATATATATGTATTTATGGGTGGCACTCCTGTATTTATGGGTGGCACTCCACATGTTTCAAAGAAGTACAGTATGCACATATGCGGAAATACAACTGTAGCTTATCAACTTTTCAGATGCTTTAATGTTGCATCTTTTGACAAAACATCCAATATTAAAGATTCAATATCAAAGCATCCGAAACGTTGTTAAGCTATTTCTGCGCAAGTGCTGCGCACAAGTACAGGAGTATATTGTATATATTTATAAAGCTTAAAAGGAGCTTAGAAGACGCTACCTACGCACTGTTTCACCTGAGAGGCCGGGCATTGGGGGGGGGGGGGGGCGATGAAGATTTGCCTAGGGTGCCGAGGAACCTTGCACCGGCCCTGCATTCAGCTGAAAGTGAGCACCCAATTTGAATGAAAGAAAGCAGATTTCTCACCAGGCTTCCCCTTGCTATAAACATTGTTTGTACTCTTTTCCATGTGCTCCCAGATCTTTCAAGCAATTAGTGTGGTCAAGAAAGTTCTGTTTGAAAAGAAACAAACATTTACTGTAATTTCTATGCAAATGAGCTTACATTAAAGCACACTCGTTCTATCTTTAAACAGATAAAATAAAACCCCAATAAGATGGGGCAAGGAAAAAATGAGATAAAACTCAGTTTTGCTCCTCTCCACGGAAATCTTTAGTAAAAGACGAAAGATTTGTTCGTTCTGAAGAGAAACCAGAGCATGACCAAGATTCCACCTGTCGCCTGAGTGCCATGCCAGCAGTTCTCATTCAGCTCAAAGTGAGCACCCAATTTGAAAGAAAGAAAGCAGATTTCTCACCAGGCTTCCCCTAGCTATAAACATGGTTTGTACTCTTTTCCATGTGTTCCCAGATCTTTCAAGCAATTAGTATAGTCAAGAAAGTTCTGTTTGAAAAGAAACAAACATTTACTGTCATTTCTATGCAAATGAGCTTACATTAAAGCACACTCGTTCTATCTTTAAACCGATAAAATAAAACCCCAATAAGATGGGGCATGCAAAATTTGAGATAAAACTCAGTTTTGCTCCTCTCCACGGAAATCTTTAGTAAAAGGCGAAAGATTTGTTCGTTCTGAAGAGAAACCAGAGCATGACCAAGATTCCACCTGTCGCCTGAGTGCCATGCCAGCAGTCCTCATTCAGCTCAAAGTGAGCACCCAATTTGAAAGAAAGAAAGCAGATTTCTCACCAGGCTTCCCCTTGCTATAAGCATGGTTTGTACTCTTTTCCATGTGCTCCCAGATCTTTCAAGCAATTAGTATGGTCAAGAAAGTTCTGCTTGAAAAGAAACAGACATTTACTGTCATTGTTATACAAATAAACTTACATTAAAGCTAACAAGAAAGCACACTCGTTCTGTCTTTAAACCGATAAAAGAAACCCCAATAATATGGGGCATGCAAAAATTGAGATAAAACTCAGTTTTGCTCCTCTCCACGGAAATCTTTAATAAAAGGCGAAAGATTTGCTCATTCTGAAGAGAAACCAGAGCATGACCAAGATTCCACCTGTCGCCTGAGTGCCATGCCAGCAGTCCTCATTCAGATCAAAGTGAGCGCCCAATTTGAAAGAAAGCAGATTTCTCACCTGGCTTCTCCTTGCTATAAGCATGGTTTATACTGTATTCCATGTGCTCCCAGATATTTCAAGCAAGTAGCATGGTCAAGAAAGTTCTGTTTGAAAAGAAACAAACATTTACTGTAATTTCTATGCAAATGAGCTTTCATTAAAGCACACTCATTATATCTTTAAACCGATAAAAGAAACCCCAAAAAGATGGGGCATGCAAAAATTGAGGTAAAACTCAGTTTTGCTCCTCTCCACGGAAATCTTTAGTAAAAGGCGAAAGATTTGTTCGTTCTGAAGAGAAACCAGAGCATGACCAAGATTTTCATCTGAAAATATGTGTTCTCCCTGCAGTTGTTGTCCCCAGATGAGAGTTCCCTTGTGCTGCCTCAGTTGAATCTCCTTTACTTGACAGAGATGTGCCTGAGCAGCGGCCCTCCCCAGCCCTATCCCAAATCATACTTATTTTGCATAGGAGATACCATGGTCATGAAGATTGTTCTCCCAGGGTGAGGTTCATTCATTGCATTCTGGGTATGCTGACCCCTGTGATTTCCCCAAATGTGGGAAACTCGACTGCATTATTTGTGGTAGTGGGGGACTGTGTTTGTGCTTTCCTCTGGTCAGCTCTGGTAAAAGTCAGATTTCTTTGTCTCAGATCTTCCTCTAGCCTTGTTCTTCTTTCGAGAGTTCCCTTGTGCTGCCTCAGTTGGATCTCCTTCACTTGACAGGGGGTGCCCGAGCAGCAATCCTCCACAGCTCTAGCCCAACTCCTACTTACCTGCCAGGTGAGATACTATGATCTTCACTGTTAGGGCAATCAGGATGTGGAATTCCCTGCCAGGGAAGGTGGTAATGGCGGACTCTGTAATTGGATTTAAAAAAGGAATGGATACATTTCTGAATGAAAAAGCTATCCAAGGTTATAATACTTAAAATATCAACATGGTTAATCCGGGGGTAACATGAGTTATAGTAGCTAACTAGTCATAAAACATTATTCAGCAAGTATGTAGAATCATCACAACTTAAAACAGGTTGAACACGATGGGCAATTTGCCTCTATTCAACCTCAAAAACTATGTTACTATATGTTACTATATTACTATGTTACTGTAGTATACAGAAAACCAAAATGCAATGAACAGTGATAGTGAGCACTGATGAGGATACTAGAACTGACACTGAGCAGCAAGATGCAGCACTGGACTATTAGTAATGTACTGTAGTATGCTGAGCACCACAATGAGCAGTGATACTGAGCACTGATGAGGATACTACTGAGAACTGACACTGAGCAGGAGAGACACACTACTAGTATTACTGAGCAGCAATAAGTAACCACTGATACTGAGCACTGATATTGAGAATTCCACTGAGAGAACATAGCCACGTCCATTCCGCTCTATCTTCAATGCACGAGTAAAAATGGCGGCAACGCGCAGCTCTTTATATGGAATCCGAATCTCGCGAGAATCCGACAGCGGGATGATGACATTTTCCCTTGTTCAGGTTTTCCGAGTCAGGCGGGAACAACCGAGCCTGCCTCGGACCAGTGTAAACAACGTGGAGTTCGTGGGGAATTCGGTTCTCGGAGAACCGAACCCGCTCCTCTCTACCTTATACCTATCAATTTTTTTATTTTCAATCTAAGCCCCTGCAGTTTTCTGTAAGCATCTGCTTCGCTATGATGATCAACAAGTCACAAGGGCAAACACTCAGGGCTTGAGGCGTAGATCTTAGGACCAGCTGCTACAAGCATGGCAGAGGTGTCACTATCACTGGTGACACCCAGAGAGGTGGCGAGGGAGATTGTAATGCAGTGCGCGCAGATAAGCAGCGCAATGGTAAAAAGGAGGCATGGTTTCATAGGTAGGGGCGTGGCCTGGTGGCCTGAATCTACATTTTGTTGCTCCGGGTGTCCCGGGGGTTGGGGGCTGCACCCGGGGACTAGTGTGTGAGCGGTGCTGGCTCCTGCACAGTGAAAGGGCATGGCCACCCAGCATGACGCCTCCCTTCTTGACCATGCTGTAATTGCATTCGCACTGCAGTTCAGCGTGATCATAAAAAATGGTGTAGCCTCCTGCTGGTGCAGACTGTATGTGCGCGCAGGAAGCCGCCACCATTTTTGTGATCACAGCGGCTGAATGTGATGTCATACAGCCGCTGTGACCACGCCCCCTGTGTCTCCTCCGTTGCAGACCCCATTTTGAAGCCTTGCCCCCGCACCGCTCCATCCCTGACTTGGAAATGGAGTGTTGCTGACCCACCTATCCCCCCCCCCCCCCGCCCCGATTGACAGGCAGAGGCGATCGCATTCTCTACGGGGTGCCGCAGAAAATGCAGGCACATGCGTATGCTCTTAGCAATTTTTGCAGTTGGATCGCTTATTGTGATTGCAATCCAACCTGAATCAGGCCCTAATACCTATCACAATGCGCTGCGGGCAGTACAAAATTGGGTTAATATAGGAGAAAACCCCCCAGACCTGTGCTCCTTAACTGTACCTGGTGGCTAGTGGAGCGGCTGCCCAGTAATCAGTGTCCACGCCAGTGCGCACACGGTCCACCCCCTACGGCCACGCTCCCCTTCATCAGCGGCCTCGTGATCCGGAAGGGTGGTGTGTGTGTGACTGACCTTAGGATGAAACCGGAGCCTCCGCTGCAGTGACCCAGCAACCAGGGCATGGGAGTATACAGCGCCGCTGGGAGTGATGAAGCTGCAGTAAAGATGTCTATTAGACCTAGCCTGCTGCAGCCCTTGTAGATTCTCATAAAACAAGTTCTTCTTTTCTTGTCAAAATTTATAGCTAAGAATAGGCTGCCTGAGGCAGGCCCCTGTTAAGTGGCCTGCTACTGAAGGCACCAACTACAAACTGAGCTCCCTGTTCATGGAAGCGGGGTTATAGAGGAGAATGCACTGAGCATCTTGGGAACAGTCAAAAGCTTTGAGCCGGTTGGTGCCTCAGATCAAGATCCTACTCTACACCCCAATGTGAATCCTTGTGGAGTCCAGTGTACCCCACAGAAGAAATTAATGTGTCACACCCATTGGCAGCAACCTTAGAATAGCTGCTGACGGGCACAATTGAGAATGGAAGGGGGGGGGGGGACATTTGAATCCAGCACATAAATGCAATTCAAATATGTAATTTGTACCTTCCTATTTTAAAATATAATGGATGAACCTCACCCTGTGAGAACAATCTTCATGATCAAGAGATCTCATATGCAAAATAAGTATGAGTTGGGATAGGGCTGGGGAGGGTGGCTGCTCGGGCAGCCCCTCCCCCGTCAAGTTAAGGAGATTCAACTGAGGAAGCACAAGGGAACTCTCGTCTGGGGACAACAACTGCAGGGAGACCACATCTTTTCAGATGAACATGGGAGGGCGGAAGGCTGCCTAATACTGAAGCACCATCAAATATCAAACCATATGCAACATCTAGTACAAGCATTCCTGGGGGAAGGTCTGCAGCAGACGGATTTGCATACAGTGATGTTATCCAAGCAGTGGGCCAAAGTTGGCTGGAACCCTCATCTGCATATGAAAAGAGAAAAGGGGCGTGCAGGGCATGGCGGCCTTTTGCAGTGCTTGGATGACCCCTAGTTCTCATTAAACACCCCCACCCTCCTTTGGTGTGGGGCTCATGTTGGCCATGCCCCATCCCCTGAAGCATTCAAGCTGATTTCTGGCAGCAGCTGGGCACTGTAACAGCTCCAGAGCTGTTCTGTAAGGCAAGTAAAAGGGTGTGGGCCCTGCAGCACCACCTGTAGTTTGCATTGTGCGTTGGAAGGCACAAAGTAAGCAGACGGGAGGAGAAGTCAGGATAGTGCGCAAGGGCATCCTTTTCTCTTAGTCCGTAGAGGATGCTGGGGTCACATTAAGAACCATGGGGTATAGACGGGATCCGCAAGAGACATGGGCACTTTAAGACTATCAAAGGGTGTGAACTGGCTCCTCCCTCTATGCCCCTCCTCCAGACTCCAGTTATAGGAACTGTGCCCAGGGAGACGGACATTTTCCAGGAAAGTATTTATTGTTAAACTAAGGTGAGCATCTTACCAGCTCACACCTTAAGCATGCCGCAGAACGTGGCATTCAACAGAACACAAGCCAACGGCATGAACAATTGCAGCAAAAAGCTGACCAGAACCATAACACAACATGTGTATAACCACAAGTAATAACTGCAGACACAGTATGGACTGGGACGGATGCCCAGCATCCTCTACAGACTAAGAGAAAAGGATTTACCGGTAGGTATTAAAATCCTATTTTCTCATACGACCTAGAGGATGCTGGGGTCACATTAAGAACCATGGGGTTATACCAAAGCTCTTGAACGGGTGGAAGAGTGCGTACGACTCTGCAGCACCGAATGACCCAACTTGAGGTTATCATCGGCCAAGGTATCAAACTTGTAAAACTTAGCAAAAGTGTTTACTAAATAGCTGCTCGGCAAAGTTGCAATGCCGAGAGTCCCCGACCAGCTGCCCAGGATGAACCCACCTTTCTAGTAGAATGAGTCTTCACCTAAATCAGTAACGGCAATCCTGCCGTGGAATGAGCATGCTGAATCTTACCACAGATCCAGCGCATAATGCTCTGCATGGAAGCAGGACACCCAATCCTGTTGGGAGCATACAGGACAAACAGAGCCTCTGTTTTCCTAATCTGAACCGTTCTGGTGACATAAATTTTCAAAGTTCTGACCACAGCCAGAGACTTTGACTCAACGAAGGTGTCAGTGGCCAAAGGCACCATGTGGAAAGATGAACCACCTTCGGCAGAAATTGTTGACGTGTCCTCAATTCTGCTCTATCTTCATGAAAGATCAAATAAAGGCTCTTGTGATACTGCATGGTTTGTACTGTTTTCCATGTGCTCCCAGATCTTTCAAGCAAGTAGCATGGTCAAGAAAGTTCTGTTTGAAAAGAAACAAACATTTACTGTCATTGTTATGCAAATAAACTTACATTAAAGCTAACAAGAAAGCACACTCGTTCTGTCTTTAAACTGATAAAAGAAACCCCAATAATATGGGCATACCTCCCAACTTTGTCGGCTCGCAAAGAGGGACACACGCGCGGCGAAGTCGCGCGCTCCCAAAAAGGGCGTGGCCTAAGTAAAAGGGGGCGTGGCTTCGCGGGAGGACCCGCGATCGCGAGTCACGCCCCCGTTTTCGGCACTGAGGGGGCATGCCCAGCGCTCTGTGAGCCGCTGGCATGCCACCTCTCCCTCTGACTTCAGTGAATAGACGCTGTGCGCATGCGCACAGCGTCTATTCACCGCTGCTCTGCTAAGCAGGGCAGCGACAGACAGAGCCTCCCAATTGTCCTCCCCACTGCGGGACACTGCGGCCCGCAGGTGGGACAGCGGGACAGTCCCCAAAAAACGGGACTGTCCCGCGAAAATCGGGACAGTTGGGAGGTATGATATGGGGCATGCAAAAATTGAGATAAAACTCAGTTTTGCTCCTCTCCACGGAAATCTTTAATAAAAGGCGAAATATTTGTTAGTTCTGAAGAGAAACCAGAGCATGACCAAGATTCCACCTGTCGCCTGAGTGCCATGCCAGCAGTTCTCATTCAGCTGAAAGTCAGCACCCAATTTGAATGAAAGAAAGCAGATTTCTCACCAGGCTTCCCCTTGCTATAAACATGGTTTGTACTCTTTTCCATGTGCTCCCAGATCTTTCAAGCAATTAGTGTGGTCAAGAAAGTTCTGTTTGAAAAGAAACAAACATTTACTGTAATTTCTATGCAAATGAGCTTACATTAAAGCACACTCGTTCTATCTTTAAACAGATAAAATAAAACCCCAATAAGATGGGGCATGCAAAAATTGAGATAAAACTCAGTTTTGCTCCTCTCCACGGAAATCTTTAGTAAAAGGGGAAAGATTTGTTCGTTCTGAAGAGAAACCAGAGCATGACCAAGATTCCACCTGTCGCCTGAGTGCCATGCCAGCAGTCCTCATTCAGCTCAAAGTGAGCACCCAATTTGAAAGAAAGAAAGCAGATTTCTCACCAGGCTTCCCCTTGCTATAAACATGGTTTGTACTCTTTTCCATGTGCTCCCAGATCTTTCAAGCAATTAGTATGGTCAAGAAAGTTCTGCTTGAAAAGAAACAGACATTTATTGTCATAGTTATGCAAATAAACTTACATTAAAGCTAACAAGAAAGCACACTCGTTCTGTCTTTAAACTGATAAAAGAAACCCCAATAATATGGGGCATGCAAAAATTGAGATAAAACTCAGTTTTGCTCCTCTCCACGGATAATCTTTAATAAAAGGCGAAAGATTTGTTCGTTCTGAAGAGAAACCAGAGCATGACCAAGATTCCACCTGTCGCCTGAGTGCTGTGCCAGCAGTCCTCATTCAGATCAAAGTGAGCGCCCAATTTGAAAGAAAGCAGATTTCTCACCTGGCTTCTCCTTGCTATAAGCATGGTTTGTACTGTATTCCATGTGCTCCCAGATCTTTAAAGCAAGTAGCATGGTCAAGAAAGTTCTGTTTGAAAAGAAACAAACATTTACTGTCATTGTTATGCAAATAAACTTACATTAAAGCTAACAGGAGGGGAGGGGGGGGGTGCAGCGGGAGCCTAATAGCTGTGGGGGCGCTTGTCACAAAAAGAGGCAGCAGCAGGTACTGATGCGGGAGCCGGTCGCGGGATTGGGGGGGTAGCGCGGATAACAATTTGCACTGGATTCTAGGGAGAGGCGGCGCCCGATGCGGCAGCAGTGCGGACCAGGCCAGCGGGTGACTCTCCTTCATGTGCCCTGTGCCCAAATGCAGGGGTGATGGGGGGGGGGGACGCGGCGCGGGAGACCATCGCGTGGGGGAGCGGCGGGTAGTCAGTGATGCGGAGCGGACCAGGCCAGCGGGTGACTCTCCTTCATGTGCCCTGTGCCCAAATGCAGGGGTGATGGGGGGGGACGCGGGAGACCATCGCGTGGGGGAGCGGCGGGTAGTCAGTGATAGGCTGATACTGTGGGACCCCGGACTCAGGAGCACAGGCGGCAGCAGGCTGCACATAGCCCACATAACATAGTGGAATGTGTTATGATCGCAGAGGTGGGGGGGCGGCGGCACGGCAGGGTTGCAGAAGTAGGCACACAGTCAGTCAACTCACTTTTGAAGGCAGAGTCAGACAGACGTGGTGGGCGCACACGAGCAGCTCCTCTGTTTCTGCTGAGGCACATGATAAAAAAGTGTTCTCTTTCACTTTCGTTCACTAAGCAGTGCCGCCCTCCAGTGGTCGCCGCCCATAGGCAGCTGCCTAAAGCTGCCTAGTGGTAGCGCCGGCCCTGGCTGAATGAGAACTGCTGGCATGGCACTCAGGCGACAGGTGGAATCTTGGTCATGCTCTGGTTTCTCTTCAGAACTAACAAATATTTCGCCTTTTATTAAAGATTTCCGTGGAGAGGAGCAAAACTGAGTTTTATCTCAATTTTTGCATGCCCCATATCATACCTCCCAACTGTCCCGATTTTCGCGGAACAGTCCCGTTTTTTGGGGACTGTCCCGCTGTCCCACCTGCGGGCCGCAGTGTCCCGCAGTGGGGAGGACAATTGGGAGGCTCTGTCTGTCGCTGCCCTGCTTAGCAGAGCAGCGGTGAATAGACGCTGTGCGCATGCGCACAGCGTCTATTCACTGAAGTCAGAGGGAGAGGTGGCATGCCAGCGGCTCACAGAGCGCTGGGCATGCCCCCTCAGTGCCGAAAACGGGGGCGTGACTCGCGATCGCGGGTCCTCCCGCGAAGCCACACCCCTTTTACTTAGGCCACGCCCTTTTGGGGAGCGCGCGCGACTTCGCCACGCGTGTGTCCCTCTATGCGAGCCGACAAAGTTGGGAGGTATGCCCATATTATTGGGGTTTCTTTTATCAGTTTAAAGACAGAACGAGTGTGCTTTCTTGTTAGCTTTAATGCAAGTTTATTTGCATAACAATGACAGTAAATGTTTGTTTCTTTTCAAACAGAACTTTCTTGACCATGCTACTTGCTTGAAAGATCTGGGAGCACATGGAAAACAGTACAAACCATGCAGTATCACAAGAGCCTTTATTTGATCTTTCATGAAGATAGAGCAGAATTGAGGACACGTCAACAATTTCTGCCGAAGGTGGTTCATCTTTCCACATGGTGCCTTTGGCCACTGACACCTTCGTTGAGTCAAAGTCTCTGGCTGTGGTCAGAACTTTGAAAATTTATGTCACCAGAACGGTTCAGATTAGGAAAACAGAGGCTCTGTTTGTCCTGTATGCTCCCAACAGGATTGGGTGTCCTGCTTCCATGCAGACCATTATGCGCTGGATCTGTGGTAAGATTCAGCATGCTCATTCCACGGCAGGATTGCCGTTACTGAATTAGGTGAAGACCCATTCTACTAGAAAGGTGGGTTCATCCTGGGCAGCTGGTCGGGGAGTCTCGGCATTGCAACTTTGCCGAGCAGCTATTTAGTAAACACTTTTGCTAAGTTTTACAAGTTTGATACCTTGGCCGATGATAACCTCAAGTTGGGTCATTCGGTGCTGCAGAGTCGTACGCACTCTTCCACCCGTTCAAGAGCTTTGGTATAACCCCATGGTTCTTAATGTGACCCCAGCATCCTCTAGGTCGTATGAGAAAATAGGATTTTAATACCTATTGTTCATGCCGTTGGCTTGTGCTCTGTTGAATGCCACGTTCTGCGGCATGCTTAAGGTGTGAGCTGGTAAGATGCTCACCTTAGTTTAACAATAAATCCTTTCCTCGAAATGTCCGTCTCCCTGGGCACAGTTCCTATAACTGGAGTCTGGAGGAGGGGCATAGAGGGAGGAGCCAGTTCACACCCTTTGATAGTCTTAAAGTGCCCATGTCTCTTGCGGATCCCGTCTATACCCCATGGTTCTTAATGTGACCCCAGCATCCTCTACGGACTAAGAGAAAAGGATGCCCTTGCGCACTATCCTGACTTCTCCTCCCGTCTGCTTACTTTGTGCCTTCCAACGCACAATGCGAACTACAGGTGGTGCTGTAGGGCCCACACCCTTTTACTTGCCTTACAGAATAGCTCTGGAGCTGTTACAGTGCCCAGCTGCTGCAAGAAATCAGCTTGAATGCTTCAGGGGATGGGGCATGGCCAACATGAGCCCCACACCAAAGGAGGGTGGGGGTGTTTAATGAGAACTAGGGGTCATCCAAGCACTGCAAAAGGCCGCCATGCCCTGCACACCCCTTTTCTCTTTTCATATGCAGATGAGGGTTCCAGCCAACTTTGGCCCACTGCTTGGATAACATCACTGTATGCAAATCCGTCTGCTGCAGACCTTCCCCCAGGAATGCTTGTACTAGATGTTGCATATGGTTTGATATTTGATGGTGCTTCAGTATTAGGCAGCCTTCCGCCCTCCCATGTTCATCTGAAAAGATGTGGTCTCCCTGCAGTTGTTGTCCCAAGACGAGAGTTCCCTTGTGCTTCCTCAGTTGAATCTCCTTAACTTGACGGGGGAGGGGCTGCCAGAGCAGACACCCTCCCCAGCCCTATCCCGACTCATACTTATTTTGCATATGAGATTTCTTGATCATGAAGATTGTTCTCACAGGGTGAGGTTCATCCATTATATTTTAAAATAGGAAGGTACAAATTACATATTTGAATTGCATTTATGTGCTGGATTCAAATGTCCCCCCCCCCCTTCCATTCTCAATTGTGCCCGTCAGCAGCTATTCTAAGGTTGCTGCCAATGGGTGTGACACATTTATTTCTTCTGTGGGGTACACTGGACTCCACGAGGATTCACATTGGGGTGTAGAGTAGGATCTTGATCTGAGGCACCAACCGGCTCAAAGCTTTTGACTGTTCCCAAGATGCTCAGTGCATTCTCCTCTATAACCCCGCTTCCATGAACAGGGAGCTCAGTTTGTAGTTGGTGCCTTCAGTAGCAGGCCACTTAGCTGGGGCCTGCCTCAGGCAGCCTATCCTTAGCAATAAATTTTTACAAGAAAAGAAGAACTTGTTTTATGAGAATCTACAAGGGCTGCAGCAGGCTAGGTCTAATAGACATCTTTACTGCAGCTTCATCACTCCCAGCGGCGCTGTATACTCCCGTGCCCCGGTTGCTGGGTCACTGCAGCGGAGGCTCCGGTTTCATCCTAAGGTCAGTCACACACACACCACCCTTCCGGATCACGAGGCCGCTGATGAAGGGGAGCATGGCCGTAGGGGGCGGACCGTGTGCGCACTGGCGTGGACACTGATTACTGGGCAGCCGCTCCACGAGCCACCAGCTACAGTTAAGGAGCACAGGTCTGGGGGTTTTTCTCCTATATTAACCCAATTTTGTACTGCCCGCAGCGCATTGTGATAGGTAATAGGGCCTGATTCAGGTTGGATTGCAATCACAATAAGCGATCCAACTGCAAAAATTGCTAAGAGCATACGCATGTGCCTGCATTTTCTGTCAATCGGGGCGGGGGGGGGGGATAGGTGGGTCAGCAACACTCCATTTCCAAGTCAGGGATGGAGCGGTGCGGGTGCAAGGCTTCAAAATGGGGTCTGCAACGGAGGAGACACAGGGGGCGTGGTCACAGCGGCTGTATGACATCACATTCAGCCGCTGTGATCACAAAAATGGTGGCGGCTTCCTGCGCGCACATACAGTCTGCACCAGCAGGAGGCTACACCATTTTTTATGATCACGCTGAACTGCAGTGCGACTGCAATTACAGCATGGTCAAGAAGGGAGGCGTCATGCTGGGTGGCCATGCCTTTTCACTGTGCAGGAGCCAGCACCGCTCACACACTAGTCCCTGGGTGCAGCCCCCAACCCCCGGGACACCCGGAGCAACAAAATGTAGATTCAGGCCACCAGGCCACGCCCCTACCTATGAAACCATGCCTCCTTTTTACCATTGCGCTGCTTATCTGCGCGCACTGCATTACAATCTCCCTCGCCACCTCTCTGGGTGTCACCAGTAATAGTGACACCTCTGCCATGCTTGTAGCAGCTGGTCCTAAGATCTACGCCTCAAGCCCTGAGTGTTTGCCCTTGTGACTTGTTGATCATCATAGCGAAGCAGATGCTTACAGAAAACTGCAGGGGCTTAGATTGAAAATAAAAAAATTGATGGGTATAAGGTAGAGAGGAGCGGGTTCGGTTCTCCGAGAACCGAATTCCCCACGAACTCCACGTGGTTTACACTGGTCCGAGGCAGGCTCGGTTGTTCCCGCCTGACTCGGAAAACCTGAACAAGGGAAAATGTCATCATCCCGCTGTCGGATTCTCGCGAGATTCGGATTCCATATAAAGAGCTGCGCGTTGCCGCCATTTTTACTCGTGCATTGAAGAGAGAGCGGAATGGACGTGGCTATGTTCTCTCAGTGGAAATCTCAATATCAGTGCTCAGTATCAGTGGTTACTTATTGCTGCTCAGTAATACTAGTAGTGTGTCTCTCCTGCTCAGTGTCAGTTCTCAGTAGTATCCTCATCAGTGCTCAGTATCACTGCTCATTGTCTTGTGCTGCATTGTGGTGCTCAGCATACTACAGTACATTACTAATAGTCCAGTGCTGCATCTTGCTGCTCAGTGTCAGTTCTAGTATCCTCATCAGTGCTCACTATCACTGCTCATTACATTGTGGTGTTCTGTATACTACAGTAACATAGTAATATAGTAACATATAGTAACATAGTTTTTGAGGTTGAATAGAGGCAAATTGCCCATCGTTGTTCAACCTGTTTTAAGTTGTGATGATTCTACATACTTGCTGAATAATGTTTTATGACTAGTTAGCTACTATAACTCATGTTACCCCCGGATTAACCATGTTGATATTTTAAGTATTATAACCTTGGATAGCTTTTTCATTCAGAAATGTATCCATTCCTTTTTTAAATCCAATTACAGAGTCCACCATTACCACCTTCCCTGGCAGGGAATTCCACATCCTGATTGCCCTAACAGTGAAGATCATAGTATCTCACCTGGCAGGTAAGTAGGAGTTGGGCTAGAGCTGTGGAGGATTGCTGCTCGGGCACCCCCTGTCAAGTGAAGGAGATCCAACTGAGGCAGCACAAGGGAACTCTCGAAAGAAGAACAAGGCTAGAGGAAGATCTGAGACAAAGAAATCTGACTTTTACCAGAGCTGACCAGAGGAAAGCACAAACACAGTCCCCCACTACCAAAAATAATGCAGTCGAGTTTCCCACATTTGGGGAAATCACAGGGGTCAGCATACCCAGAGTGCAATGAATGAACCTCACCCTGGGAGAACAATCTTCATGACCATGGTATCGCCTATGCAAAATAAGTATGATTTGGGATAGGGCTGGGGAGGGCCGCTGCTCAGGCACATCTCTGTCAAGTAAAGGAGATTCAACTGAGGCAACACAAGGGAACTCTCATCTGGGGACAACAACTGCAGGGAGAACACATACTTTCAGATGAACATGGGAGGGCAGAAGGCTGCCTAATACTGAAGCACCCCCAAACAACAAACCAAATGCAACTACTAGTGCAAGCATTCCTGGGGGAAGGCCTGCAGCAGATGGATTTGCATATGGTGATGTCATCCAAGCAGTGGGTCAAAGTTGGCTTCAACCCTCGTCTGCATATGAAAATAAAAATGGGGTGTGCAGGGCATGGCGGCCTTTTGCGGCGCTTGGATGACCCCTAGTTTGCATTAAACACCTCCACCTTCCTTCGGTGTGGGGCTCATGTTGGCTATGCCCCAGCCCCTGAAGCATTCAAGCTGATTTCTTGCAGCAGCTGGGCACTGTAACAGCTCCCGAGCTGCTCTGTAAAGCAAGTAAAAGGGTGTGGGCCCTGCAGCACTACCTGTAGTTTGCATTGTGCGTTGGAAGGCACAAAGTAAGCAGACGGGAGAAGTCAGGATAGTGCACAAGGGCATAGAAGGGAGCGGCTCAAGAAAAGAGAAGTGGAAACAGATAGCAAACTAGGCTGGAGAGAGACCTGAGACAAAGAGATCTGAATTATACGAGAGCCGACCAGAGGAAACACAAATTATGTAATCAAGTGTCCCACATTTGGGGAAATCGTAGGAGCAGCACACCCAGAGTGCATTGCCCTGGGAGAAGCACCTTCCTGATCATAGTATCTCACCTGGCAGGTAAGTAGGAGTTGGGCTAGAGCTGGGGAGGGTCGCTGTTCGGGCACCCCCCTGTCAAGTGAAGGAGATCCAACTGAGGCAGCACAAGGAAACTCTCAAAAAAAGAACAAGGCTAGAGGAAGATCTGAGACAAAGAAATCTGACTTTTACCAGAGCTGACCAGAGGAAAGCACAAACACAGTCCCCCACTACCACAAATAATGCAGTCGAGTTTCCCACATTTGGGGAAATCACAGGGGTCAGCATACCCAGAATGCAATGAATGAACCTCACCCTGGGAGAACAATCTTTATGACCATGGTATCTCCTATGCAAACTAAGTATGATTTGGGATAGGGCTGGGGAGGGCCGCTGCTCAGGCACATCTCTGTCAAGTAAAGGAGATTCAACTGAGGCAGCACAAGGGAACTCTCATCTGGGGACAACAACTGCAGGGAGAACACATATTTTCAGATGAACATGGGAGAGCAGAAGGCTGCCTAATACTGAAGCACCCCCAAACAACAAACCAAATGCAACAACTAGTACAAGCATTCCTGGGAAAAGGTCTGCAGAAGACGGATTTGCATACGGTGATGTCATCCAAGCAGTGGGCCAAAGTTGGCTGGAACCCTCATCTGCATATGAAAAGAGAAAAGGGGTATGCAGGGCATGGCGGCCTTTTGCGGCGCTTGGATGACCCTTAGTTCGCATTAAACACCTCCACCCTCCGTCGGTGTGGGGCTCATGTTGGCTATGCCCCAGCCCCTGAAGCATTCAAGCTGATTTCTTGCAGCAGCTTGGCACTGTAACAGCTCCAGAGCTGCTCTGTAAGGCAAGTAAAAGGGTGTGGGCCCTGCAGCACTACCTGTAGTTTGCATTGTGCATCGGAAGGCACAAAGTAAGCAGACAGGAGGAGAAGTCAGGATAGTGCACAAGGGTGTAGAAGGGAGGGGCTCAAGAAAAAAGAAGTGGAAACAGACAGCAAACTAGGCTGGAGAGAGACCTGAGACAAAGAGATCTGAATTATATGAGAGCCGACTAGGGGAAACACAAATTATGCAGTCAAGTTTCCCACATTTGGGGAAATCGCAGGGGCAGCACACCCAGAGTGCAATAGGTGAGCCTTGCCCTGGGAGAAGCAACTTCATGATCATAGTATCTCACCTGGCAGGTAAGTAGGAGTTGGGCTAGAGCTGGGGAGGGTCGCTGCTCGGGCACCCCCCTGTCAAGTGAAGGAGATCCAACTGAGGCAGCACAATGGAACTCTTGAAAGAAGAACAAGGCTAGAGGAAGATCTGAGACAAAGAAATCTGACTTTTACCAGAGCTGACCAGAGGAAAGCACAAACACAGTCCCCCACTACCACAAATAATGCAGTTGAGTTTACCACATTTGGGGAAATCACAGAGGTCAGCATACCCAGAACGCAATGAATGAACCTAACCCTGGGAGAACAATCTTCATGACCATGGTATCTCCTATGCAAAATAAGTATGATTTGGGATAGGGCTGGGGAGGGCCGCTGCTCAGGCACATCTCTGTCAAGTAAAGGAGATTCAACTGAGGCAGCACAAGGGAACTCTCATCTGGGGACAACAACTGCAGGGAGAACACATATTTTCAGATGAACATGGGAGGGCAGAAGGCTGCCTAATACTGAAGCACCCCCAAACAACAAACCAAATGCATCAACTAGTGCAAGCATTCCTGGGGGAAGGCCTGCCGCAGATGGATTTGCATATGGTGATGTCATCCAAGCAGTGGGTCAAAGTTGGCTTCAACCCTCGTCTGCATATGAAAAGAGAAAAGGGGCATGCAGGGCATGGCGGCCTTTTGCGGCGCTTGGCTGACCCCTAGTTCGCATTAAACACCTCCACCCTCCGTCGGTGTGGGGCTCATGTTGGCTATGCCCCAGCCCCTGAAGCATTCAAGCTGATTTCTTGCTGCAGCTGGGCACTGTAACAGCTCCAGAGCTGCTCTGTAAGGCAAGTAAAAGGGTGTGGGCCCTGCAGCACTACCTGTAGTTTGCATTGTGCGTTGGAAGGCACAAAGTAAGCAGACAGGAGAAGTCAGGAGAGTGCACAAGGGCATAGAAGGCAGCTACTCAAGAAAAGAGAAGTGGAAACAGACAGCAAACTAGGCTGGAGAGAGACCTGAGACAAAGAGATCTGAATTATACGAGAGCCGACCAGGGGAAACACAAATTATGCAGTCAAGTTTCCCACAGGAGTATATAGGATACGACCCAGTGGTACCTGACGACATAGATACTAACAGCTATTTAATAACATTACGCTAGAAAGTGATTATTAGCAACATATATATCTATATAAACAACCCCGCCAGGGTTGTGCCTTCAAAAATAATCACACAAGGACACGCTTTTTAAACCTTTTTTTCACATCTCTTTATTCTTCTTATGCACATGTATGTTAGTTCTGTGATTTTAACCTTTATGTTTCACTGCAGTTTGGGATAATAATATTAATATTTATCCAATTTTAATACATACTTAATAAAGGTTATATTTTATGATTCATTCATTCTGTCCAGTGCGTCAACAGTGCAGATTTCTTCTTGTTTTTTCTCCCAAATTCTATAACAATGACAGTAAATGTTGTTTCTTTTCAAACAGAACTTTCTTGACCATGCTTCTTTCTTGAAAGATCTGGGAGCACATGGAAAACAGTACAAACCATGCAGTATCACAAGAGCCTTTATTTGATCTTTCATGAAGATAGAGCAGAATTGAGGACACGTCAACAATTTCTGCCGAAGGTGGTTCATCTTTCCACATGGTGCCTTTGGCCACTGACACCTTCGTTGAGTCAAAGTCTCTGGCTGTGGTCAGAACTTTGAAAATTTATGTCACCAGAACGGTTCAGATTAGGAAACAGAGGCTCTGTTTGTCCTGTATGCTCCCAACAGGATTGGGTGTCCTGCTTCCATGTAGACCATTATGCGCTGGATCTGTGGTAAGATTCAGCATGCTCATTCCACGGCAGGATTGCCGTTACTGAATTAGGTGAAGACCCATTCTACTAGAAAGGTGGGTTCATCCTGGGCAGCTGGTCGGGGAGTCTCGGCATTGCAACTTTGCCGAGCAGCTATTTAGTAAACACTTTTGCTAAGTTTTAAAAGTTTTAGAGTAAAGGAGATTCAACTGAGGCAGCACAAGGGAACTCCCATCTGGGGACAACAACTGCAGTGAGAACACATATTTTCAGATGAACATGGGAGGGCAGAAGGCTGCCTAATACTGAAGCACCCCCAAACGACAAACCAAATGCAACAACTAGTACAAGCATTCCTGGGGGAAGGTCTGCAGAAGACGGATTTGCATACAGTGATGTCATCCAAGCAGTGGGCCAAAGTTGGCTGGAACCCTCATCTGCATATGAAAAGAGAAAAGGGGTATGCAGGGCATGGCGGCCTTTTGCGGCGCTTGGATGACCCTTAGTTCGCATTAAACACCCCCACCCTCCTTCGGTGTGGGGCTCATGTTGGCCATGCCCCAGCCCCTGAAGCATTCAAGCTGATTTCTTGCAGCAGCTTGGCACTGTAACAGCTCCAGAGCTGCTCTGTAAGGCAAGTAAAAGGGTGTGGGCCCTGCAGCACTACCTGTAGTTTGCATTGTGCATTGGAAGGCACAAAGTAAGCAGACAGGAGGAGAAGTCAGGATAGTCCACAAGGGTATAGAAGGGAGGGGCTCAAGAAAAAAGAAGTGGAAACAGACAGCAAACTAGGCTGGAAAGAGACCTGAGACAAAGAGATCTGAATTATATGAGAGCCGACCAGGGGAAACACAAATTATGCAGTCAAGTTTCCCACATTTGGGGAAATCGCAGGGGCAGCACACCCAGGTGAGATACTATAATCAGGACGGTGCTTCTCCCAGGGCAAGGCTCACCCATTGCACTCTGGGTGTGCTGCTCCTACGATTTCCCCAAATGTGGGACACTTGACTGCATAATTTGTGTTTCCTCTGGTCGGCTCTCGTATAATTCAGATCTCTTTGTCTCAGGTCTCTCTCCAGCCTAGTTTGCTGTCTGTTTCCACTTCTATTTTCTTGAGCCCCTCCCTTCTATACCCTTGTGCACTATCCTGACTTCTCCTCCCGTCTGCTTACTTTGTGCCTTCCAATGCACAATGCAAACTACAGGTAGTGCTGCAGGGCCCACACCCTTTTACTTGCCTTACAGAGCAGCTCTGGAGCTGTTACAGTGCCCAGCTGCTGCAAGAAATCAGCTTGAATGCTTCATGGGATGGGGCATGGCCAACATGAGCCCCACACCAAAGGAGGGTGGGGGTGTTTAATGCGAACTAGGGGTCATCCAAGCACCGCAAAAGGCCGCCATGCCCTGCACGCCCCTTTTCTCTTTTCATATGCAGATGAGGGTTGAAGCCAACTTTGACCCACTGCTTGGATAACATCACCATATGCAAATCCATCTGCTGCAGGCCTTCCCCCAGGAATGCTTGCACTAGTTGTTGCATTTGGTTTGTTGTTTGGGGGTGCTTCAGTATTAGGCAGCCTTCTGCCCTCCCATGTTCATCTGAAAATATGTGTTCTCCCTGCAGTTGTTGTCCCCAGATGAGAGTTCCCTTGTGCTGCCTCAGTTGAATCTCCTTTACTTGACAGAGATGTGCCTGAGCAGCGGCCCTCCCCAGCCCTATCCCAAATCATACTTATTTTGCATAGGAGACACCATGGTCATGAAAATTGTTCACCCAGGGTGAGGTTCATTCATTGCATTCTGGGTATGCTGACCCCTGTGATTTCCCCAAATGTGGGAAACTCGCCTGCATTATTTGTGGTAGTGGGGGACTGTGTTTGTGTTTTCCGCTGGTCAGCTCTGGTAAAAGTCAGATTTCTTTGTCTCAGATCTTCCTCTAGCCTTGTTCTTCTTTCGAGAGTTCCATTGTGCTGCCTCAGTTGGATCTCCTTCACTTGACAGGGGGGTGCCCGAGCAGCGACCCTCCCCAGCTCTAGCCCAACTCCTACTTACCTGCCAGGTGAGATACTATGATCTTGAAGGTGCTTCTCCCAGGGCAAGGCTCACCCATTGCACTCTGGGTGTGCTGCCCCTGCGATTTCCCCAAATGTGGGAAACTTGACTGCATAATTTGTGTTTCCCCTGGTCGACTCTCGCATAATTCAGATCTCTTTGTCTCAGGTCTCTCTCCAGCCTAGTTTGCTGTCTGTTTCCACTTCTCTTTTCTTGAGCCGCTCCCTTCTATGCCCTTGCGCACTATCCTGACTTCTCCCGTCTGCTTACTTTGTGCCTTCCAACGCACAATGCGAACTACAGGTAGTGCTGCAGGGCCCACACCCTTTTATTTGCCTTACAGAGCAGCTCTGGAGCTGTTACAGTGCCCAGCTGCTGCAAGAAATCAGCTTGAATGCTTCAGGGGCTGGGGCATAGCCAACATGAGCCCCACACCGAAGGAGGGTGGAGGTGTTTAATGCGAACTAGGGGTCATCCAAGCGCCGCAAAAGGCCGCCATGCCCTGCATAACCCTTTTCTCTTTTCATATGCAGACGAGGGTTCCAGCCAACTTTGGCCCACTGCTTGGATGACATCACCGTATGCAAATTCGTCTCCTGTAGACCTTCCCCCAGGAATGCTTGTACTAGTTATTGCATATGGTTTGATATTTGATGGTGCTTCAGTATTAGGCAGCCTTCCGCCCTCCCATGTTCATCTGAAAAGATGTGGTCTCCCTGCAGTTGTTGTCCCCAGACGAGAGTTCCCTTGTGCCTCCTCAGTTGAATCTCCTTAACTTGATGGGCGAGGGGCTTGCCCGAGCAGCCACCCTCCCCAGCCCTATCCCAACTCATACTTATTTTGCATATCAGATCTCTATATCATGAAGATTGTTCTCACAGGGTGAGGTTCATTTATTATATTTTAAAATAGGAAGGTTCAAATTACATATTTGAATTGCATCTATGTGCTGGATTCAAATGTCCCCCCCCCCTTCCTTTCTCAATTGTGCCCGTCAGCAGCTATTCTAAGGTTGCTGCCAATGGGTGTGACACATTAATTTCTTCTGTGGGGTACACTGGACTCCACAAGGATTCACATTGGGGTGTAGAGTAGGATCTTGATCTGAGGCACCAACCGGCTCAAAGCTTTTGACTGTTCCCAAGATGCTCAGCGCATTCTCCTCTATAACCCCGCTTCCATGAACAGGGAGCTCAGTTTGTAGTTGGTGCCTTCAGTAGCAGGCCACTTAACAGGGGCCTGCCTCAGGCAGCCTATTCTTAGCTATTAATTTTGACAAGAAAATAAGAACTTTTTTTATGAGAATCTACAAGGGCTGCAGCAGGCTAGGTCTAATAGACATCTTTACTGCAGCTTCATCACTCCCAGCGGCGCTGTATACTCCCGTGCCCTGGTTGCTGGATCACTGCAGCGGAGGCTCCGGTTTCTTCCTAAGGTCAGTCACACACACACCACCCTTCCGGATCACGAGGCCGCTGATGAAGGGGAGCGTGGCCGTAGGGGGTGGACCGTGTGCGCACTGGCGTGGACACTGATTACTGGGCAGCCGCTCCACAAGCCACCAGGTACAGTTAAGGAGCACAGGTCTGGGGGTTTTTCTCCCATATTAAACCAATTTTGTACTGCCCGCAGCGCATTGTGATAGGTAATAGGGCCTGATTCAGGTTGGGTTGCAATCACAATAAGCGATCCAACTGCAAAAATTGCTAAGAGCATACGCATGTGCCTGCATTTTCTGTCAATCGGGGCGGGGGGGGGGGGGATAGGTGGGTCAGCAACACTCCATTTCCAAGTCAGGGATGGAGCGGTGCGGGGGCAAGGCTTCAAAATGGGGTCTGCAACGGAGGAGACACAGGGGGCGTGGTCACAGCGGCTGTATGACATCACATTCAGCCGCTGTGATCACAAAAATGGTGGCGGCTTCCTGCGCGCACATACAGTCTGCACCAGCAGAAGGCTACACCATTTTTTATGATCACGCTGAACTGCAGTGCGACTGCAATTACAGCATGGTCAAGAAGGGAGGCGTCATGCTGGGTGGCCATGTCCTGTCACTGTGCAGGAGCCAGCACCGCTCACACACTAGTCCCCGGGTGCAGCCCCCAACCCCCGGGACACCCGGAGCAACAAAATGTAGATTCAGGCCACCAGGCCACGCCCCTACCTATGAAACCATGCCTCCTTTTTACCATTGCGCTGCTTATCTGCGCGCACTGCATTACAATCTCCTTCGCCACCTCTCTGGGTGTCACCAGTGATAGTGACACCTCTGCCATGCTTGTAGCAGCTGGTCCTAAGATCTACGCCTCAAGCCCTGAGTGTTTGCCCTTGTGACTTGTTGATCATCATAGCGAAGCAGATGCTTACAGAAAACTGCAGGGGCTTAGATTGAAAATAAAAAATTTTATGGGTATAAGGTAGAGAGGAGCGGGTTCGGTTCTCCGAGAACCGAATTCCCCACGAACTCCACGTGGTTTACACTGGTCCGAGGCAGGCTCGGTTGTTCCCGCCTGACTCAGAAAACCTGAACAAGGGAAAATGTCATCATCCCGCTGTCGGATTCTCGCGAGATTCGGATTTCATATAAAGAGCTGCGCGTTGCCGCCATTTTTACTCGTGCATTGAAGAGAGAGTGGAGAGGACGTGGCTATGTTCTCTCAGTGGAAATCTCAATATCAGTGCTCAGTATCAGTGGTTACTTATTGCTGCTCAGTAATACTAGTAGTGTGTCTCTCCTGCTCAGTGTCAGTTCTCAGTAGTATCCTCATCAGTGCTCAGTATCACTGCTCATTGTCTTGTGCTGCATTGTGGTGCTCAGCATACTACAGTACATTACTAATAGTCCAGTGCTGCATCTTGCTGCTCAGTGTCAGTTCTAGTATCCTCATCAGTGCTCACTATCACTGCTCATTACATTGTGGTGTTCTGTATACTACAGTAACATAGTAATATAGTAACATATAGTAATATAGTTTTTGAGGTTGAAAAGAGGCAAATTGCCCATCGTGTTCAACCTGTTTTAAGTTGTGATGATTCTACATACTTGCTGAATAATGTTTTATGACTAGTTAACTACTACAACTCATGTTACCCCCGGATTAACCATGTTGATATTTTAAGTATTATAACCTTGGATAGCTTTTTCATTCAGAAATGTATCCATTCCTTTTTTAAATCCAATTACAGAGTCCACCATTACCACCTTCCCTGGCAGGGAATTCCACATCCTGATTGCCCTAACAGTGAAGATCATAGTATCTCACCTGGCAGGTAAGTAGGAGTTGGGCTAGAGCTGTGGAGGATTGCTGCTTGGGCACCCCCTGTCAAGTGAAGGAGATCCAACTGAGGCAGCACAAGGGAACTCTCGAAAGAAGAACAAGGCTAGAGGAAGATCTGAGACAAAGAAATCTGACTTTTACCAGAGCTGACCAGAGGAAAGCACAAACACAGTCCCCCACTACCACAAATAATGCAGTCGAGTTTCCCACATTTGGGGAAATCACAGGGGTCAGCATACCCAGAATGCAATGAATGAACCTCACCCTGGGAGAACAATCTTCATGACCATGGTATCTCCTATGCAAAATAAGTATGATTTGGGATAGGGCTGGGGAGGGCCGCTGCTCAGGCACATCTCTGTCAAGTAAAGGAGATTCAACTGAGGCAGCACAAGGGAACTCTCATCTGGGGACAACAACTGCAGGGAGAACACATATTTTCAGATGAACATGGGAGGGCAGAAGGCTGCCTAAAACTGAAGCACCCCCAAACAACAAACCAAATGCAACTACTAGTGCAAGCATTCCTGGGGGAAGGCCTGCAGCAGATGGATTTGCATATGGTGATGTCATCCAAGCAGTGGGCCAAAGTTGGCTTCAACCCTCGTCTGCATATGAAAAGAAAAAAGGGGTGTGCAGGGCATGGCGGTCTTTTGCGGCGCTTGGATGACCCCTAGTTCGCATTAAACACCTCCACCCTCCTTCGGTGTGGGGCTCATGTTGGCTATGCCCCAGCCCCTGAAGCATTCAAGCTGATTTCTTGCAGCAGCTGGGCACTGTAACAGCTCCAGAGCTGCTCTGTAAAGCAAGTAAAAGGGTGTGGGCCCTGCAGCACTACCTGTAGTTTGCATTGTGCGTTGGAAGGCACAAAGTAAGCAGACGGGAGAAGTCAGGATAGTGCACAAGGGTATAGAAGGAGGGGCTCAAGAAAAAAGAAGTGGAAACAGACAGCAAACTAGGCTGGAGAGAGACCTGAGACAAAGAGATCTGAATTATATGAGAGCCGACCAGGGGAAACACAAATTATGCAGTCAAGTTTCCCACATTTGGGGAAATCGCAGGCGCAGCACACCCAGAGTGCAATGGGTGAGCCTTGCCCTGGGAGAAGCATCTTCATGATCATAGTATCTCACCTGGCAGGTAAGTAGGAGTTGGGCTAGAGCTGGGGAGGGTCGCTGCTCGGGCACCCCCCTGTCAAGTGAAGGAGATCCAACTGAGGCAGCACAAGGGAACTCTCGAAAGAAGAACAAGGCTAGAGGAAGATCTGAGACAAAGAAATCTGACTTTTACCCGAGCTGACCAGAGGAAAGCACAAACACAGTCCCCCACTACCACAAATAATGCAGTTGAGTTTCCCACATTTGGGGAAATCACAGGGGTCAGCATACCCAGAATGCAATGAATGAACCTAACCCTGGGAGAACAATCTTCATGACCATGGTATCTCCTATGCAAAATAAGTATGATTTGGGATAGGGCTGGGGAGGGCCGCTGCTCAGGCACATCTCTGTCAAGTAAAGGAGATTCAACTGAGGCAGCACAAGGGAACTCTCATCTGGGGACAACAACTGCAGGGAGAACACATATTTTCAGATGAACATGGGAGGGCAGAAGGCTGCCTAATACTGAAGCACCCCCAAACAACAAACCAAATGCAACAACTAGTGCAAGCATTCCTGGGGGAAGGCCTGCAGCAGATGGATTTGAATATGGTGATGTCATCCAAGCAGTGGGTCAAAGTTGGCTTCAACCCTCGTCTGCATATGAAAAGAATAAAGGGGTGTGCAGGGCATGGCGGCCTTTTGCGGCGCTTGGATGACCCCTAGTTCGCATTAAACACCTCCACCCTCCTTCGGTGTGGGGCTCATGTTGGCTATGCCCCAGCCCCTGAAGCATTCAAGCTGATTTCTTGCAGCAGCTGGGCACTGTAACAGCTCCAGAGCTGCTCTGTAAAGCAAGTAAAAGGGTGTGGGCCCTGCAGCACTACCTGTAGTTTGCATTGTGCGTTGGAAGGCACAAAGTAAGCAGACGGGAGAAGTCAGGATAGTGCACAAGGGTATAGAAGGGAGGGGCTCAAGAAAAAAGAAGTGGAAACAGACAGCAAACTAGGCTGGAGAGAGACCTGAGACAAAGAGATCTGAATTATATGAGAGCCGACCAGGGGAAACACAAATTATGCAGTCAAGTTTCCCACATTTGGGGAAATCGCAGGGGCAGCACACCCAGAGTGCAATGGGTGAGCCTTGCCCTGGGAGAAGCATCTTCATGATCATAGTATCTCACCTGGCAGGTAAGTAGGAGTTGGGCTAGAGCTGGGGAGGGTCGCTGCTCGGGCACCCCCCTGTCAAGTGAAGGAGATCCAACTGAGGCAGCACAAGGGAACTCTCGAAAGAAGAACAAGGCTAGAGGAAGATCTGAGACAAAGAAATCTGACTTTTACCAGAGCTGACCAGAGGAAAGCACAAACACAGTACCCCACTACCACAAATAATGCAGTTGAGTTTCCCACATTTGGGGAAATCACAGGGGTCAGCATACCCAGAATGCAATGAATGAACCTAACCCTGGGAGAACAATCTTCATGACCATGGTATCTCCTATGCAAAATAAGTATGATTTGGGATAGGGCTGGGGAGGGCCGCTGCTCAGGCACATCTCTGTCAAGTAAAAGAGATTCAACTGAGGCAGCACAAGGGAACTCTCATCTGGGGACAACAACTGCAGGGAGAACACATATTTTCAGATGAACATGGGAGGGCAGAAGGCTGCCTAAAACTGAAGCACCCCCAAACAACAAACCAAATGCAACTACTAGTGCAAGCATTCCTGGGGGAAGGCCTGCAGCAGATGGATTTGCATATGGTGATGTCATCCAAGCAGTGGGTCAAAGTTGGCTTCAACCCTCATCTGCATATGAAAAGAAAAAAGGGGTGTGCAGGGCATGACGGCCTTTTGCGGCGCTTGGATGACCCCTAGTTCGCATTAAACACCTCCACCCTCCTTCGGTGTGGGGCTCATGTTGGCTATGCCCCAGCCCCTGAAGCATTCAAGCTGATTTCTTGCAGCAGCTGGGCACTGTAACAGCTCCAGAGCTGCTCTGTAAAGCAAGTAAAAGGGTGTGGGCCCTGCAGCACTACCTGTAGTTTGCATTGTGCGTTGGAAGGCACAAAGTAAGCAGACGGGAGAAGTCAGGATAGTGCACAAGGGTATAGAAGGGAGGGGCTCAAGAAAAAAGAAGTGGAAACAGACAGCAAACTAGGCTGGAGAGAGACCTGAGACAAAGAGATCTGAATTATATGAGAGCCGACCAGGGGAAACACAAATTATGCAGTCAAGTTTCCCACATTTGGGGAAATCGCAGGGGCAGCACACCCAGAGTGCAATGGGTGAGCCTTGCCCTGGGAGAAGCATCTTCATGATCATAGTATCTCACCTGGCAGGTAAGTAGGAGTTGGGCTAGAGCTGGGGAGGGTCGCTGCTCGGGCACCCCCCTGTCAAGTGAAGGAGATCCAACTGAGGCAGCACAAGGGAACTCTCGAAAGAAGAACAAGGCTAGAGGAAGATCTGAGACAAAGAAATCTGACTTTTACCAGAGCTGACCAGAGGAAAGCACAAACACAGTCCCCCACTACCACAAATAATGCAGTTGAGTTTCCCACATTTGGGGAAATCACAGGGGTCAGCATACCCAGAATGCAATGAATGAACCTAACCCTGGGAGAACAATCTTCATGACCATGGTATCTCCTATGCAAAATAAGTATGATTTGGGATAGGGCTGGGGAGGGCCGCTGCTCAGGCACATCTCTGTCAAGTAAAGGAGATTCAACTGAGGCAGCACAAGGGAACTCTCATCTGGGGACAACAACTGCAGGGAGAACACATATATTCAGATGAACATGGGAGGGCAGAAGGCTGCCTAATACTGAAGCACCCCCAAACAACAAACCAAATGCAACAACTAGTGCAAGCATTCCTAGGGGAAGGCCTGCAGCAGATGGATTTGAATATGGTGATGTCATCCAAGCAGTGGGTCAAAGTTGGCTTCAACCCTCGTCTGCATATGAAAAGAATAAAGGGGTGTGCAGGGCATGGCGGCCTTTTGCGGCGCTTGGATGACCCCTAGTTCGCATTAAACACCTCCACCCTCCTTCGGTGTGGGGCTCATGTTGGCTATG
This sequence comes from Pseudophryne corroboree, assembly GCF_028390025.1. Lineage (NCBI taxonomy): Eukaryota > Metazoa > Chordata > Amphibia > Anura > Myobatrachidae > Pseudophryne > Pseudophryne corroboree. Next base: position 187,069 of record NW_026970270.1, on the reverse strand, counting down.
CCCCAGCCCCTGGAGCATTCAAGCTGATTTCTTGCAGCAGCTGGGCACTGTAACAGCTCCAGAGCTGCTCTGTAAAGCAAGTAAAAGGGTGTGGGCCCTGCAGCACTACCTGTAGTTTGCATTGTGCGTTGGAAGGCACAAAGTAAGCAGACGGGAGAAGTCAGGATAGTGCACAAGGGTATAGAAGGGAGGGGCTCAAGAAAAAGTAGTGGAAACAGACAGCAAACTAGGCTGGAGAGCGACCTGAGACAAAGAGATCTGAATTATATGAGAGCCGACCAGGGGAAACACAAATTATGCAGTCAAGTTTCCCACATTTGGGGAAATCGCAGGGGCAGCACACCCAGAGTGCAATGGGTGAGCCTTGCCCTGGGAGAAGCATCTTCATGATCATAGTATCTCACCTGGCAGGTAAGTAGGAGTTGGGCTAGAGCTGGGGAGGGTCGCTGCTCGGGCACCCCCCTGTCAAGTGAAGGAGATCCAACTGAGGCAGCACAAGGGAACTCTCGAAAGAAGAACAAGGCTAGAGGAAGATCTGAGACAAAGAAATCTGACTTTTACCAGAGATGACCAGAGGAAAGCACAAACACAGTCCCCCACTACCACAAATAATGCAGTTGAGTTTCCCACATTTGGGGAAATCACAGGGGTCAGCATACCCAGAATGCAATGAATGAACCTAACCCTGGGAGAACAATCTTCATGACCATGGTATCTCCTATGCAAAATAAGTATGATTTGGGATAGGGCTGGGGAGGGCCGCTGCTCAGGCACATCTCTGTCAAGTAAAAGAGATTCAACTGAGGCAGCACAAGGGAACTCTCATCTGGGGACAACAACTGCAGGGAGAACACATATTTTCAGATGAACATGGGAGGGCAGAAGGCTGCCTAATACTGAAGCACCCCCAAACAACAAACCAAATGCAACAACTAGTGCAAGCATTCCTAGGGGAAGGCCTGCAGCAGATGGATTTGAATATGGTGATGTCATCCAAGCAGTGGGTCAAAGTTGGCTTCAACCCTCGTCTGCATATGAAAAGAATAAAGGGGTGTGCAGGGCATGGCGGCCTTTTGCGGCGCTTGGATGACCCCTAGTTCGCATTAAACACCTCCACCCTCCTTCGGTGTGGGGCTCATGTTGGCTATGCCCCAGCCCCTGGAGCATTCAAGCTGATTTCTTGCAACAGCTGGGCACTGTAACAGCTCCAGAGCTGCTCTGTAAAGCAAGTAAAAGGGTGTGGGCCCTGCAGCACTACCTGTAGTTTGCATTGTGCGTTGGAAGGCACAAAGTAAGCAGACGGGAGAAGTCAGGATAGTGCACAAGGGTATAGAAGGGAGGGGCTCAAGAAAAAGTAGTGGAAACAGACAGCAAACTAGGCTGGAGAGCGACCTGAGACAAAGAGATCTGAATTATATGAGAGCCGACCAGGGGAAACACAAATTATGCAGTCAAGTTTCCCACATTTGGGGAAATCGCAGGGGCAGCACACCCAGAGTGCAATGGGTGAGCCTTGCCCTGGGAGGAGCATCTTCATGATCATAGTATCTCACCTGGCAGGTAAGTAGGAGTTGGGCTAGAGCTGGGAAGGGGCGCTGCTCGGGCACCCCCCTGTCAAGTGAAGGAGATCCAACTGAGGCAGCACAAGGGAACTCTCGAAAGAAGAACAAGGCTAGAGGAAGATCTGAGACAAAGAAATCTGACTTTTACCAGAGCTGACCAGAGGAAAGCACAAACACAGTCCCCCACTACCACAAATAATGCAGTTGAGTTTCCCACATTTGGGGAAATCACAGGGGTCAGCATACCCAGAATGCAATGAATGAACCTAACCCTGGGAGAACAATCTTCATGACCATGGTATCTCCTATGCAAAATAAGTATGATTTGGGATAGGGCTGGGGAGGGCCGCTGCTCAGGCACATCTCTGTCAAGTAAAGGAGATTCAACTGAGGCAGCACAAGGGAACTCTCATCTGGGGACAACAACTGCAGGGAGAACACATATTTTCAGATGAACATGGGAGGGCAGAAGGCTGCCTAATACTGAAGCACCCCCAAACAACAAACCAAATGCAACAACTAGTGCAAGCATTCCTAGGGGAAGGCCTGCAGCAGATGGATTTGAATATGGTGATGTCATCCAAGCAGTGGGTCAAAGTTGGCTTCAACCCTCGTCTGCATATGAAAAGAATAAAGGGGTGTGCAGGGCATGGCGGCCTTTTGCGGCGCTTGGATGACCCCTAGTTCGCATTAAACACCTCCACCCTCCTTCGGTGTGGGGCTCATGTTGGCTATGCCCCAGCCCCTGGAGCATTCAAGCTGATTTCTTGCAGCAGCTGGGCACTGTAACAGCTCCAGAGCTGCTCTGTAAAGCAAGTAAAAGGGTGTGGGCCCTGCAGCACTACCTGTAGTTTGCATTGTGCGTTGGAAGGCACAAAGTAAGCAGACGGGAGAAGTCAGGATAGTGCACAAGGGTATAGAAGGGAGGGGCTCAAGAAAAAGTAGTGGAAACAGACAGCAAACTAGGCTGGAGAGCGACCTGAGACAAAGAGATCTGAATTATATGAGAGCCGACCAGGGGAAACACAAATTATGCAGTCAAGTTTCCCACATTTGGGGAAATCGCAGGGGCAGCACACCCAGAGTGCAATGGGTGAGCCTTGCCCTGGGAGAAGCATCTTCATGATCATAGTATCTCACCTGGCAGGTAAGTAGGAGTTGGGCTAGAGCTGGGGAGGGTCGCTGCTCGGGCACTCCCCTGTCAAGTGAAGGAGATCCAACTGAGGCAGCACAAGGGAACTCTCGAAAGAAGAACAAGGCTAGAGGAAGATCTGAGACAAAGAAATCTGACTTTTACCAGAGCTGACCAGAGGAAAGCACAAACACAGTCCCCCACTACCACAAATAATGCAGTTGAGTTTCCCACATTTGGGGAAATCACAGGGGTCAGCATACCCAGAATGCAATGAATGAACCTAACCCTGGGAGAACAATCTTCATGACCATGGTATCTCCTATGCAAAATAAGTATGATTTGGGATAGGGCTGGGGAGGGCCGCTGCTCAGGCACATCTCTGTCAAGTAAAGGAGATTCAACTGAGGCAGCACAAGGGAACTCTCATCTGGGGACAACAACTGCAGGGAGAACACATATTTTCAGATGAACATGGGAGGGCAGAAGGCTGCCTAATACTGAAGCACCCCCAAACAACAAACCAAATGCAACAACTAGTGCAAGCATTCCTGGGGGAAGGCCTGCCGCAGATGGATTTGCATATGGTGATGTCATCCAAGCAGTGGGTCAAAGTTGGTTCAAACACCTTTGCAAAGTTCTATAAGTTTGATACCCTGGCTGAGGAGGACCTCCTGTTTGCTCAATCGGTGCTGCAGAGTCATCCGCACTCTCCTGCCCGTTTGGGAGCTTTGGTATAATCCCCATGGTCCTTACGGAGTCCCCAGCATCCTCTAGGACGTAAGAGAAAATAAGATTTTAAACCTACCGGTAAATCTTTTTCTCGTAGTCCGTAGAGGATGCTGGGTGCCCGTCCCAAGTGCGGTCTACTTCTGCAAGACTTGTATATAGTTATTGCTTACATAAGGGTTATATGTTAGTTTTCATCGGTCTTGGACTGATGCTATGTTGTTTTCATACTGTTAACTGGGTAGTATATCACAAGTTATACGGTGTGATTGGTGTGGCTGGTATGAATCTTGACCTTGGATTAACAAAAATCCTTTCCTCGTACTGTCCGTCTCCTCTGGGCACAGTTTCTCTAACTGAGGTATGGAGGAGGGGCATAGAGGGAGGAGCCAGTGCACACCCAGATCTAAAGTCTTTCTTAAAGTGCCCATGTCTGCTGCGGAGCCCGTCTATCCCCCATGGTCCTTACGGAGTCCCCATCATCCTCTACGGACTACGAGAAAAAAAAATTACCGGTAGGTTTAAAATGTTATTTTTTTCTCTGCAACCCACTGCTAAATTGTGCTTCCTAGCTGTTTTTTATAAAATCACTTAATTAAATCTAACTCTGATTACGTCAGAGAAGGCCAGGTACCCTACACCATAAGAGGGGGTTTGAAATTTTGACTTGTCTACTTAAAGATCACCAAAATCTGATGACAAGGTCAATTACATCCCTGGGTGGGATTGAACCACCAACCTTTTGGTTAATAGCCCATGTAAGTGCACGAAATCCTGAAGCACTCACTCATCATGGGAAAGTACCAATGTGTATCTTACAAAAATTCTCCAGATTATTGACTTTTTAAAGTTTTTCTAGGAAACGTTCTAGATGAATGATTATTAGCCTTTGTCAGTATTGACTTTCGCAAGGTGTCTCTGTGGCGCAATCGGTTAGCATGTTTGGCTATTAACCAAAAGGTTGGTGGTTCAATCCCACCCAGGGATGTAATTGACCTTGTAATCAGATTTTGGTGATCTTTAAGTAGACAAGTCAAAATTTCAAAAAAACCCCTTATGGTGTAGGGTACCTGGCCTTCTCTGATGTAATCAGAGTTAGATTTGATTAAGTGATTTTATAAAAAAACAGCTAGGAAGCACAATTTAGCAGTGGGTTGCAGAGAAAAAAAAATATGCTGGCAGAAAAGTCCAATTGAGTGATTAAACAGCTCTTCATTTTCTGATTTTATGTTTATGCTAACAAATTTGCTCTCTGAAAAGTGTCCACAAAGCCAAGTCTCTGATTAACACCTTTGTAGGAATGGTTTTTCACCTATTACTGAAATAAACTTGCTTCATTGGAAAGGCATCAAAGATGCATCCTCATTTCAATGTCTACTGAAATAATACAGGTTGACACCAGGAAACGTCACTGCATCCTTGCTGCTTCCTCATGGGGAAGTCTGTTTAATGTGAAAACAAGGTGATATCTAATCAGCACACAGGTAAGGAATTAAGAAAATCTTTCTTTATGGGTGAAGATGTTTCTCACAAATTGTTGTCCCAATGCATCATTGAAATTCAAGATGGAAGATGATTTTCATATATCACTTGTACATTTTGCATTGCTCTTCTGGTGACAATGTAGTTTGTTTTTGTCAATTACCATTTCAGTAATAGGGTAAAGAAAATTAAGTGGATTTTTTAAAGAAAACAATGCTGTCAATATACTATTAAAACAAATTAAAATGATAAAAGTTATTGTACTTTAAGTAAAAATAAAAGAGCCAAAATATCAATCCCAGTTTTTGATTACTTTAATTATAAAAAAAAAAATGCACATAGCAGAGGATAGTTTCGATCAATCAACCTCTGGGTTATGGGCCCAGCATGCTTCCATTGCACTACTCTGCTGCTCATGGAAGTGTAAGAGATCCTGAAGACTAAATTGATTAAAGGCCTAAAAGTACTGGACTATAAGGAAAGACTTACTAGGCTGAATATTTATACACTAGAAAAGAGGTGCCTAAGAGGAGATATTATTAATATCTTCAAATATGTAAAGATACATAACAAAGAGTTATCAGAGGAATTATTTATTAAAAGAACACGTGGTCACTTGCTGCGACTGGAGGAAAGTTCAGAACGCAATGGAGGAAAGGTTTCTTCACTGTTAGGGCAATCAGGATGTGGAATTCCCTGCCAGGGAAGGTGGTAATGGCGGACTCTGTAATTGGATTTAAAAAAGGAATGGATACATTTCTGAATGAAAAAGCTATCCAAGGTTATAATACTTAAAATATCAACATGGTTAATCCGGGGGTAACATGAGTTATAGTAGCTAACTAGTCATAAAACATTATTCAGCAAGTATGTAGAATCATCACAACTTAAAACAGGTTGAACACGATGGGCAATTTGCCTCTATTCAACCTCAAAAACTATGTTACTATATTACTATGTTATTGTAGTATACAGAACACCACAATGCAATGAGCAGTGATAGTGAGCACTGATGAGGATACTAGAACTGACACTGAGCAGCAAGATGCAGCACTGGACTATTAGTAATGTACTGTAGTATGCTGAGCACCACAATGCAGCACAAGACAATGAGCAGTGATACTGAGCACTGATGAGGATACTACTGAGAACTGACACTGAGCAGGAGAGACACACTACTAGTATTACTGAGCAGCAATAAGTAACCACTGATACTGAGCACTGATATTGAGATTTCCACTGAGAGAACATAGCCACGTCCTCTCCGCTCTCTCTTCAATGCACGAGTAAAAATGGCAGCAACGCGCAGCTCTTTATATGGAATCCGAATCTCGCGAGAATCCGACAGCGGGATGATGACATTTTCCCTTGTTCAGGTTTTCCGAGTCAGGCGGGAACAACCGAGCCTGCCTCGGACCAGTGTAAACAACGTGGAGTTCGTGGGGAATTCGGTTCTCGGAGAACCGAACCCGCTCCTCTCTACCTTATACCCATCAATTTTTTTATTTTCAATCTAAGCCCCTGCAGTTTTCTGTAAGCATCTGCTTCGCTATGATGATCAACAAGTCACAAGGGCAAACACTCAGGGTTTGAGGCGTAGATCTTAGGACCAGCTGCTACAAGCATGGCAGAGGTGTCACTATCACTGGTGACACCCAGAGAGGTGGCGAGGGAGATTGTAATGCAGTGCGCGCAGATAAGCAGCGCAATGGTAAAAAGGAGGCATGGTTTCATAGGTAGGGGCGTGGCCTGGTGGCCTGAATCTACATTTTGTTGCTCCGGGTGTCCCGGGGGTTGGGGGCTGCACCCGGGGACTAGTGTGTGAGCGGTGCTGGCTCCTGCACAGTGACAGGGCATGGCCACCCAGCATGACGCCTCCCTTCTTGACCATGCTGTAATTGCAGTCGCACTGCAGTTCAGCGTGATCATAAAAAATGGTGTAGGCTCCTGCTGGTGCAGACTGTATGTGCGCGCAGGAAGCCGCCACCATTTTTGTGATCACAGCAGCTGAATGTGATGTCATACAGCCGCTGTGACCACGCCCCTTGTGTCTCCTCCGTTGCAGACCCCATTTTGAAGCCTTGCCCCCGCACCGCTCCATCCCTGACTTGGAAATGGAGTGTTGCTGACCCACCTCTCCCCCCCTTCCCCGCCCCGATTGACAGGCAGAGGCGATCGCATTCTCTGCGGGGTGCCGCAGAAAATGCAGGCACATGCGTATGCTCTTAGCAATTTTTGCAGTTGGATCGCTTATTGTGATTGCAATCCAACCTGAATCAGGCCCTATTACCTATCACAATGCGCTGCGGGCAGTACAAAATTGGGTTAATATAGGAGAAAAACCCCCAGACCTGTGCTCCTTAACTGTACCTGGTGGCTAGTGGAGCGGCTGCCCAGTAATCAGTGTCCACCGCAGTGCGCACACGGCCCACCCCCTACGGCCTCGCTCCCCTTCATCAGCGGCCTCGTGATCCGGAAGGGTGGTGTGTGTGTGACTGAACTTAGGATGAAACCGAAGCCTCCGCTGCAGTGACCCAGCAACCAGGGCACGGGAGTATACAGCGCCGCTGGGAGTGATGAAGCTGCAGTAAAGATGTCTATTAGACCTAGCCTGCTGCAGCCCTTGTAGATTCTCATAAAACAAGTTCTTCTTTTCTTGTCAAAATTAATAGCTAAGAATAGGCTGCCTGAGGCAGGCCCCTGTTAATTGGCCTGCTACTGAAGGCACCAACTACAAACTGAGCTCCCTGTTCATGGAAGCGGGGTTATAGAGGAGAATGCACTGAGCTTCTTGGGAACAGTCAAAAGCTTTGAGCCGGTTGGTGCCTCAGATCAAGATCCTACTCTACACCCCAATGTGAATCCTTGTGGAGTCCAGTGTACCCCACAGAAGAAATTAATGTGTCACACCCATTGGCAGCAACCTTAGAATAGCTGCTGACGGGCACAATTGAGAAAGGAAGGGGGGGGGGGACATTTGAATCCAGCACATAGATGCAATTCAAATATGTAATTTGTACCTTCCTATTTTAAAATATAATGGATGAACCTCACCCTGTGAGAACAATCTTCATGATCAAGAGATCTAATATGTAAAATAAGTATGAGTTGGGATAGGGCTGGGGAGGGTGGCAGCTCTGGCAGCCCCTCCCCCGTCAAGTTAAGGAGATTCAACTGAGGAAGCACAAGGGAACTCTCGTCTGGGGACAACAACTGCAGGGAGACCACATCTTTTCAGATGAACATGGGAGGGCGGAAGGCTGCCTAATACTGAAGCACCATCAAATATCAAACCATATCCAACAACTAGTACAAGCATTCCTGGGGGAAGGTCTGCAGCAGACGGATTTGCATATGGTGATGTCATCCAAGCAGTGGGCCAAAGTTGGCTGGAACCCTCATCTGCATATAAAAAGAGAAAAGGGGCATGCAGGGCATGGCGGCCTTTTGCGGCGCTTGGATGACCCCTAGTTCGCATTAAACACCTCCACCCTCCTTCGGTGTGGGGCTCATGTTGGCTATGCCCCAGCCCCTGAAGCATTCATGCTGATTTCTTGCAGCAGCTGGGCACTGTAACAGCTCCAGAGCTGCTCTGTAAGGCAAGTAAAAGGGTGTGGGCCCTGCAGCACCACCTGTAGTTTGCATTGTGCGTTGGAAGGCACAAAGTAAGCAGACGGGAGGAGAAGGGCATCCTTTTCTCTTAGTCCGTAGAGGATGCTGGGGTCACATTAAGAACCATGGGGTATAGACGGGATCCGCAAGAGACATGGGCACTTTAAGACTTTCAAAGGGTGTGAACTGGCTCCTCCCTCTATGCCCCTCCTCCAGACTCCAGTTATAGGAACTGTGCCCAGGGAGACGGACATTTCGAGGAAAGGATTTATTGTTAAACTAAGGTGAGCATCTTACCAGCTCACACCTTAAGCATGCCGCAGAACGTGGCATTCAACAGAACACAAGCCAACGGCATGAACAATTGCAGCAAAAAGCTGACCAGAACCGTAACACAACATGTGTATAACCACAAGTAATAACTGCAGACACAGTATGGACTGGGACGGGTGCCCAGCATCCTCTACGTACTAAGAGAAAAGGATTTACCGGTAGGTATTAAAATCCTATTTTCTCATACGACCTAGAGGATGCTGGGGTCACATTAAGAACCATGGGGTTATACCAAAGCTCTTGAACGGGTGGGAGAGTGCGTACGACTCTGCAGCACCGAATGACCCAACTTGAGGTTATCATCAGCCAAGGTATCAAACTTGTAAAACTTAGCAAAAGTGTTTACTAAATAGCTGCTCGGCAAAGTTGCAATGCCGAGACTCCCCGACCAGCTGCCCAGGATGAACCCACCTTTCTAGTAGAATGGGTCTTCACCTAATTCAGTAACGGCAATCCTGCCGTGGAATGAGCATGCTGAATCTTACCACAGATCCAGCGCATAATGGTCTGCATGGAAGCAGGACACCCAATCCTGTTGGGAGCATACAGGACAAACAGAGCCTCTGTTTTCCTAATCTGAACCGTTCTGGTGACATAAATTTTCAAAGTTCTGACCACAGCCAGAGACTTTGACTCAACGAAGGTGTCAGTGGCCAAAGGCACCATGTGGAAAGATGAACCACCTTCGGCAGAAATTGTTGACGTGTCCTCAATTCTGCTCTATCTTCATGAAAGATCAAATAAAGGCTCTTGTGATACTGCATGGTTTGTACTGTTTTCCATGTGCTCCCAGATCTTTCAAGCAAGTAGCATGGTCAAGAAAGTTCTGTTTGAAAAGAAACAAACATTTACTGTCATTGTTATGCAAATAAACTTACATTAAAGCTAACAAGAAAGCACACTCGTTCTGTCTTTAAACTGATAAAAGAAACCCCAATAATATGGGGCATGCAAAAATTGAGATAAAACTCAGTTTTGCTCCTCTCCACGGAAATCTTTAATAAAAGGCGAAATATTTGTTAGTTCTGAAGAGAAACCAGAGCATGACCAAGATTCCACCTGTCGCCTGAGTGCCATGCCAGCAGTTCTCATTCAGCTCAAAGTGAGCACCCAATTTGAATGAAAGAAAGCAGATTTCTCACCAGGCTTCCCCTTGCTATAAACATGGTTTGTACTCTTTTCCATGTGCTCCCAGATCTTTCAAACAATTAGTGTGGTCAAGAAAGTTATGTTTGAAAAGAAACAAACATTTACTGTCATTTCTATGCAAATGAGCTTACATTAAAGCACACTCGTTCTATCTTTAAACCAATAAAATAAAACCCCAATAAGATAGGGCATGCAAAAATTGAGATAAAACTCAGTTTTGCTCCTCTCCACGGAAATCTTTAGTAAAAGGCGAAAGATTTGTTCGTTCTGAAGAGAAACCACAGCATGACCAAGATTCTACCTGTCGCCTGAGTGCCATGCCAGCAGTCCTCATTCAGCTCAAAGTGAGCACCCAATTTGAAAGAAAGAAAGAAAGCAGATTTCTCACCAGGCTTCCCCTTGCTATAAACATGGTTTGTACTCTTTTCCATGTGCTCCCAGATCTTTCAAGCAATTAGTATAGTCAAGAAAGTTCTGTTTGAAAAGAAACAAACATTTACTGTCATTTCTACGCAAATGAGCTTACATTAAAGCACACTCGTTCTATCTTTAAACTGATAAAAGAAACCCCAATAAGACGGGGCATGCAAAAATTGAGATAAAACTCAGTTTTGCTCCTCTCCACGGAAATCTTTAGTAAAAGGCAAAAGATTTGTTCGTTCTGAAGAGAAACCAGAGCATGACCAAGATTCCACCTGTCGCCTGAGTGCCATGCCAGCAGTCCTCATTCAGCTCAAAGTGAGCACCCAATTTGAAAGAAAGAAAGCAGATTTCTCACCAGGCTTCCCCTTGCTATAAGCATGGTTTGTACTCTTTTCCATGTGCTCCCAGATCTTTCAAGCAATTAGTATGGTCAAGAAAGTTCTGCTTGAAAAGAAACAGACATTTATTGTCATTGTTATGCAAATAAACTTACATTAAAGCTAACAAGAAAGCACACTCGTTCTGTCTTTAATCCGATAAAAGAAACCCCAATAATATGGGGCATGCAAAAATTGAGTTAAAACTCAGTTTTGCTCCTCTCCACGGAAATCTTTAGTAAAAGGCGAAAGATTTGTTCGTTCTGAAGAGAAACCAGAGCATGACCAAGATTCCACCTGTCGCCTGAGTGCCGTGCCAGCAGTCCTCATTCAGATCAAAGTGAGCGCCCAATTTGAAAGAAAGCAGATTTCTCACCTGTCTTCTCCTTGCTATAAGCATGGTTTGTACTGTATTCCATGTGCTCCCAGATCTTTCAAGCAAGTAGCATGGTCAAGAAAGTTCTGTTTGAAAAGAAACAAACATTTACTGTCATTTCTATGCAAATGAGCTTACATTAAAGCACACTCATTCTATCTTTAAACCGATAAAAGAAACCCCAAAAACATGGGGCATGCAAAAATTGAGATAAAACTCGGTTTTGCTCCTCTCCACGGAAATCTTTAGTAAAAGGCGAAAGATTTGTTCGTTCTGAAGAGAAACCAGAGCATGACCAAGATTTTTATCTGAAAATATGTGTTCTCCCTGCAGTTGTTGTCCCCAGATGAGAGTTCCCTTGTGCTGCCTCAGTTGAATCTCCTTTACTTGACAGGGGGATGCTCGAGCAGCGACCCTCCCCAGCTCTAGCCCAACTCCTACTTACCTGCCAGGTGAGATACTATGATCATGAAGGTGCTTCTCCCAGGGCAAGGCTCACAAATTGCACTCTGGGTGTGCTGCTTCTGCGATTTCCCCAAATGTGGGAAACTTGACTGCATAATTTGTGTTTCCCCTGGTCGGCTCTCGTATAATTCAGATCTCTTTGTCTCAGGTCTCTCTCCAGCCTAGTTTGCTGTCTGTTTCTACTTCTCTTTTCTTGAGCCGCTCCCTTCTATGCCCTTGCGCACTATCCTGACTTCTCCCGTCTGCTTACTTCGTGCCTTCCAACGCACAATGCAAACTGCAGGTAGTGCTGCAGGACCCACACCCTTTTACTTGCCTTACAGAGCGTCTCTGGAGCAGTTACAGTGCCCAGCTGCTGCAAGAAATCAGCTTGAATGCTTCAGGGGCTGGGGAATAGCCAACATGAGCCCCACACCGAAGGAGGGTGGAGGTGTGTAATGCGAACTAGGGGTCATCCAAGCGCCGCAAAAGGCCGCCATGCCCTGCACGCCCCTTGTCTCTTTTCATATGCAGACGAGGGTTGAAGCCAACTTTGACCCACTGTTTGGATGACATCACCATATGCAAATCCATCTGCTGCAGGCCTTCCCCCAGGAATGCTTGCACTAGTTGTTGCATTTGGTTTGTTGTTTGGGGGTGCTTCAGTATTAGGCAGCCTTCTGCCCTCCCATGTTCATCTGAAAATATGTGTTCTCCCTGCAGTTGTTGTCCCCAGATGAGAGTTCCCTTGTGCTGCCTCAGTTGAATCTCCTTTACTTGACAGAGATGTGCCTGAGCAGCGGCCCTCCCCAGCCCTATCCCAAATCATACTTATTTTGCATAGGCGATACCATGGTCATGAAGATTGTTCTCCCAGGGTGAGGTTCATTCATTGCATTTTGGGTATGCTGACCCCTGTGATTTCCTCAAATGTGGGAAACTCGACTGCATTATTTGTGGTAGTGGGGGACTGTGTTTGTGCTTTCCTCTGGTCAGCTCTGGTAAAAATCAGATTTCTTTATCTCAGATCTTCCTCTAGCCTTGTTCTTCTTTCGAGAGTTCCCTTGTGCTGCCTCAGTTGGATCTCTTTCACTTGACAGGGGGGTGCCCGAGCAGCGACCCTCCCCAGCTCTAGCCCAACTCCTACTTACCTGCCAGGTGAGATACTATGATCATGAAGGTGCTTCTCCCAGGGCAAGGCTCACCCATTGCACTCTGGTTGTGCTGCCCCTGTGATTTCCCCAAATGTGGGAAACTTGACTGCATAATTTGTGTTTCCCTTGGTCGGCTCTCGTATAATTCAGATCTCTTTGTCTCAGGTCTCTCTCCAGCCTAGTTTGCTGTCTGTTTCCACTTCTCTTTTCTTGAGCCGCTCCCTTCTATGCCCTTGCGCACTATCCTGACTTCTCCCGTCTGCTTACTTCGTGCCTTCCAACGCACAATGCAAACTACAGGTAGTGCTGCAGGGCCCACACCCTTTTACTTGCCTTACAGAGCAGCTCTGGAGCAGTTACAGTGCCCAGCTGCTGCAAGAAATCAGCTTGAATGCTTCAGGGGCTGGGGCATAGCCAACATGAGCCCCACACCGAAGGAGGGTGGAGGTGTGTAATGCGAACTAGGGGTCATCCAAGCGCCGCAAAAGGCCGCCATGCCCTGCACGCCCCTTTTCTCTTTTCATATGCAGACGAGGGTTGAAGCCAACTTTGACCCACTGCTTGGATGGCATCACCATATGCAAATCCATCTGCTGCAGGCCTTCCCCCAGGAATGCTTGCACTAGTTGTTGCATTTGGTTTGTTGTTTGTGGGTGCTTCAGTATTAGGCAGCCTTCTGCCCTCCCATGTTCATCTGAAAATATGTGTTCTCCCTGCAGTTGTTGTCCCCAGATGAGAGTTCCCTTGTGCTGCCTCAGTTGAATCTCCTTTACTTGACAGAGATGTGCCTGAGCAGCGGCCCTCCCCAGCCCTATCCCAAATCATACTTATTTTGCATAGGAGAGACCATGGTCTTGAAGATTGTTCTCCCAGGGTGAGGTTCATTCATTGCATTCTGGGTATGCTGACCCCTGTGATTTCCCCAAATGTGGGAAACTCAACTGCATTATTTGTGGTAGTGGGGGACTGTGTTTGTGCTTTCCTCTGGTCAGCTCTGGTAAAAGTCAGATTTCTTTGTTTCAGTTCTTCCTCTAGCCTTGTTCTTCTTTCGAGAGTTCCCTTGTGCTGCCTCAGTTGGATCTCCTTCACTTGACAGGGGGGTGCCCGAGCAGCGACCCTCCCCAGCTCTAGCCCAACTTCTACTTACCTGCCGGGTGAGATACTATAATCATGAAGGTGCTTCTCCCAGGGCAAGGCTCACCCATTGCACTCTGGATGTGCTGCCCCTGCGATTTCCCCAAATGTGGGAAACTTGACTGCATAATTTGTGTTTCCCCTGGTCGGCTCTCGTATAATTCAGATCTCTTTGTCTCAGGTCTCTCTCCAGCCTAGTTTGCTGTCTGTTTCCACTTCTCTTTTCTTAAGCCGCTCCATTCTATGGCCTTGCGCACTATCCTTACTTCTCCCGTCTGCTTACTTTGTGCCTTCCAATGCACAATGCAAACTACAGGTAGTGCTGCAGGGCCCACACCCTTTTACTTGCCGTACAGAGCAGCTCTGGAGCTGTTACAGTGCCCAGCTACTGCAAGAAATCAGCTTGAATGCTTCAGGGTCTGGGGCATAGCCAACATGAGCCCCACACCAAAGGAGGGTGGAGGTGTTTAATGCGAACTAGGGGTCATCCAAGCGCCGCAAAAGGCCGCCATGCCCTGCACGCCCCTTTTCTCTTTTCATATGCAGACGAGGGTTGAAGCCAACTTTGACCCACTGCTTGGATGACATCACCATATGCAAATCCATCTGCTGCAGGCCTTCCCCCAGGAATGCTTGCACTAGTTGTTGCATTTGGTTTGTTGTTTGGGGGCGCTTCAGTATTAGGCAGCCTTCTGCCCTCCCATGTTCATCTGAAAATATGTGTTCTCCCTGCAGTTGTTGTCCCCAGATGAGAGTTCCCTTATGCTGCCTCAGTTGAATCTCCATTACTTGACAGAGATGTGCCTGAGCAGCGGCCCTCCCCAGCCCTATCCCAAATCATACTTATTTTGCATAGGAGATACCATGGTCATGAAGATTATTCTCCCAGTGTGAGGTTCATTCATTGCATTCTGGGTATGCTGACCCCTGTGATTTCCCCAAATGTGTGAAACTCGACAGCATTATTTGTGGTAGTGGGGGACTGTTCCAACAAAAAACAAGAGTGGTAAGACTTGCGCCCTGTAGCTGCTTTGTACCACTTCCCTAGGATCACCACTCACTAATTTACATATAATACAAAAAATATGGAGTGGTCCACAAGCGCTACAATATATCAAGATTCCTCATGAATTTCTTTAATATTCAGGTGAAGACTTCTTCCAACAGGTTCGCACCTTTGGACTAACCTCCTCTAAAGGGGAACGTGCCTCAAAAGGTATCTTTTACGCCACTTCTGAATTCACATGGGATCACTCTCTCCCTACGTATAGACGCTCACCTTAATAAAGAGCCCTATGTGTCTTGAAAGGTTTCTTTATTCTGATCTTCTCATAAAGCTTTATATTCATACAGCAAAGGATTTATCCTCCCCCTTCAATATGACGCTCACCTTATAGTTGGGCCCTATGTTCATTGAAAGGTTTCTTTCTGAATTATACGAGAGCCGACGAGGGGAAACACAAATTATGCAGTCAAGTTTCCCACATTTGGGGAAATCGCAGGAGCAGCACACCCAGAGTGCAATGGTTGAGCCTTGCCCTTGGAGAAGCACCTTCATGATCATAGTATCTCACCTGGCAGGTAAGTAGGAGTTGGGCTAAAGCTGGGGAGGGTCGCTGCTCGGGTTCCCCCCTGTGAAGTGAAGGAGATCCAACTGAGGCAGCACCAGGGAACTCTCGAAAGAAGAACAAGGCTAGAGGAAGATCTGAGACAAAGAAATCTGACTTTTACCAGAGCTGACCAGAGGAAAGCACAAACACAGTCTCCCACTACCACAAATAATGCAGTCAAGTTTCCCACATTTGGGGAAATCACAGGGGTCAGCATACCCAAAATGCAATGAATGAACCTCACCCTGGGAGAAAAATCTTCATGACCATGGTATCTCCTATGCAAAATAAGTATGGTTTGGAATAGGGCTGGGGAGGGCCGCTGCTCATGCACATCTCTGTCAAGTAAAGGAGATTCAACTGAGGCAGCACAAGGGAACTCTCATCTTGGGACAACAACTGCAGGGAGAACATATATTTTCAGATGAACATGGGAGGGCAGAAGACTGCCTAATACTGAAGCACCCCCAAACAACAAACCAAATGCAACAACTAGTGCAAGCATTCCTGGGGGAAGGCCTGCCACAGATGGATTTGCATATGGTGATGTCATCCAAGCAGTGGGTCAAAGTTGGCTTCAACCCTCGTCTGCATATGAAAAGAGAAAAGGGGCGTGCAGGGCATGGTGGCCTTTTGCGGCGCTTGGCTGACCCCTAGTTTGCATTAAACACCTCCACCCTCCTTTGGTGTGGGGCTCATGTTGGCTATGCCCCAGCCCCTGAAGCATTCAAGCTGATTTCTTGCAGCAGCTGGGCACTGTAACAGCTCCAGAGCTGCTCTGTAAGGCAAGTAAAAGGGTGTGGGCCCTGCAGCACTACCTGTAGTTCGCATTGTGCGTTGGAAGGCACAAAGTAAGCAGACAGGAGGAGAAGTCAGGATAGTGCGCAAGGGCATAGAAGGGAGGTGTAACCTGTGTCACCTACCCTGATCACCCAACACTGTCTGGACCTCTGTGGAATCCGCTGAATAACGCAAGTTTTTACACCCTATCCAACAATAAGGACCGAAGAGAATTACCAACACGCAATACTGGTGAGGACACTTCCCTTTTGCCTTGTTTAAGAATTGGGATAAGACATTCCTCCAGCGTACTATCGGCCCAGGGATTGTGCCACAACCCCAGGATATGGGACATTAAATGAGCGGACTTCACGGGGACTTTGGACATAACAACAAATGATCAATAAGTACACGTATGGTGACCACAATATAAAAGTGCAGTGAATTAGATTTTATGAATTTTTTAAAAATGTTTAGTTGAATATTGTCATTTTAATAAATTAGTACTGTATTATCCACAATCCATCTTCAGTTAGCGCTGTCTTATTTTGTTTTATTTCTGTTTTGCATGATATAGTGGGCGTGACTAGCCCACTCAGACAGCTGCTTATTATTATTTTTTATCACTATACTATTTGGAAACACAGCTCGAGCGCCCCTTCCAATTTGATTGGTTCTACATCCTTTGCCTAGTGCACAAGGGTATAGAAGGGAGCGGCTGAAGAAAAGAGAAGTGGAAACAGACAGCAAACTAGGCTGGAGAGAGACCTGAGACAAAGAGATCTGAATTATACGAGAGCCGACCAAGGGAAACACAAATTATGCAGTCAAGTTTCCCACATTTGGGGAAATCGCAGGGGCAGCACACCCAGAGTGCAATGGGTGAGCCTTGCCCTGGGAGAAGCACCTTCATGATCATAGTATCTCACCTGGCAGGTAAGTAGGAGTTGGGCTAGAGCTGGGGAGGGTCGCTGTTCGGGCACCCCCCTGTCAAGTGAAAGAGATCCAACTGAGGCAGCACAAGGGAACTCTCGAAAGAAGAACAAGGCTAGAGGAAGATCTGAGACAAAGAAATCTGACTTTTTCCAAAGCTGGCCAGAGGAAAGCACAAACACAGTCCCCCACTGCCACAAATAATGCAGTCGAGTTTCCCACATTTGGGGAAATCACAGGGGTCAGCATACCCAGAATGCAATGAATGAACCTCACCCTGGGAGAACAATCTTCATGACCATGGTATCGCCTATGCAAAATAAGTATGATTTGGGATAGGGCTGGGGAGGGCCGCTGCTCAGGCACATCTCTGTCAAGTAAAGGAGATTCAACTGAGGCAGCACAAGGGAACTCTCATCTGGGGACAACAACTGCAGAAAGAACACATATTTTCAGATGAACATGTGAGGGCAGAAGGCTGCCTAATACTGAAGCACCCCCAAACAACAAACCAAATGCAACAACTAGTGCAAGCATTCCTGGGGGAAGGCCTGCAGCAGATGGATTTGCATATGGTGATGTCATCCAAGCAGTGGGTCAAAGTTGGCTTCAACCCTTGTCTGCATATGAAAAGAGAAAAGGGGCGTGCAGGGCATGGCGGCCTTTTGCAGCGCTTGGATGACCCCTAGTTTGCATTACACACCTCCTCCCTCCTTCGGTGTGGGGCTCATGTTGGCTATGCCCCAGCCCCTGAAGCATTCAAGCTGATTTCTTGCAGCAGCTGGGCACTGTAACTGCTCCAGAGCTACTCTGTAAGGCAAGTAAAAGGGTGTGGGCCCTGCAGCACTACCTGTAGTTCGCATTGTGCGTTGGAAGGCACGAAGTAAGCAGACGGGAGAAGTCAGGATAGTGCGCAAGGGCATAGAAGGGAGCGGCTCAAGAAAAGAGAAGTGGAAACAGACAGCAAACTAGGCTGGAGAGAGACCTGAGACAAAGAGATCTGAATTATACGAGAGCCGACGAGGGGAAACACAAATTATGCAGTCAAGTTTCCCACATTTGGGGAAATCGCAGGAGCAGCACACCCAGAGTGCAATGGTTGAGCCTTGCCCTGGGAGAAGCACCTTCATGATCATAGTATCTCACCTGGCAGGTAAGTAGGAGTTGGGCTAGAGCTGGGGAGGGTCGCTGCTCGGGTTCCCCCCTGTGAAGTGAAGGAGATCCAACTGAAGCAGCACCAGGGAACTCTCGAAAGAAGAACAAGGCTAGAGGAAGATCTGAGACAAAGAAATCTGACTTTTACCAGAGCTGACCAGAGGAAAGCACAAACACAGTCCCCCACTACCACAAATAATGCAGTCGAGTTTCCCACATTTGGGAAAATCACAGGGGTCAGCATACCCAGAATGCAATGAATGAACCTCACCCTGGGAGAACAATCTTCATGACCATGGTATCTCCTATGCAAAATAAGTATGATTTGGGATAGGGCTGGTGAGGGCCGCTGCTCAGGCACATCTCTGTCAAGTAAAGGAGATTCAACTGAGGCAGCACAAGGGAACTCTCATCTGGGGACAACAACTGCAGGGAGACCACATCTTTTCAGATGAACATGGGAGGGCGGAAGGCTGCCTAATACTGAAGCACCATCAAATATCAAACCATGGCCCTCATTCCGAGTTGATCGCTCGCAAGGCGATTTTAGCAGAGTTACACACGCTAAGCCGCCGCCTACTGGGAGTGAATCTTAGCTTCTTAAAATTGCGACCGATGTATTCGCAATATTGCGATTACAAACTACTTAGCAGTTTCAGAGTAGCTTCAGACTTACTCGGCATCTGCGATCAGTTCAGTGCTTGTCGTTCCTGGTTTGACGTCACAAACACTCCCAGAGTTCGCCCAGACACTCCCCCGTTTCTCCGGCCACTCCTGCGTTTTTTCCGGAAACTGTAGCGTTTTTTCCCACACGCCCATAAAACGGCCTGTTTCCGCCCAGTAACACCCATTTCCTGTCAATCACATTACGATCGCCGGAGCGAAGAAAAAGCCGTGAGTAAAAATACTTTCTTCATTGTAAAATTACTTGGCGCAGTCGCAGTGCGAATATTGCGCATGCGTACTAAGCAGAATTTCACTGCGATGCGATGAAATTTACAGAGCGAACGACTCGGAATGAGGGCCCATATGCAACAACTAGTACAAGCACTCCTGGGGGAAGGTCTGCAGCAGACGGATTTGCATACGGTGATGTTATCCAAGCAGTGGGCCAAAGTTGACTGGAACCCTCATCTGCATATGAAAAGAGAAAAGGGGCATGCAGGGCATGGCGGCCTTTTGCAGTGCTTGGATGACCCCTAGTTCGCATTAAACACCCCCACCCTCCTTTGGTGTGGGGCTCATGTTGGCCATGCCCCATCCCCTGATGCATTCAAGCTGATTTCTTGCAGCAGCTGGGCACTGTAACAGCTCCAGAGCGGTTCTGTAAGGCAAGTAAAAGGGTATGGGCCCTGCAGCACCACCTGTTGTTCGCATTGTGCGTTGGAAGGCACAAATTAAGCAGACGGGAGGAGAAGTCAGGATAGTGCGCAAGGGCATTCTTTTCACTTAGTCCGGGGGCAAGGCTTCAAAATGGGGTCTGCAACGGAGGAGACACAGGGGGCGTGGTCACAGCAGCTTTTCTCTACAGTCTGCACCAGCAGGAGCCTACACCATTTTTTATGATCACGCTGAACTGCAGTGCGACTGCAATTACAGCATGGTCAAGAAGGGAGGCGTCATGCTGGGTGGCCATGCCCTGTTACTGTGCAGGAGCCAGCACCGCTCACACACTAGTCCCCGGGTGCAGCCCCCAACCCCCGGGACACCCGGAGCAACAAAATGTAGATTCAGGCCACCAGGCCACGCCCCTACCTATGAAACCATGCCTCCTTTTTACCATTGCGCTGTTTATCTGCGCGCACTGCATTACAATCTCCCTCGCCACCTCTCTGGGTGTCACCAGTGATAGTGACACCTCTGCCATGCTTGTAGCAGCTGGTCCTAAGATCTACGCCTCAAGCCCTGAGTGTTTGCCCTTGTGACTTGTTGATCATCATAGCGAAGCAGATGCTTACAGAAAACTGCAGGGGCTTAGATTGAAAATAAAAAAAATTGATGGGTATAAGGTAGAGAGGAGCGGGTTCGGTTCTCCGAGAACCGAATTCCCCACGAACTCCACGTGGTTTACACTGGTCCGAGGCAGGCTCGGTTGTTCCCGCCTGACTCGGAAAACCTGAACAAGGGAAAATGTCATCATCCCGCTGTCAGATTCTCGTGAGATTCGGATTCCATATAAAGAGCTGCGCGTTGCTGCCATTTTTACTCGTGCATTGAAGAGAGAGCGGAGAGGATGTGGCTATGTTCTCTCAGTGGAAATCTCAATATCAGTGCTCAGTATCAGTGGTTACTTATTGCTGCTCAGTAATACTAGTAGTGTGTCTCTCCTGCTCAGTGTCAGTTCTCAGTAGTATCCTCATCAGTGCTCAGTATCACTGCTCATTGTCTTGTGCTGCATTGTGGTGCTCAGCATACTACAGTACATTACTAATAGTCCAGTGCTGCATCTTGCTGCTCAGTGTCAGTTCTAGTATCCTCATCAGTGCTCACTATCACTGCTCATTGCATTGTGGTGTTCTGTATACTACAGTAACATAGTAATATAGTATATATAGAGGAGCGGGTTCGGTTCTCCGAGAACCGAATTCCCGACGAACTCCACGTGGTTTACACTGGTCCGAGGCAGGCTCGGTTGTTCCCGCCTGACTCGGAAAACCTGAACAAGGGAAAATGTCATCATCCCGCTGTCGGATTCTCGCGAGATTCGGATTCCACATAAAGAGCTGCGCGTTGCCGCCATTTTTACTCGTGCATTGAAGAGAGAGCGGAGAGGACGTGGCTATGTTCTCTCAGTGGAAATCTCAATATCAGTGCTCAGTATCAGTGGTTACTTATTGCTGCTCAGTAATACTAGTAGTGTGTCTCTCCTGCTCAGTGTCAGTTCTCAGTAGTATCCTCATCAGTGCTCAGTATCACTGCTCATTGTCTTGTGCTGCATTGTGGTGCTCAGCATACTACAGTACATTACTAATAGTCCAGTGCTGCATCTTGCTGCTCAGTGTCAGTTCTAGTATCCTCATCAGTGCTCACTATCACTGCTCATTACATTGTGGTGTTCTGTATACTACAGTAACATAGTAATATAGTAACATATAGTAACATAGTTTTTGAGGTTGAATAGAGGCAAATTGCCCATCGTGTTCAACCTGTTTTAAGTTGTGATGATTCTACATACTTGCTGAATAATGTTTTATGACTAGTTAGCTACTATAACTCATGTTACCCCCGAATTAACCATGTTGATATTTTAAGTATTATAACCTTGGATAGCTTTTTCATTCAGAAATGTATCCATTCCTTTTTTAAATCCAATTACAGAGTCCGCCATTACCACCTTCCCTGGCAGGGAATTCCACATCCTGATTGCCCTAACAGTGAAGATCATAGTATCTCACCTGGCAGGTAAGTAGGAGTTGGGCTAGAGCTGTGGAGGATTGCTGCTCGGGCACCCCCTGTCAAGTGAAGGAGATCCAACTGAGGCAGCACAAGGGAACTCTCGAAAGAAGAACAAGGCTAGAGGAAGATCTGAGACAAAGAAATCTGACTTTTACCAGAGCTGACCAGAGGAAAGCACAAACACAGTCCCCCACTACCACAAATAATGCAGTCGAGTTTCCCACATTTGGGGAAATCACAGGGGTCAGCATACCCAGAGTGCAATGAATGAACCTCACACTGGGAGAACAATCTTCATGACCATGGTATCTCCTATGCAAAATAAGTATGATTTGGGATAGGGCTGGGGAGGGCCGCTGCTCAGGCACATCTCTGTCAAGTAAAGGAGATTCAACTGAGGCAGCACAAGGGAACTCTCATCTGGGGACAACAACTGCAGGGAGAACACATATTTTCAGATGAACATGGGAGGGCAGAAGGCTGCCTAATACTGAAGCACCCCCAAACAACAAACCAAATGCAACTACTAGTGCAAGCATTCCTGGGGGAAGGCCTGCAGCAGACGGATTTGCATATGGTGATGTCATCCAAGCAGTGGGTCAAAGTTGGCTTCAACCCTCGTCTGCATATGAAAATAAAAAAGGGGTGTGCAGGGCATGGCAGCCTTTTGCGGCGCTTGGATGACCCCTAGTTCGCATTAAACACCTCCACCCTCCTTCGGTGTGGGGCTCATGTTGGCTATGCCCCAGCCCCTGAAGCATTCAAGCTGATTTCTTGCAGCAGCTGGGCACTGTAACAGCTCCAGAGCTGCTCTGTAAAGCAAGTAAAAGGGTGTGGGCCCTGCAGCACTACCTGTAGTTTGCATTGTGCGTTGGAAGGCACAAAGTAAGCAGACGGGGAAGTCAGGATAGTGCACAAGGGCATAGAAGGGAGCGGCTCAAGAAAAGAGAAGTGGAAACAGACAGCAAACTAGGCTGGAGAGAGACCTGAGACAAAGAGATCTGAATTATACGAGAGCCGACCAGAGGAAACACAAATTATGTAATCAAGTGTCCCACATTTGGGGAAATCGTAGGAGCAGCACACCCAGAGTGCATTGGGTGAGCCTTGCCCTGGGAGAAGCACCTTCCTGATCATAGTATCTCACCTGGCAGGTAAGTAGGAGTTGGGCTAGAGCTGGGGAGGGTCGCTGTACGGGCACCTCCCTGTCAAGTGAAGGAGATCCAACTGAGGCAGCACAAGGAAACTCTCGAAAAAAGAACAAGGCTAGATGAAGATCTGAGACATAGAAATCTGACTTTTACCAGAGCTGACCAGAGGAAAGCACAAACACAGTCCCCCACTACAACAAATAATGCAGTCGAGTTTCCCACATTTGGGGAAATCACAGGGGTCAGCATACCCAGAATGCAATGAATGAACCTCACCCTGGGAGAACAATCTTCATGATAATGGTATCTCCTATGCAAAATAAGTATGATTTGGGATAGGGCTGGGGAGGGCCGCTGCTCAGGCACATCTCTGTCAAGTAAAGGAGATTCAACTGAGGCAGCACAAGGGAACTCTCATCTGGGGACAACAACTGCAGGGAGAACACATATTTTCAGATGAAAATGGGAGAGCAGAAGGCTGCCTAATACTGAAGCACCCCCAAACAACAAACCAAATGCAACAACTAGTACAAGCATTCCTGGGAAAAGGTCTGCAGAAGACGGATTTGCATACGGTGATGTCATCCAAGCAGTGGGCCAAAGTTGGCTGGAACCCTCATCTGCATATGAAAAGAGAAAAGGGTTATGCAGGGCATGGTGGCCTTTTGCGGCACTTGGATGACCCCTAGTTCGCATTAAACACCTCCATTCTCCTTCGGTGTGGGGCTCATGTTGGCTATGCCCCAGCCCCTGAAGTATTCAAGCTGATTTCTTGCAGCAGCTGGGCACTGTAACAGCTCCAGAGCTGCTCTGTAAGGCAAGTAAAAGGGTGTGGGCCCTGCAGCACTACCTGTAGTTCGCATTGTGCGTTGGAAGGCACAAAGTAAGCAGACGGGAGAAGTCAGGATAGTGCGCAAGAGCATAGAAGGGAGCGGCTCAAGAAAAGAGAAGTGGAAACAGACAGCAAACTAGGCTGGAGAGAGACCTGAGACAAAGAGATCTAAATTATACGAGAGCCGACCAGGGGAAACACAAATTATGCAGTCAAGTGTCCCACATTTGGGGAAATCGCAGGAGCAGCACACCCAGAGTGCAATGGGTGAGCCTTGCCCTGGGAGAAGCACCTTCATGATCATAGTATCTCACCTGGCAGGTAAGTAGGAGTTGGGCTAGAGCTGGGGAGGGTTGCTGCTCGGGTACCCCCCTGTCAAGTGAAGGAGATCCAACTGAGGCAGCACCAGGGAACTCTCGAAAGAAGAACAAGGCTAGAGGAAAATCTGAGACAAAGAAATCTGACTTTTACCAGAGCTGACCAGAGGAAAGCACAAACACAGTTCCCCACTACCACAAATAATGCAGTCGAGTTTCCCACATTTGGGGAAATCACAGGGGTCAGCATACCCAAAATGCAATGAATGAACCTCACCCTCGGAGAACAATCTTCATGACCATGGTATCTCCTATGCAAAATAAGTATGATTTGGGATAGGGCTGGGGAGGGCCGCTGCTCAGGCACATCTCTGTCAAGTAAAGGAGATTCAACTGAGGCAGCACTAGGGAACTCCCATCTGGGGACAACAACTGCAGGGAGAACACATATTTTCAGATGAACATGGGAGGGCAGAAGGCTGCCTAATACTGAAGCACCCCCAAACAACAAACCAAATGCAACAACTAGTACAAGCATTCCTGGGGGAAGTTCTGCAGAAGACGGATTTGCATACGGTGATGTCATCCAAGCAGTGGGCCAAAGTTGGCTGGAACCCTCATCTGCATATGAAAAGAGAAAAGGGGTATGCAGGGCATGGCGGCCTTTTGAGGCGCTTGGATGACCCTTAGTTCGCATTAAACGCCCCCACCCTCCTTCGGTGTGGGGCTCATGTTGGCTATGCCCCAGCCCCTGAAGCATTCAAGCTGATTTCTTGCAGCAGCTGGGCACTGTAACAGCTCCAGAGCTGCTCTGTACGGCAAGTAAAAGGGTGTGGGCCCTGCAGCACTACCTGTAGTTTGCATTGTGCATTGGAAGGCACTTAAGAATAGAGAAGTGGAAACAGACAGCAAACTAGGCTGGAGAGAGACCTGAGACAAAGAGATCTGAATTATACGAGAGCCGACCAGGGGAAACACAAATTATGCAGTCAAGTTTCCCACATTTGGGGAAATCGCAGGAGCAGCACACCCAGAGTGCAATGGGTGAGCCTTGCCCTGGGAGAAGCACCTACGTGATCATAGTATCTCACCTGGCAGGTAAGAAGAAGTTGGGCTAGAGCTGGGGAGGGTCGCTGCTCGGGTACCCCCCTGTCAAGTGAAGGAGATCCAACTGAGGCAGCACAAGGGAATTCTCGAAAGAAGAACAAGGCTAGAGGAAGATCTGAGACAAAGAAATCTGACTTTTACCTGAGCTGACCAGAGGAAAACACAAACACAGTCCCCCACTACCACAAATAATGCTGTCGAGTTTCACACATTTGGGGAAATCACAGGGGTCAGCATACCCAGAATGCAATGAATGAACCTCACACTGGGAGAATAATCTTCATGACCATGGTATCTCCTATGCAAAATAAGTATGATTTGGGATAGGGCTGGGGAGGGCCGCTGCTCAGGCACATCTCTGTCAAGTAAAGGAGATTCAACTGAGGCAGCATAAGGGAACTCTCATCTGGGGACAACAACTGCAGGGAGAACACATATTTTCAGATGAACATGGGAGGGCAGAAGGCTGCCTAATACTGAAGCACCCCCAAACAACAAACCAAATGCAACAACTAGTGCAAGCATTCCTGGGGGAAGGCCTGCAGCAGATGGATTTGCATATGGTGATGTCATCCAAGCAGTGGGTCAAAGTTGGCTTCAACCCTCGTCTGCATATGAAAAGAGAAAAGGGGCGTGCAGGGCATGGCGGCCTTTTGCGGCGCTTGGATGACCCCTAGTTCGCATTAAACACCTCCACCCTCCTTTGGTGTGGGGCTCATGTTGGCTATGCCCCAGCCCCTGAAGCATTCAAGCTGATTTCTTGCAGTAGCTGGGCACTGTAACAGCTCCAGAGCTGCTCTGTACGGCAAGTAAAAGGGTGTGGGCCCTGCAGCACTACCT
The DNA here is from genome assembly GCF_028390025.1 of Pseudophryne corroboree. Taxonomy (NCBI): domain Eukaryota; kingdom Metazoa; phylum Chordata; class Amphibia; order Anura; family Myobatrachidae; genus Pseudophryne; species Pseudophryne corroboree. The sequence goes on along the minus strand of NW_026970270.1, from coordinate 161,041 downwards.
GTAGTTTGCATTGTGCATTGGAAGGCACAAAGTAAGCAGACGGGAGAAGTAAGGATAGTGCGCAAGGCCATAGAATGGAGCGGCTTAAGAAAAGAGAAGTGGAAACAGACAGCAAACTAGGCTGGAGAGAGACCTGAGACAAAGAGATCTGAATTATACGAGAGCCGACCAGGGGAAACACAAATTATGCAGTCAAGTTTCCCACATTTGGGGAAATCGCAGGGGCAGCACATCCAGAGTGCAATGGGTGAGCCTTGCCCTGGGAGAAGCACCTTCATGATTATAGTATCTCACCTGGCAGGTAAGTAGAAGTTGGGCTAGAGCTGGGGAGGGTCGCTGCTCGGGCACCCCCCTGTCAAGTGAAGGAGATCCAACTGAGGCAGCACAAGGGAACTCTCGAAAGAAGAACAAGGCTAGAGGAAGAACTGAAACAAAGAAATCTGACTTTTACCAGAGCTGACCAGAGGAAAGCACAAACACAGTCCCCCACTACCACAAATAATGCAGTTGAGTTTCCCACATTTGGGGAAATCACAGGGGTCAGCATACCCAGAATGCAATGAATGAACCTCACCCTGGGAGAACAATCTTCAAGACCATGGTCTCTCCTATGCAAAATAAGTATGATTTGGGATAGGGCTGGGGAGGGCCGCTGCTCAGGCACATCTCTGTCAAGTAAAGGAGATTCAACTGAGGCAGCACAAGGGAACTCTCATCTGGGGACAACAACTGCAGGGAGAACACATATTTTCAGATGAACATGGGAGGGCAGAAGGCTGCCTAATACTGAAGCACCCCCAAACAACAAACCAAATGCAACAACTAGTGCAAGCATTCCTGGGGGAAGGCCTGCAGCAGATGGATTTGCATATGGTGATGCCATCCAAGCAGTGGGTCAAAGTTGGCTTCAACCCTCGTCTGCATATGAAAAGAGAAAAGGGGCGTGCAGGGCATGGCGGCCTTTTGCGGCGCTTGGATGACCCCTAGTTCGCATTACACACCTCCACCCTCCTTCGGTGTGGGGCTCATGTTGGCTATGCCCCAGCCCCTGAAGCATTCAAGCTGATTTCTTGCAGCAGCTGGGCACTGTAACTGCTCCAGAGCTGCTCTGTAAGGCAAGTAAAAGGGTGTGGGCCCTGCAGCACTACCTGTAGTTTGCATTGTGCGTTGGAAGGCACGAAGTAAGCAGACGGGAGAAGTCAGGATAGTGCGCAAGGGCATAGAAGGGAGCGGCTCAAGAAAAGAGAAGTGGAAACAGACAGCAAACTAGGCTGGAGAGAGACCTGAGACAAAGAGATCTGAATTATACGAGAGCCGACCAAGGGAAACACAAATTATGCAGTCAAGTTTCCCACATTTGGGGAAATCACAGGGGCAGCACAACCAGAGTGCAATGGGTGAGCCTTGCCCTGGGAGAAGCACCTTCATGATCATAGTATCTCACCTGGCAGGTAAGTAGGAGTTGGGCTAGAGCTGGGGAGGGTCGCTGCTCGGGCACCCCCCTGTCAAGTGAAAGAGATCCAACTGAGGCAGCACAAGGGAACTCTCGAAAGAAGAACAAGGCTAGAGGAAGATCTTAGATAAAGAAATCTGATTTTTACCAGAGCTGACCAGAGGAAAGCACAAACACAGTCCCCCACTACCACAAATAATGCAGTCGAGTTTCCCACATTTGGGGAAATCACAGGGGTCAGCATACCCAGAATGCAATGAATGAACCTCACCCTGGGAGAACAATCTTCATGACCATGGTATCGCCTATGCAAAATAAGTATGATTTGGGATAGGGCTGGGGAGGGCCGCTGCTCAGGCACATCTCTGTCAAGTAAAGGAGATTCAACTGAGGCAGCACAAGGGAACTCTCATCTGGGGACAACAACTGCAGGGAGAACACATATTTTCAGATGAACATGGGAGGGCAGAAGGCTGCCTAATACTGAAGCACCCCCAAACAACAAACCAAATGCAACAACTAGTGCAAGCATTCCTGGGGGAAGGCCTGCAGCAGATGGATTTGCATATGGTGATGTCATCCAAACAGTGGGTCAAAGTTGGCTTCAACCCTCGTCTGCATATGAAAAGAGACAAGGGGCGTGCAGGGCATGGCGGCCTTTTGCGGCGCTTGGATGACCCCTAGTTCGCATTACACACCTCCACCCTCCTTCGGTGTGGGGCTCATGTTGGCTATTCCCCAGCCCCTGAAGCATTCAAGCTGATTTCTTGCAGCAGCTGGGCACTGTAACTGCTCCAGAGACGCTCTGTAAGGCAAGTAAAAGGGTGTGGGTCCTGCAGCACTACCTGTAGTTTGCATTGTGCGTTGGAAGGCACGAAGTAAGCAGACGGGAGAAGTCAGGATAGTGCGCAAGGGCATAGAAGGGAGCGGCTCAAGAAAAGAGAAGTAGAAACAGACAGCAAACTAGGCTGGAGAGAGACCTGAGACAAAGAGATCTGAATTATACGAGAGCCGACCAGGGGAAACACAAATTATGCAGTCAAGTTTCCCACATTTGGGGAAATCGCAGAAGCAGCACACCCAGAGTGCAATGGGTGAGCCTTGCCCTGGGAGAAGCACCTTCATGATCATAGTATCTCACCTGGCAGGTAAGTAGGAGTTGGGCTAGAGCTGGGGAGGGTCGCTGCTCGAGCATCCCCCTGTCAAGTAAAGGAGATTCAACTGAGGCAGCACAAGGGAACTCTCATCTGGGGACAACAACTGCAGGGAGAACACATATTTTCAGATAAAAATCTTGGTCATGCTCTGGTTTCTCTTCAGAACGAACAAATCTTTCGCCTTTTACTAAAGATTTCCGTGGAGAGGAGCAAAACCGAGTTTTATCTCAATTTTTGCATGCCCCATGTTTTTGGGGTTTCTTTTATCGGTTTAAAGATAGAATGAGTGTGCTTTAATGTAAGCTCATTTGCATAGAAATTACAGTAAATGTTTGTTTCTTTTCAAACAGAACTTTCTTGACCATGCTACTTGCTTGAAAGATCTGGGAGCACATGGAATACAGTACAAACCATGCTTATAGCAAGGAGAAGACAGGTGAGAAATCTGCTTTCTTTCAAATTGGGCGCTCACTTTGATCTGAATGAGGACTGCTGGCACGGCACTCAGGCGACAGGTGGAATCTTGGTCATGCTCTGGTTTCTCTTCAGAACGAACAAATCTTTCGCCTTTTACTAAAGATTTCCGTGGAGAGGAGCAAAACTGAGTTTTATCTCAATTTTTGCATGCCCCATATTATTGGGGTTTCTTTTATCGGATTAAAGACAGAACGAGTGTGCTTTCTTGTTAGCTTTAATGTAAGTTTATTTGCATAACAATGACAATAAATGTCTGTTTCTTTTCAAGCAGAACTTTCTTGACCATACTAATTGCTTGAAAGATCTGGGAGCACATGGAAAAGAGTACAAACCATGCTTATAGCAAGGGGAAGCCTGGTGAGAAATCTGCTTTCTTTCTTTCAAATTGGGTGCTCACTTTGAGCTGAATGAGGACTGCTGGCATGGCACTCAGGCGACAGGTGGAATCTTGGTCATGCTCTGGTTTCTCTTCAGAACGAACAAATCTTTTGCCTTTTACTAAAGATTTCCGTGGAGAGGAGCAAAACTGAGTTTTATCTCAATTTTTGCATGCCCCGTCTTATTGGGGTTTCTTTTATCAGTTTAAAGATAGAACGAGTGTGCTTTAATGTAAGCTCATTTGCGTAGAAATGACAGTAAATGTTTGTTTCTTTTCAAACAGAACTTTCTTGACTATACTAATTGCTTGAAAGATCTGGGAGCACATGGAAAAGAGTACAAACCATGTTTATAGCAAGAGGAAGCCTGGTGAGAAATCTGCTTTCTTTCTTTCAAATTGGGTGCTCACTTTGAGCTGAATGAGGACTGCTGGCATGGCACTCAGGCGACAGGTAGAATCTTGGTCATGCTGTGGTTTCTCTTCAGAACGAACAAATCTTTCGCCTTTTACTAAAGATTTCCGTGGAGAGGAGCAAAACTGAGTTTTATCTCAATTTTTGCATGCCCCATCTTATTGGGGTTTTATTTTATTGGTTTAAAGATAGAACGAGTGTGCTTTAATGTAAGCTCATTTGCATAGAAATGACAGTAAATGTTTGTTTCTTTTCAAACAGAACTTTCTTGACCACACTAATTGTTTGAAAGATCTGGGAGCACATGGAAAAGAGTACAAACCATGTTTATAGCAAGGGGAAGCCTGGTGAGAAATCTGCTTTCTTTCATTCAAATTGGGTGCTCACTTTGAGCTGAATGAGAACTGCTGGCATGGCACTCAGGCGACAGGTGGAATCTTGGTCATGCTCTGGTTTCTCTTCAGAACTAACAAATATTTCGCCTTTTATTAAAGATTTCCGTGGAGAGAAGCAAAACTGAGTGTTATCTCAATTTTTGCATGCCCCATATTATTGGGGTTTCTTTTATCAGTTTAAAGACAGAACGAGTGTGCTTTCTTGTTAGCTTTAATGTAAGTTTATTTGCATAACAATGACAGTAAATGTTTGTTTCTTTTCAAACAGAACTTTCTTGACCATGCTACTTGCTTGATAGATCTGGGAGCACATGGAAAACAGTACAAACCATGCAGTATCACAAGAGCCTTTATTTGATCTTTCATGAAGATAGAGCAGAATTGAGGACACGTCAACAATTTCTGCCGAAGGTGGTTCATCTTTCCACATGGTGCCTTTGGCCACTGACACCTTCGTTGAGTCAAAGTCTCTGGCTGTGGTCAGAACTTTGAAAATTTATGTCACCAGAACGGTTCAGATTAGGAAAACAGAGGCTCTGTTTGTCCTGTATGCTCCCAACATGATTGGGTGTCCTGCTTCCATGCAGACCATTATGCGCTGGATCTGTGGTAAGATTCAGCATGCTCATTCCACGGCAGGATTGCCGTTACTGAATTAGGTGAAGACCCATTCTACTAGAAAGGTGGGTTCTTCCTGGGCAGCTGGTCGGGGAGTCTCGGCATTGCAACTTTGCCGAGCAGCTATTTAGTAAACACTTTTGCTAAGTTTTACAAGTTTGATACCTTGGCTGATGATAACCTCAAGTTGGGTCATTCGGTGCTGCAGAGTCGTACGCACTCTCCCACCCGTTCAAGAGCTTTGGTATAACCCCATGGTTCTTAATGTGACCCCAGCATCCTCTAGGTCGTATGAGAAAATAGGATTTTAATACCTACCGGTAAATCCTTTTCTCTTAGTACGTAGAGGATGCTGGGCACCCGTCCCAGTCCATACTGTGTCTGCAGTTATTACTTGTGGTTATACACATGTTGTGTTACGGTTCTGGTCAGCTTTTTGCTGCAATTGTTCATGCCGTTGGCTTGTGTTCTGTTGAATGCCACGTTCTGCGGCATGCTTAAGGTGTGAGCTGGTAAGATGCTCACCTTAGTTTAACAATAAATCCTTTCCTCGAAATGTCCGTCTCCCTGGGCACAGTTCCTATAACTGGAGTCTGGAGGAGGGGCATAGAGGGAGGAGCCAGTTCACACCCTTTGAAAGTCTTAAAGTGCCCATGTCTCTTGCGGATCCCGTCTATACCCCATGGTTCTTAATGTGACCCCAGCATCCTCTACGGACTAAGAGAAAAGGATGCCCTTGTGTACTATCCTGACTTCTCCTCCCGTCTGCTTACTTTGTGCCTTCCAACGCACAATGCGAACTACAGGTGGTGCTGCAGGGCCCACACCCTTTTACTTGCCTTATAGAGCAGCTCTGGAGCTGTTACAGTGCCCAGCTGCTGCAAGAAATCAGCATGAATGCTTCAGGGGATGGGGGATGGCCAACATGAGCCCCACACCAAAGGAGGGTGGGGGTGTTTAATGCGAACTAGGGGTCATCCAAGCACTGCAAAAGGCCGCCATGCCCTGCATGCCCCTTTTCTCTTTTTATATGCAGATGAGGGTTCCAGCCAACTTTGGCCCACTGCTTGGATGACATCACCGTATGCAAATCCGTCTGCTGCAGACCTTCCCCCAGGAATGCTTGTACTAGTTGTTGGATATGGTTTGATATTTGATGGTGCTTCAGTATTAGGCAGCCTTCCGCCCTCCCATGTTCATCTGAAAAGATGTGGTCTCCCTGCAGTTGTTGTCCCCAGACGAGAGTTCCCTTGTGCTTCCTCAGTTGAATCTCCTTAACTTGACGGGGGAGGGGCTGCCCGAGCTGCCACCCTCCCCAGCCCTATCCCAACTCATACTTATTTTACATATTAGATCTCTTGATCATGAAGATTGTTCTCACAGGGTGAGGTTCATCCATTATATTTTAAAATAGGAAGGTACAAATTACATATTTGAATTGCATCTATGTGCTGGATTCAAATGTCCCCCCCCCTTCCTTTCTCAATTGTGCCCGTCAGCAGCTATTCTAAGGTTGCTGCCAATGGGTGTGACACATTAATTTCTTCTGTGGGGTACACTGGACTCCACAAGGATTCACATTGGGGTGTAGAGTAGGATCTTGATCTGAGGCACCAACCGGCTCAAAGCTTTTGACTGTTCCCAAGAAGCTCAGTGCATTCTCCTCTATAACCCCGCTTCCATGAACAGGGAGCTCAGTTTGTAGTTGGTGCCTTCAGTAGCAGGCCAATTAACAGGGGCCTGCCTCAGGCAGCCTATTCTTAGCTATTAATTTTGACAAGAAAAGAAGAACTTGTTTTATGAGAATCTACAAGGGCTGCAGCAGGCTAGGTCTAATAGACATCTTTACTGCAGCTTCATCACTCCCAGCGGCGCTATATACTCCCGTGCCCTGGTTGCTGGGTCACTGCAGCGGAGGCTCCGGTTTCATCCTAAGGTCAGTCACACACACACCACCCTTCCGGATCACAAGGCCGCTGATGAAGGGGAGCGAGGCCGTAGGGGGTGGGCCGTGTGCGCACTGCGGTGGACACTGATTACTGGGCAGCCGCTCCACTAGCCACCAGGTACAGTTAAGGAGCACAGGTCTGGGGGTTTTTCTCCTATATTAACCCAATTTTGTACTGCCCGCAGCGCATTGTGATAGGTAATAGGGCCTGATTCAGGTTGGATTGCAATCACAATAAGCGATCCAACTGCAAAAATTGCTAAGAGCATACGCATGTGCCTGCATTTTCTGCGGCACCCCGCAGAGAATGTGATCGCCTCTGCCTGTCAATCGGGGCGGGGAAGGGGGGGAGAGGTGGGTCAGCAACACTCCATTTCCAAGTCAGGGATGGAGCGGTGCGGGGGCAAGGCTTCAAAATGGGGTCTGCAACGGAGGAGACACAGGGGGCGTGGTCACAGCGGCTGTATGACATCACATTCAGCCGCTGTGATCACAAAAATGGTGGCGGCTTCCTGCGCGCACATACAGTCTGCACCAGCAGGAGCCTACACCATTTTTTATGATCACGCTGAACTGCAGTGCGACTGCAATTACAGCATGGTCAAGAAGGGAGGCGTCATGCTGGGTGGCCATGCCCTGTCACTGTGCAGGAGCCAGCACCGCTCACACACTAGTCCCCGGGTGCAGCCCCCAACCCCCGGGACACCCGGAGCAACAAAATGTAGATTCAGGCCACCAGGCCACGCCCCTACCTATGAAACCATTTTTATGCTAACAAATTTGTTCTCTGAAAAGTGTCCACAAAGCCAAGTCTCTGATTAACACCTTTGTAGGGATGGTTTTTCACCTATTACTAAATTAAACTTGCTTCATTGGAAAGGCAGCAAGATGCATCCTCATTTCAATGTCTACTGAAATAATACAGGTTGACACCAGGAAAAAGCCTCCTGTTAGTGCTTCATCTACACGTTATAGCCCTGAATTTTCCAATGCCTATCTCTTTGCAAAAGAGAGATATCGGCAAGGAAAAACTGTATTGTACCTTTGCATTTTTCTCCCAAACGAAAGACACTAGAATGAAAATTTTAAAGCCTCCTGTTAGTGCTTCATCTACACGTTATAGCCCTGAATTTTCCAATGCCTATCTCTTTGCAAAAGAGAGATATTGGCAAGGAAAAGCTGTATTGTACCTTTGCATTTTTCTCCCAAACGAAAGACACTAGAATGAAAATTTTAAAGCCTCCTGTTAGTGCTTCATCTACACGTTATAGCCCTGCATTTTCCAATGCCTATCTCTTTGCAAAAGAGAGATATCGGCAAGGAAAAGCTGTATTGTACTTTTGCATTTTTCTCCCAAACGAAAGACACTAGAATGAAAATTTTAAAGCCTCCTGTTAGTGCTTCATCTACACGTTATAGCCCTGAATTTTCCAATGCCTAGCTCTTTGCAAAAGAGAGATATTGGCAAGGAAAAGCTGTATTGTACCTTTGCATTTTTCTCCCAGACGAAGGACACTAGAATGAAAATTTTAAAGCCTCCTATTAGTGCTTCATCTACACGTTATAGCCCTGCATTTTCCAATGCCTATCTCTTTGCAAAAGAGAGATATCGGCAAGGAAAAGCTGCATTGTACTTTTGCATTTTTCTCCCAAACGAAAGACACTAGAATGAAAATTTTAAAGCCTCCTGTTAGTGCTTCATCTACACATTATAGCCCTGAACTTTCCAATGCCTATCTCTTTGCAAAAGAGAGATATCGGCAAGGAAAAGCTGTATTGTACCTTTGCATTTTTCTCCCAAACGAAAGACACTAGATTGAAAATGTTAAAGCCTACTGTTAGTGCTTCATCTACACGTTATAGCCCTGAATTTTCCAATGCCTAGCTCTTTGCAAAAGAGAGATATCGGCAAGGAAAAGCTGTATTGTACCTTTGCATTTTTCTCCCAAACGAAGGACACTAGAATGAAGATTTTAAAGCCTCCTGTTAGTGCTTCATCTACACGTTATAGCCCTGCATTTTCCAATGCCTAGCTCTTTGCAAAAGAGAGATATTGGCAAGGAAAAGCTGTATTGTACCTTTGCATTTTTCTCCCAAACGAAGGACACTAGAATGAAAATTTTAAAGCCTCCTGTTAGTGCTTCATCTACACGTTATAGCCCTGAATTTTCCAATGCCTATCTCTTTGCAAAAGAGAGATATCGGCAAGGAAAAACTGTATTGTACCTTTGCATTTTTCTCCCAAACGAAAGACACTAGAATGAAAATTTTAAAGCCTCCTGTTAGTGCTTCATCTACACGTTATAGCCCTGAATTTTCCAATGCCTATCTCTTTGCAAAAGAGAGATATCGGCAAGGAAATGCTGTATTGTACCTTTGCATTTTTCTCCCAAACGAAAGACACTAGAATGAAAATTTTAAAGCCTCCTGTTAGTGCTTCATCTACACGTTATAGCCCTGCATTTTCCAATGCCTATCTCTTTGCAAAAGAGTGATATCGGCAAGGAAAAGCTGCATTGTACTTTTGCATTTTTCTCCCAAACGAAAGACACTAGAATGAAAATTTTAAAGCCTCCTGTTAGTGCTTCATCTACACGTAATAGCCCTGAATTTTCCAATGCCTATCTCTTTGCAAAAGAGAGATATCGGCAAGGAAATGCTGTATTGTACCTTTGCATTTTTCTCCCAAACGAAAGACACTAGAATGAAAATTTTAAAGCCTCCTGTTAGTGCTTCATCTACACGTTATAGCCCTGAATTTTCCAATGCCTATCTCTTTGCAAAAGAGAGATATCGGCAAGGAAAAGCTGTATTGTACCTTTGCATTTTTCTCCCAAACGAAGGACACTAGAATGAAAATTTTAAAGCCTCCTATTAGTGCTTCATCTACACGTTATAGCCCTGAATTTTCCAATGCCTATCTCTTTGCAAAAGAGAGATATCGGCAAGGAAAAGTGTATTGTACTTTTGCATTTTTCTCCCAAACGAAAGACACTAGAATGAAAATTTTAAAGCCTCCTGTTAGTGCTTCATCTACACGTTATAGCCCTGCATTTTCCAATGCCTATCTCTTTGCAAAAGAGAGATATCGGCAAGGAAAAGCTGTATTGTACCTTTGCATTTTTCTCCCAAACGAAAGACACTAGATTGAAAATGTTAAAGCCTACTGTTAGTGCTTCATCTACACGTTATAGCCCTGAATTTTCCAATGCCTAGCTCTTTGCAAAAGAGAGATATCGGCAAGGAAAAGCTGTATTGTACCTTTGCATTTTTCTCCCAAACGAAGGACACTAGAATGAAGATTTAAAAGCCTCCTGTTAGTGCTTCATCTACACAGTATAGCCCTGAATTTTCCAATGCCTAGCTCTTTGCAAAAGAGAGATATTGGCAAGGAAAAGCTGTATTGTACCTTTGCATTTTTCTCCCAAACGAAGGACACTAGAATGAAAATTTTAAAGCCTCCTGTTAGTGCTTCATCTACACGTTACAGCCCTGAATTTTCCAATGCCTATCTCTTTGCAAAAGAGAGATATCGGCAAGGAAAAACTGTATTGTACCTTTGCATTTTTCTCCCAAACGAAAGACACTAGAATGAAAATTTTAAAGCCTCCTGTTAGTGCTTCATCTACACGTTATAGCCCTGAATTTTCCAATGCCTATCTCTTTGCAAAAGAGAGATATCGGCAAGGAAATGCTGTATTGTACTTTTGCATTTTTCTCCCAAACGAAAGACACTAGAATGAAAATTTTAAAGCCTCCTGTTAGTGCTTCATCTACACGTTATAGCCCTGCATTTTCCAATGCCTATCTCTTTGCAAAAGAGAGATATCGGCAAGGAAAAGCTGCATTGTACTTTTGCATTTTTCTCCCAAACGAAAGACACTAGAATGAAAATTTTAAAGCCTCCTGTTAGTATAATTTAAACAGCTCTTCATTTTCTGGCTTTATTTTTATGCTAACAAATTTGTTCTCTGAAAAGTGTCCACAAAGCCAAGTATCTGATTAACATCTTTGTAAGGATGGTTTTTCACCTATTACTAAATTAAACTTGCTTCATTGGAAAGGCAGCAAGATGCATCCTCATTTCAATATCTACTGAAATAATACAGGTTGACACCAGGAAACATTAACGCCACTGCATCCTTGCTGCTTTCTCATGTGGAAGTCTGTTTAATGTGAAAACAAGGTGATATCTAATTAGCACACAGGTAAGGAATTAAGAAAATCTTTATTTAAGGGTGAAGATGTTTCTCACAAAATCGTTGCCCCAATGCATCATTGAAATTCAAGCTGGAAAGATGATTTTAATATATCACTTGTACATTTTGTATTGCTCTTCTGGTGACAATGTAGTTTGTTTTTGTCAATTACCATTTTAATAATCGGGTAAAGAAAATTAATTGGATTTTTGAAAGAAAACAATACTGTCATTATACTATTAAAACAAATTAAAATGGTAAAAGTTATTGTACTTTAAGTAAAAATAAAAGAGCAAAAATATCAATCCCAGTTTTGGATTACTTTAACAAAAAAAAATGCATATAGCAGAGGATAGTTTCAATCTGCCTACCTCTGGGTTATGGACCCAGCATGCTTCCATTACAGTACTCTGCTGCACATGTAAGTGCCAGAGATCCCGAAGCACTCACTCATCATGGGAAAGTACCAATGTGTTTCTTCATTGGTTGATGGAAGAAACATCTTACAAAAACTCTCCACATTATTGACTTTTTAAAATGTTTCTAGGAATCGTTCTAGATGAATGCTTATTAGCCTTTGTCAGTAAGTACTTTTGCAAAGTGTCGCTGTGGCGCAATCAGTTAGTGTGTAAGGCTATTAACCAAAAGGTTGGTGGTTCAATCCCACCCAGGGACTTAATTGACCTTGTTATCAGATTTTGGTGATCTTTAAGTAGACAAGTCAAAATTTCAAACCCCCTGTTATGGTGTAGGGTACCTGGCCTTCTCTGATGTAATCAGAGTTAGATTTGATTCAGTGATTTTATAAAAACAGCTAGGAAGCACAATTTAGCAGTGGGTTGCAGAGAAAAAGAAATATGCTGGCAAAAAAATCCAATTGAGTGATTAAACAGCTCTTCATTTTCTGGCTTTATTTTTATGCTAACAAATTTGTTCTCTGAAAAGTGTCCACAAAGCCAAGTCTCTGATTAACACCTTTGTAGGGATGGTTTTTCACCTATTACTAAATTAAACTTGCTTCATTGGAAAGGCAGCAAGATGCATCTTCATTTCAATGTCTACTGAAATAATACAGGTTGACACCAGGAAACATTAACGCCACTGCATCCTTGCTGCTTTCGCATGTAATAGTCTGTTTAATGTGAAAACAAGGTGATATCTAATTAGCACACAGGTAAGGAATTAAGAAAATCTTTATTTAAGGGTGAAGATGTTTCTCACAAAATCGTTGCCCCAATGCATCATTGAAATTCAAGCTGGAAAGATGATTTTAATATATCACTTGTACATTTTGTATTGCTCTTCTGGTGACAATGTAGTTTGTTTTTGTCAATTACCATTTTAATAATCGGGTAAAGAAAATTAATTGGATTTTTTAAAGAAAACAATACTGTCAATATACTATTAAAACAAATTAAAATGGTAAAAGTTATTGTACTTTAAGTAAAAATAAAAGAGCAAAAATATCAATCCCAGTTTTGGATTACTTTAACAAAAAAAAATGCATATAGCAGAGGATAGTTTCAATCTGCCTACCTCTGGGTTATGGACCCAGCATGCTTCCATTACAGTACTCTGCTGCACATGTAAGTGCAAGAGATCCTGAAGCACTCACTCATCATGGGAAAGTACCAATGTGTTTCTTCATTGGTTGATGGAAGAAACATCTTACAAAAACTCTCCACATTATTGACTTTTTAAAATGTTTCTAGGAATCGTTCTAGATGAATGCTTATTAGCCTTTGTCAGTATGTACTTTTACAAATGTAGCTGTGGCGCAATCAGTTAGTGTGTAAGGCTATTAACCAAAAGGTTGGTTGTTCAATCCCACCCAGGGACTTAATTGACCTTGTTATCAGATTTTGGTGATCTTTAAGTAGACAAGTCAAAATTTCAAACCCCCTGTTATGGTGTAGGGTACCTGGCCTTCTCTGATGTAATCAGAGTTAGATTTGATTCAGTGATTTTATAAAAACAGCTAGGAAGCACAATTTAGCAGTGGGTTGCAGAGAAAAAGAAATATGCTGGCAGAAAAATCCAATTGAGTGATTAAACAGCTCTTCATTTTCTGGCTTTATTTTTATGCTAAATAATTTGTTCTCTGAAAAGTGTCCACAAAGCCAAGTATCTGATTAACATATTTGTAGGGATGGTTTTTCACCTATTACTAAATTAAACTTGCTTCATTGGAAAGGCAGCAAGATGCATCCTCATTTCAATATCTACTGAAATAATACAGGTTGACACCAGGAAACATTAACGCCACTGCATCCTTGCTGCTTTCTCATGTGGAAGTCTGTTTAATGTGAAAACAAGGTGATATCTAATTAGCACACAGGTAAGGAATTAAGAAAATCTTTATTTAAGGGTGAAGATGTTTCTCACAAAATCGTTGCCTCAATGCATCATTGAAATTCAAGCTGGAAAGATGATTTTAATATATCACTTGTACATTTTGTATTGCTCTTCTGGTGACAATGTAGTTTGTTTTTGTCAATTACCATTTTAATAATCGGGTAAAGAAAATTAATTGGATTTTTGAAAGAAAACATTACTGTCAATATACTATTAAAACAAATTAAAATGGTAAAAGTTATTGTACTTTAAGTAAAAATAAAAGAGCAAAAATATCAATCCCAGTTTTGGATTACTTTAATTAACAAAAAAAAATGCATATAGCAGAGGATAGTTTCAATCTGCCTACCTCTGGGTTATGGACCCAGCATGCTTCCATTACAGTACTCTGCTGCACATGTAAGTGCAAGAGATCCTGAAGTACTCACTCATCATGGGAAAGTACCAATGTGTTTCTTCATTGGTTGATGGAAGAAACATCTTACAAAAACTCTCCACATTATTGACTTTTTAAAATGTTTCTAGGAATCGTTCTAGATGAATGCTTATTAGCCTTTGTCAGTATGTACTTTTGCAAAGTGTCGCTGTGGCGCAATCAGTTAGTGTGTAAGGCTATTAACCAAAAGGTTGGTGGTTCAATCCCACCCAGGGACTTAATTGACCTTGTTATCAGCTTTTGGTGATCTTTAAGTAGACAAGTCAAAATTTCAAACCCCCTGTTATGGTGTAGGGTACCTGGCCTTCTCTGATGTAATCAGAGTTAGATTTGATTCAGTGATTTTATAAAAACAGCTAGGAAGCACAATTTAGCAGTGGTTTGCAGAGAAAAAGAAATATGCTGGCAGAAAAATCCAATTGAGTGATTAAACAGCTCTTCATTTTCTGGCTTTATTTTTATGCTAACTAATTTGTTCTCTGAAAAGTGTCCACAAAGCCAAGTATCTGATTAACATATTTGTAGGGATGGTTTTTCACCTATTACTAAATTAAACTTGCTTCATTGGAAAGGCAGCAAGATGCATCCTCATTTCAATATCTACTGAAATAATACAGGTTGACACCAGGAAACATTAACGCCACTGCATCCTTGCTGCTTTCTCATGTGGAAGTCTGTTTAATGTGAAAACAAGGTGATATCTAATTAGCACACAGGTAAGGAATTAAGAAAATCTTTATTTAAGGGTGAAGATGTTTCTCACAAAATCGTTGCCCCAATGCATCATTGAAATTCAAGCTGGAAAGATGATTTTAATATATCACTTGTACATTTTGTATTGCTCTTCTGGTGACAATGTAGTTTGTTTTTGTCAATTACCATTTTAATAATAGGGTAAAGAAAATTGAGTGGATTTTTGAAAGAAAACAATACTGTCAATATACTATTAAAAAAAATTAAAATGGTAAAAGTTATTGTACTTTAAGTAAAAATAAAAGCTAAAATATCAATCCCAGTTTTGGATTACTTTAATGAACAAAAAAAAATGCATATAGCAAAGGATAGTTTCAATCTGCCTACCTCTGGGTTATGGGCCCAGCATGCTTCCATTGCAGTACTCTGCTGCACATGTAAGTGCAAGAGATCCTGAAGCCCTCACTCATCATGCGAAAGTACCAATGTGTTTCTTCATTGGTTGCTGGAAGAAACATCTTACAAAAACTCTCCAGATTATTGACTTTTTAAAGTTTTTCTACGAAACGTTCTAGATGAATGCTTATTAGTCTTTGTCAGTATGTACTTTTTGCAAAGTGTCTCTGTGGTGCAATCGGATAGTGTGTTCAGCTATTAATCAAAAGGTTGGTGGTTCAATCCCACCCAGGGACGTAATTGACCTTGTGATCAGGTTTTGGTGATATTTAAGTAGACAAGTTAAAATTGCAAACCCCCTCTTATGGTGTAGGGTATCTGGCCTTCTCTGATGTAATCAGAGTTAGATTTGATTAAGTGATTTTATAAAAAATCAGCTAGGAAGCACAATTTAGCAGTGGGTTGCAGAGAAAAAGAAAAATGCTGGCAGAAAAATCCAATTGAGTGATTAAACAGCTCTTCATTTTCTGGCTTTATTTTTATGATAACAAATTTGTTCTCTGAAAAGTGTCCACAAAGCCAAGTGTCTGATTAACATCTTTGTAGGGATGGTTTTTCACCTATTACTAAATTAAACTTGCTTCATTGGAAAGGCAGCAAGATGCATCCTCATTTCAATATCTACGGAAATAATACAGGTTGACACCAGGAAACATTAACGCCACTGCATCTTTGCTGTTTTCTCATGTGGAAGTCTGTTTAATGTGAAAACAAGGTGATATCTAATTAGCACACAGGTAAGGAATTAAGAAAATCTTTATTTAAGGGTGAAGATGTTTCTCACAAAATCGTTGCCCCAATGCATCATTGAAATTCAAGCTGGAAAGATGATTTTAATATATCACTTGTACATTTTGTATTGCTCTTCTGGTGACAATGTAGTTTGTTTTTGTCAATTACCATTTTAATAATCGGGTAAAGAAAATTAATTGGATTTTTGAAAGAAAACAATACTGTCAATATACTATTAAAACAAATTAAAATGGTAAAAGTTATTGTACTTTAAGTAAAAATAAAAGAGCAAAAATATCAATCCCAGTTTTGGATTACTTTAATTAACAAAAAAAAATGCATATAGCAGAGGATAGTTTCAATCTGCCTACCTCTGGGTTATGGACCCAGCATGCTTCCATTGCAGTACTCTGCTGCACATGTAAGTGCAAGAGATCCTGAAGCACTCACTCATCATGCGAAAGTACCAATGTGTTTCTTCATTGGTTGCTGGAAGAAACATCTTACAAAAACTCTCCAGATTATTGACTTTTTAAAGTTTTTCTAGGAAACGTTCTAGATGAATGCTTATTAGTCTTTGTCAGTATGTACTTTTTGCAAAGTGTCTCTGTGGCGCAATCGGTTAGTGTGTTCAGCTATTAATCAAAAGGTTGGTGGTTCAATCCCACCCAGGGACGTAATTGACCTTGTGATCAGATTTTGGTGATATTTAAGTAGACAAGTTAAAATTGCAAACCCCCTCTTATGGTGTAGGGTACCTGGCCTTCTCTGATGTAATCAGAGTTAGATTTGATTAAGTGATTTTATAAAAATCAGCTAGGAAGCACAATTTAGCAGTGGGTTGCAGAGAAAAAGAAAAATGCTGGCAGAAAAATCCAATTGAGTGATTAAACAGCTCTTCATTTTCTGGCTTTATTTTTATGATAACAAATTTGTTCTCTGAAAAGTGTCCACAAAGCCAAGTATCTGATTAACATCTTTGTAGGGATGGTTTTTCACCTATTACTAAATTAAACTTGCTTCATTGGAAAGGCAGCAAGATGCATCCTCATTTCAATATCTACGGAAATAATACAGGTTGACACCAGGAAACATTAACGCCACTGCATCTTTGCTGTTTTCTCATGTGGAAGTCTGTTTAATGTGAAAACAAGGTGATATCTAATTAGCACACAGGTAAGGAATTAAGAAAATCTTTATTTAAGGGTGAAGATGTTTCTCACAAAATCGTTGCCCCAATGCATCATTGAAATTCAAGCTGGAAAGATGATTTTAATATATCACTTGTACATTTTGTATTGCTCTTCTGGTGACAATGTAGTTTGTTTTTGTCAATTACCATTTTAATAATCGGGTAAAGAAAATTAATTGGATTTTTGAAAGAAAACAATACTGTCAATATACTATTAAAACAAATTAAAATGGTAAAAGTTATTGTACTTTAAGTAAAAATAAAAGAGCAAAAATATCAATCCCAGTTTTGGATTACTTTAATTAACAAAAAAAAATGCATATAGCAGAGGATAGTTTCAATCTGCCTACCTCTGCGTTATGGACCCAGCATGCTTCCATTACAGTACTCTGCTGCACATGTAAGTGCAAGAGATCCTGAAGTACTCACTCATCATGGGAAAGTACCAATGTGTTTCTTCATTGGTTGATGGAAGAAACATCTTACAAAAACTCTCCACATTATTGACTTTTTAAAATGTTTCTAGGAATCGTTCTAGATGAATGCTTATTAGCCTTTGTCAGTATGTACTTTTGCAAAGTGTCGCTGTGGCGCAATCAGTTAGTGTGTAAGGCTATTAACCAAAAGGTTGGTGGTTCAATCCCACCCAGGGACTTAATTGACCTTGTTATCAGCTTTTGGTGATCTTTAAGTAGACAAGTCAAAATTTCAAACCCCCTGTTATGGTGTAGGGTACCTGGCCTTCTCTGATGTAATCAGAGTTAGATTTGATTCAGTGATTTTATAAAAACAGCTAGGAAGCACAATTTAGCAGTGGTTTGCAGAGAAAAAGAAATATGCTGGCAGAAAAATCCAATTGAGTGATTAAACAGCTCTTCATTTTCTGGCTTTATTTTTATGCTAACTAATTTGTTCTCTGAAAAGTGTCCACAAAGCCAAGTATCTGATTAACATATTTGTAGGGATGGTTTTTCACCTATTACTAAATTAAACTTGCTTCATTGGAAAGGCAGCAAGATGCATCCTCATTTCAATATCTACTGAAATAATACAGGTTGACACCAGGAAACATTAACGCCACTGCATCCTTGCAGCTTTCTTATGTGGAAGTCTGTTTAATGTGAAAACAAGGTGATATCTAATTAGCACACAGGTAAGGAATTAAGAAAATCTTTATTTAAGGGTGAAGATGTTTCTCACAAAATCGTTGCCCCAATGCATCATTGAAATTCAAGCTGGAAAGATGATTTTAATATATCACTTGTACATTTTGTATTGCTCTTCTGGTGACAATGTAGTTTGTTTTTGTCAATTACCATTTTAATAATAGGGTAAAGAAAATTAAGTGGATTTTTGAAAGAAAACAATACTGTCAATATACTATTAAAACAAATTAAAATGGTAAAAGTTATTGTACTTTAAGTAAAAATAAAAGCTAAAATATCAATCCCAGTTTTGGATTACTTTAATGAACAAAAAAAAATGCATATAGCAAAGGATAGTTTCAATCTGCCTACCTCTGGGTTATGGGCCCAGCATGCTTCCATTACAGTACTCTGCTGCACATGTAAGTGCAAGAGATCCTGAAGCACTCACTCATCATGCGAAAGTACCAATGTGTTTCTTCATTGGTTGCTGGAAGAAACATCTTACAAAAACTCTCCAGATTATTGACTTTTTAAAGTTTTTCTACGAAACGTTCTAGATGAATGCTTATTAGTCTTTGTCAGTATGTACTTTTTGCAAAATGTCTCTGTGGCGCAATCGGTTAGTGTGTTCAGCTATTAATCAAAAGGTTGGTGGTTCAATCCCAACCAGGGACGTAATTGACCTTGTGATCAGGTTTTGGTGATATTTAAGTAGACAAGTTAAAATTGCAAACCCCCTCTTATGGTGTAGGGTACCTGGCCTTCTCTGATGTAATCAGAGTTAGATTTGATTAAGTGATTTTATAAAAAATCAGCTAGGAAGCACAATTTAGCAGTGGGTTGCAGAGAAAAAGAAAAATGCTGGCAGAAAAATCCAATTGAGTGATTAAACAGCTCTTCATTTTCTGGCTTTATTTTTATGATAACAAATTTGTTCTCTGAAAAGTGTCCACAAAGCCAAGTATCTGATTAACATCTTTGTAGGGATGGTTTTTCACCTATTACTAAATTAAACTTGCTTCATTGGAAAGGCAGCAAGATGCATCCTCATTTCAATATCTACGGAAATAATACAGGTTGACACCAGGAAACATTAACGCCACTGCATCTTTGCTGTTTTCTCATGTGGAAGTCTGTTTAATGTGAAAACAAGGTGATATCTAATTAGCACACAGGTAGGGAATTAAGAAAATCTTTATTTAAGGGTGAAGATGTTTCTCACAAAATCGTTGCCCCAATGCATCATTGAAATTCAAGCTGGAAAGATGATTTTAATATATCACTTGTACATTTTGTATTGCTCTTCTGGTGACAATGTAGTTTGTTTTTGTCAATTACCATTTTAATAATCGGGTAAAGAAAATTAATTGGATTTTTGAAAGAAAACAATACTGTCAATATACTATTAAAACATATTAAAATGGTAAAAGTTATTGTACTTTAAGTAAAAATAAAAGAGCAAAAATATCAATCCCAGTTTTGGATTACTTTAATTAACAAAAAAAAATGCATATAGCAGAGGATAGTTTCAATCTGCCTACCTCTGGGTTATGGACCCAGCATGCTTCCATTACAGTACTCTGCTGCACATGTAAGTGCAAGAGATCCTGAAGTACTCACTCATCATGGGAAAGTACCAATGTGTTTCTTCATTGGTTGATGGAAGAAACATCTTACAAAAACTCTCCACATTATTGACTTTTTAAAATGTTTCTAGGAATCGTTCTAGATGAATGCTTATTAGCCTTTGTCAGTATTTACTTTTGCAAAGTGTCGCTGTGGCGCAATCAGTTAGTGTCTAAGGCTATTAACCAAAAGGTTGGTGGTTCAATCCCACCCAGGGACTTAATTGACCTTGTTATCAGATTTTGGTGATCTTTAAGTAGACAAGTCAAAATTTCAAACCCACTGTTATGGTGTAGGGTACCTGGCCTTCTCTGATGTAATCAGAGTTAGATTTGATTCAGTGATTTTATAAAAACAGCTAGGAAGCACAATTTAGCAGTGGTTTGCAGAGAAAAAGAAATATGCTGGCAGAAAAATCCAATTGAGTGATTAAACAGCTCTTCATTTTCTGGCTTTATTTTTATGCTAACTAATTTGTTCTCTGAAAAGTGTCCACAAAGCCAAGTATCTGATTAACATATTTGTAGGGATGGTTTTTCACCTATTACTAAATTAAACTTGCTTCATTGGAAAGGCAGCAAGATGCATCCTCATTTCAATATCTACTGAAATAATACAGGTTGACACCAGGAAACATTAACGCCACTGCATCCTTGCTGCTTTCTCATGTGGAAGTCTGTTTAATGTGAAAACAAGGTGATATCTAATTAGCACACAGGTAAGGAATTAAGAAAATCTTTATTTAAGGGTGAAGATGTTTCTCACAAAATCGTTGCCCCAATGCATCATTGAAATTCAAGCTGGAAAGATGATTTTAATATATCACTTGTACATTTTGTATTGCTCTTCTGGTGACAATGTAGTTTGTTTTTGTCAATTACCATTTTAATAATCGGGTAAAGAAAATTAATTGGATTTTTGAAAGAAAACAATACTGTCATTATACTATTAAAACAAATTAAAATGGTAAAAGTTATTGTACTTTAAGTAAAAATAAAAGCTAAAATATCAATCCCAGTTTTGGATTACTTTAATGAACAAAAAAAAAATGCATATAGCAAAGGATAGTTTCAATCTGCCTACCTCTGGGTTATGGGCCCAGCATGCTTCCATTGCAGTACTCTGCTGCACATGTAAGTGCAAGAGATCCTGAAGCACTCACTCATCATGCGAAAGTACCAATGTGTTTCTTCATTGGTTGCTGGAAGAAACATCTTACAAAAACTCTCCAGATTATTGACTTTTTAAAGTTTTTCTAGGAAACGTTCTAGATGAATGCTTATTAGTCTTTGTCAGTATGTACTTTTTGCAAAGTGTCTCTGTGGCGCAATCGGTTAGTGTGTTCAGCTATTAATCAAAAGGTTGGTGGTTCAATCCCACCCAGGGACGTAATTGACCTTGTGATCAGATTTTGGTGATATTTAAGTAGACAAGTTAAAATTGCAAACCCCCTCTTATGGTGTAGGGTACCTGGCCTTCTCTGATGTAATCAGAGTTAGATTTGATTAAGTGATTTTATAAAAATCAGCTAGGAAGCACAATTTAGCAGTGGGTTGCAGAGAAAAAGAAAAATGCTGGCAGAAAAATCCAATTGAGTGATTAAACAGCTCTTCATTTTCTGGCTTTATTTTTATGATAACAAATTTGTTCTCTGAAAAGTGTCCACAAAGCCAAGTATCTGATTAACATCTTTGTAGGGATGGTTTTTCACCTATTACTAAATTAAACTTGCTTCATTGGAAAGGCAGCAAGATGCATCCTCATTTCAATATCTACGGAAATAATACAGGTTGACACAAGGAAACATTAACGCCACTGCATCTTTGCTGTTTTCTCATGTGGAAGTCTGTTTAATGTGAAAACAAGGTGATATCTAATTAGCACACAGGTAAGGAATTAAGAAAATCTTTATTTAAGGGTGAAGATGTTTCTCACAAAATCGTTGCCCCAATGCATCATTGAAATTCAAGCTGGAAAGATGATTTTAATATATCACTTGTACATTTTGTATTGCTCTTCTGGTGACAATGTAGTTTGTTTTTGTCAATTACCATTTTAATAATCGGGTAAAGAAAATTAATTGGATTTTTGAAAGAAAACAATACTGTCAATATACTATTAAAACAAATTAAAATGGTAAAAGTTATTGTACTTTAAGTAAAAATAAAAGAGCAAAAATATCAATCCCAGTTTTGGATTACTTTAATTAACAAAAAAAAATGCATATAGCAGAGGATAGTTTCAATCTGCCTACCTCTGGGTTATGGACCCAGCATGCTTCCATTACAGTACTCTGCTGCACATGTAAGTGCAAGAGATCCTGAAGCACTCACTCATCATGGGAAAGTACCATTGTGTTTCTTCATTGGTTGATGGAAGAAACATCTTACAAAAACTCTCCACATTATTGACTTTTTAAAATGTTTCTAGGAATCGTTCTAGATGAATGCTTATTAGCCTTTGTCAGTATGTAATTTTGCAAAGTGTCGCTGTGGCGCAATCAGTTAGTGTGTAAAGCTGTTAACCAAAGGGTTGGTGGTTCAATCCCACCCAGGGACTTAATTGACCTTGTTATCAGATTTTGGTGATCTTTAAGTAGACAAGTCAAAATTTCAAACCCCCTGTTATGGTGTAGGGTACCTGGCCTTCTCTGATGTAATCAGAGTTAGATTTGATTCAGGGATTTTATAAAAACAGCTAAGAAGCACAATTTAGCAGTGGGTTGCAGAGAAAAAGAAATATGCTGGCAGAAAAATCCAATTGAGTGATTAAACAGCTCTTCATTTTCTGGCTTTATTTTTATGCTAACTAATTTGTTCTCTGAAAAGTGTCCACAAAGCCAAGTATCTGATTAACATATTTGTAGGGATGGTTTTTCACCTATTACTAAATTAAACTTGCTTCATTGGAAAGGCAGCAAGATGCATCCTCATTTCAATATCTACTGAAATAATACAGGTTGACACCAGGAAACATTAACGCCACTGCATCCTTGCTGCTTTCTCATGTGGAAGTCTGTTTAATGTGAAAACAAGGTGATATCTAATTAGCACACAGGTAAGGAATTAAGAAAATCTTTATTTAAGGGTGAAGATGTTTCTCACAAAATCGTTGCCCCAATGCATCATTGAAATTCAAGCTGGAAAGATGATTTTAATATATCACTTGTACATTTTGTATTGCTCTTCTGGTGACAATGTAGTTTGTTTTTGTCAATTACCATTTTAATAATCGGGTAAAGAAAATTAATTGGATTTTTGAAAGAAAACAATACTGTCAATATACTATTAAAACAAATTAAAATGGTAAAAGTTATTGTACTTTAAGTAAAAATAAAAGCTAAAATATCAATCCCAGTTTTGGATTACTTTAATGAACAAAAAAAAAATGCATATAGCAAAGGATAGTTTCAATCTGCCTACCTCTGGGTTATGGGCCCAGCATGCTTCCAGTGCAGTACTCTGCGGCACATGTAAGTGCAAGAGATCCTGAAGCACTCACTCATCATGCGAAAGTACCAATGTGTTTCTTCATTGGTTGCTGGAAGAAACATCTTACAAAAACTCTCCAGATTATTGACTTTTTAAAGTTTTTCTAGGAAACGTTCTAGATGAATGCTTATTAGTCTTTGTCAGTATGGACTTTTCGCAAAGTTTCTCTGTGGTGCAATCGGTTAGTGTGTTCAGTTATTAATCAAAAGGTTGGTGGTTCAATCCCAACCAGGGACGTAATTGACCTTGTGATCAGATTTTGGTGATATTTAAGTAGACAAGTCAAAATTGCAAACCCCCTCTTATGGTGTAGGGTACCTGGCCTTCTCTGATGTAATCAGAGTTAGATTTGATTAAGTGATTTTATAAAAAAACAGCTAGGAAGCACAATTTAGCAGTGGGTTGCAGAGAAAAAGAAAAATGCTGGCAGAAAAATCCAATTGAGTGATTAAACAGCTCTTCATTTTCTGGCTTTATTTTTATGATAACAAATTTGTTCTCTGAAAAGTGTCCACAAAGCCAAGTATCTGATTAACATCTTTGTAGGGATGGTTTTTCACCTATTACTAAATTAAACTTGCTTCATTGGAAAGGCAGCAAGATGCATCCTCATTTCAATATCTACGGAAATAATACAGGTTGACACCAGGAAACATTAACGCCACTGCATCTTTTCTGTTTTCTCATGTGGAAGTCTGTTTAATGTGAAAACAAGGTGATATCTAATTAGCACACAGGTAAGGAATTAAGAAAATCTTTATTTAAGGGTGAAGATGTTTCTCACAAAATCGTTGCCCCAATGCATCATTGAAATTCAAGCTGGAAAGATGATTTTAATATATCACTTGTACATTTTGTATTGCTCTTCTGGTGACAATGTAGTTTGTTTTTGTCAATTACCATTTTAATAATCGGGTAAAGAAAATTAATTGGATTTTTGAAAGAAAACAATACTGTCAATATACTATTAAAACAAATTAAAATGGTAAAAGTTATTGTACTTTAAGTAAAAATAAAAGAGCAAAAATATCAATCCCAGTTTTGGATTACTTTAATTAACAAAAAAAAATGCATATAGCAGAGGATAGTTTCAATCTGCCTACCTCTGGGTTATGGACCCAGCATGCTTCCATTACAGTACTCTGCTGCACATGTAAGTGCAAGAGATCCTGAAGCACTCACTCATCATGGGAAAGTACCAATGTGTTTCTTCATTGGTTGATGGAAGAAACATCTTACAAAAACTCTCCAGATTATTGACTATTTAAAGTTTTTATAGGAAACGTTCTAGATGAATGCTTATTAGCCTTTGCCAGTATGTACTTTTGCAAAGTGTCGCTGTGGCACAGTCAGTTAGTGTGTACGGCTATTAACCAAAAGGTTGGTGGTTCAATCCCACCCAGGGACGTAATTGACCTTGTTATCAGATTTTGTTGATCTTTAAGTAGACAAGTCAAAATTTCGAAAACCCCTGTTATGGTGTAGGGTACCTGGCCTTCTCTGATGTAATCAGATTTGATTCAGTGATTTTATAAAAACAGCTAGGAAGCACAATTTAGCAGTGGGTTGCAGAGAAAAAGAAATATGCTGGCAGAAAAATCAAATTGAGTGATTAAACAGCTCTTCATTTTCTGGCTTTATTTTTATGCTAACTAATTTGTTCTCTGAAAAGTGTCCACAAAGCCAAGTATCTGATTAACATCTTTGTAGGGATGGTTTTTCACCTATTACTAAATTAAACTTGCTTCATTGGAAAGGCAGCAAGATGCATCCTCATTTCAATGTCTACGGAAATAATACAGGTTGACACCAGGAAACATTAACGCCACTGCATCTTTGCTGTTTTCTCATGTGGAAGTCTGTTTAATGTGAAAACAAGGTGATATCTAATTAGCACACAGGTAAGGAATTAAGAAAATCTTTATTTAAGGGTGAAGATGTTTCTCACAAAATCGTTGCCCCAATGCATCATTGAAATTCAAGCTGGAAAGATGATTTTAATATATCACTTGTACATTTTGTATTGCTCTTCTGGTGACAATGTAGTTTGTTTTTGTCAATTACCATTTTAATAATCGGGTAAATAAAATTAAGTGGATTTTTGAAAGAAAACAATACTGTCAATTATAAGGGCACGGTCGTGCCCTTATTTTAAGGCTGAATTGAACAAACGGAATTCTCCCATAGGGAACTTCTGAGATGGGGGCATGGTGTTTGAGGGGCTACACCTCAAAACTGATAGGACGTACTAAGCTAAAGTTTGGCATGGACGCGTAGAATCGTCACCCGCTGCTGCAGGCCAAATTTCAGGGCAAAATAATAAAAAATGAGGAATTGGGAGTAAGCTAAAGTTCCAACTGTCAGTTTTTTTCTGCCACTCCCTCTGTGGCTTTTTGACAACGTTTTCCCATAGAGTGAATGAAGATTTTTTTGGGAAGGCATAACTCAGGATAGAGGACGAATTAAGACTTGGGGTTTGTTTTACTAGATAGAGTATGCCCCAGTGTAGTGCCTTTTGGGGTTGTGGTTTTTCAGAAAGTTATAGGGTTTTTTTAATTAAGAGAAATATGCCCCATTATAGAGATAGTGCATTTCAATTTGTTGCGCCTGCGCAGTGACCGCCAGCAGGGGGTGTACAGAGAGTAGCTCTGGCAGTTGGGCACGAGGAGACAGAGCGGGAAGGAGTCACGTGGAGCTGCAGGAGGACAGCCAGCGGTTCCCGGCGTGTGAGTTCATTGAGGTCAATGAAGCGGGAGGAGATCGCCGGAGCTGCGTAGCACTGGGTGAGTTCTGTCAGGCAGCCCACCGCTGTGTACCCAGCTTCCACTTCTCCCCCGCGTGTCCGGCCACCCTCCCCTCCCGCCCGCCCGGCCACCCTCCCCTCCCGCCTGCCCGCCTGCCCGCTCGCCCGCCCGCTCGCCCGCTGTGTGCCCGGCCGCCCGCCGGACCTTCCCTGGTGGCTGCCTGCGTCTCCTCCCCGCGTCTGTGGTGCGGCTGGCAGTAGGAGGCGTCTCGGGCAGCTGTGTCCGGCCACTCCTCCCTCCTCCTCCTCCCGCTGTGTCCGGCCCTCCCTCCCTGCAGTATGCAGTATTTATCAAGGTCTCTATGGTCACCAGTCACCCCCCCTTCCCCCTCTCACCCTCCCTGCTGTGTGTCCGTCTCCCCCCCCTGCTGTGTGTCCGTCGCCCCCCCCTTTGCCCTCCCTGCTGTGTGTCCCCCCCTCCATCCTGCAGTGTATCCCCCCCGCGCCCTCCCTGCTGTGTGTCCGGCCACCCTCCCCTCCTCCCGCTGTGTCCGGCCACCCCCCCCCTCTCGCTGTGTCCGTCCACCCCCCCTCCCGCTGTGTCCGTCCACCCCCCCCTCCCGCTGTGACCGGCCACCCCCCCCCACTCCCGCTGTGTCTGGCCACCCCCCCCTCCCGCTGTGTCCAGCCACCCTCCCCTCCTCCCGCTGTGTCCGGCCACCCTCCCCTTCTCCCGCTGTGTCCGGCCACCCCCCTCCCGCTGTGTCCGGCCACCCCCCCCTCCCGCTGTGTCCGTCCACCCCCCCCCTCCCGCTGTGTCCGGCCACCCCCCCCTCCCGCTGTGTCCGGCCACCCCCCCCTCCCGCTGTGTCCGGCCACCCCCCCCTCCTCCCGCTGTGTCCGGCCACCCCCCCTCCTCCCGCTGTGTCCGGCCACCCCCCTCCTCCCGCTGTGTCCGTCCACCCCCCTCCTCCTCTCTGCTGTGTGTCCGTTCTCCCCCCGCCCTCCCTGCTGTGTGTCCGTCCCCCCCGCCCTCCCTGCTGTCCGTCCCCCCCGCCCTCCCTGCAGCGCCTGACACACGCACACGCAGCGCTTGACACACACGCACACACGCAGCACCTGACACACACATACAGACGCAGCACCTGACACTCACACGGACCTGACACACACGCACACACTCACACGCAGCGCCTGACACACACAGACACGCAGCGCCTGACACACACAGACACGCAGCGCCTGACACACACACACTCACGCACCTGACACACACACTCACGCACCTGACACACACACACACACTCACGCACCTGACACACACACACTCACGCACCTGACACACGCACACTCACGCACCTGACACACGCACACGGCACGCAGCACCTGACACACACACACAGCACCTGACACACACACACACACACACACGCAGCACCTGACACACAGACATGCAGCGCCTGACACACACATGCAGACACGCAGCACCTGACACACACACGCAGACACGCAGCACCTGACACACACACACACACGCAGCACCTGACACACACACGCAGACACGCAGCACCTGACACACACACGCAGACACACAGCACCTGACACACACACGCAGACACGCAGCACCTGACACAGACACGCAGCACCTGACACACACACACATACGCAGCACCTGACACACACACACACACAGCACCTGACACACACACACGCAGCACCTGACACAGACATGCAGCGCCTGACACACACACGCAGACATGCAGCACCTGACACACACATGCAGCACCTGACAGACACACACACACACACACACACATGCAGCACCTGACACACCCACACACACAGACATGCAGCACCTGACACACCCACACACACACGCAGCACCTGACACACATACATACATGTGGCATTTAACGCACACACGCACAGCACCTGACACACAATCATATACACTCAGAGCACCTAACACATACATACACTCGCAGCACCTCACACACACTCGTATACACACGCAGCACCTGCCACTCACACATATATACACATGTAGCACCTGCCACTCCCACATACATGAACAGCACCTAACACACACATATATACATGCAGCACCTGACACACACATACACGTGCAGCACCTGATAGTCACACACATACAGATGCGACACAAACACATACACGCTCAACACCTGACACCCACGTGGCAGCTGACGCATACAAATGCAGCACCTGAGATACACACATATACACGTGCAGCACCTGAGACACACACATACACGTACAGCACCTGACACACACACACACATGTA
Source organism: Pseudophryne corroboree (assembly GCF_028390025.1). NCBI lineage: Eukaryota > Metazoa > Chordata > Amphibia > Anura > Myobatrachidae > Pseudophryne > Pseudophryne corroboree. The sequence goes on along the minus strand of NW_026970270.1, from coordinate 132,828 downwards.
TGTACACGCGCGGCTCCAGGCACACACATACGTACGTACACACGCGGAATTTAACACACACACCTGACACGGCACCTGACACACATGTACGAACACGCGTGGCTCCTGACACACACACACACGCGTGGCTCCTGACACACACACACACATGTACGAACACGCGCGGCTCCTGACACACACACGTATATACGTATACGCACGGCACCTGACACCTACACGTATGTACGTATACGCACGGCTCCTGACACCCACACGCATGTACACGCGCGGCTCCTGGCACACACACACACACACGTACGTACACGCGCGGCACCTGACACACGCCTGTACGTACACACATGCACAGCACCTGACATACACACATGTAGGTACGCGCCACCTGACACACACACACGTACACGCACGACACTTGACACACACGTACGTACACGCACGGCACTGACACGTATGTACGCGCACGGCACCTGACACTCACGTACATACTAGTGATGAGTGGGTTCGGTTCGTCGGAATCTGAACCCCCCGAACTTCACCCATTTTACACGGGTCCGAGGCAGGTTCGAACCTTCCCGCCTTGCTCGGCTAGCCCGAGCGCGCACGAACGTCATCATCCCGCTGTCGGATTCTCGCGAGATTCGGATGTCTGCATTCGTGGAAAGGGATCCCATGTGTAAACATGGGACCCCTTTCAGTCCGTCTGGTCTGGGTGTTCGGTTTGTTGTTTTGCCAAGTACGTGGATTTAATCTGGAACCTGGATCAGGTGAGTATAATTATCTTTTATTTTCAGGTACCCGTGGATTCTACTTGGAGAAGAGGACCGACTGCTTCATGTCAACATAGGTAAGTATGTGTGTGTCGGCAGGTGGAAAATAAAGTTATACTTTCACGGTGTCTGTGTCCTGTTTTTATTTGGGTATTTTTTCCCCAGTAGAACTACAGGTACCAGCGGGCCCGTTTTTCTCCTGCATGCTGGTACTTGTGGTTCTCCAAGTACCAGCTTGCGGGGGAGGCTTGCTGGGACTTGTAGTACTACTAGAAAAAACAATATTCTTTAAATTTTCTCAAGGCTATCAGCATCCCATCCGCAGCCCTTGGATGGGGGGGACAGCCTCGGGCTTCACCCCTGGCCCTTAGGTGGCTGGGGGGGGGACCCCTTGATTGAAGGGGTCCCCACTCCCCCAGGGTACCCCGGCCAGGGGTGACTAGTTGGATATTTAATGCCACGGCCGCAGGGCACTGTATAAAAGTGACCCCCGGCTGTGGCATTATCTGTCCAGCTAGTGGAGCCCGATGCTGGTGTAAAAAATACGGGGGACCCCTACTCTTTTTGTCCCCCGTATTTTTTGCACCAGCACCAGGCGCAGAGCCCGGTGCTGGTTTTAAAAATACGGGGGATCCCCTGTCCGTTTTTCCCCCGGATTTTTAGAACCAGGACCGGCTCGAAGAGCCCGAGGCTGGTTATGCTTTGGAGGGGGGACCCACGCAATTTTTTTTCCGGGTTTTTCACATTCCATTTAAAAAATAAATAATATTTTAAAAAATATATAAATAATACTTGTGCCTCCAAAAAAGACAAACCAAGTAACTAATCCCTTCTAATATAAATAGATATGCTATTACCAAAAAAAAAAAACTGCAAAAAAAAAACATGTTTTTACATTTTTTTTATTAGATTCCGCCAGCAAAGTGTGGCGGATTGAAAATGACGAATTTACTGTTTAAAAGCACTGTTGTCGAATTTACAAACTTCAATTGAATATACTTTTGTCGAATTGCCGCATTTGTACCATTGCAGAAAAGTCGAATTTGTCAAATGTCGAATTTTAAAGTCGAATTTTGAAAGCCTGTAAGAATAGGCTCCGTCCCCTTCTACCCCGGTACCTTGCTCTCTCCTGTCTGTGCTCTCTCCCGTCTGTAGGACTAGGCCCCACCCCCTTCTTACCCTCCTGTGACTGCTCTCTCCTGACAAGTGGACCAGGCCTGCCCCCTACACGCTGCTGGTGTCTTCATTGTTACTTGGTCTGGAGCTCCGTTGGGGAGAGAACTCATGTGAGCTCATTAAGAATGAGGAACTGGGATGTTTTAATTTTATTGTGAGTAGTGTAGTGTGGTGATGTAGTATGTTGTATGGGGGGTATAGTGTAATTATGAAGTGCAGCATATGGGAGGGCTGTAGCATAGTGATGTAGTGTGGCATATGGGGGGTGGTAGCGCATAGGCGTGCGTACAGGGGGTGCCTGGTGCGCACAGGCACTCCCTAATGTCCAGCACCGCTGCACGCCACGCTTGCTGTAGCACAGTGATCGCTGAGTGTGTGATCGGTGGAGCCTAGCCTGCAGCTCATTTCCGTACCTCCCACCACCGCTGCACCCGACCCCCCTCTGCCTGCTGCTAATACTATGCTGAGTGCATTCGTCGGCGGCCTCACTGGGGGGACTGGCGTCACCTTGCAATGTGACGTGGTGATGTCCGCCCATGCTCTCCTCCCGCCCACCTGTGCTTTCCTCCTGCTGCGGTCTATCAGTCCTAGTGTGCCGCGGCCGCCACACCACTGGCAGTGTTCCTCTAGGAGGGACTGGGAGCTGCTGGCAGACACATTCTGCTGAGACTTACTTGTCAGTTCGGGTTCCGGACGGCAGGCGGCGGGTGGGAGGGCAGACGGGGAGCAGGTGTCACAAGGAGTGTGTGGGTAACTAATTCACAATACTTCCGCTCAACGTGGCACTGCTGGTCCTTCATCTCCCATGTCTCTTCACCAGGTGGCGGGCGGCCCGGAAATTAAGTGATGTGTTGTGCAGCAGTCAGTGTGAAGTGACTATGAGTAACACTGGTGGTGCTGATGATGCTTCTGCAGAATCTGGAAGCAATTAATTCATAAATATAATGTACTCTATCAGTGTTTCTCTGACGTCCTAGTGGATGCTGGGAACTCCGTAAGGACCATGGGGATTAGCGGCTCCGCAGGAGACTGGGCACAAAAGTAAAGCTTTAGGACTACCTGGTGTGCACTGGCTCCTCCCCCTATGACAATCCTCCAAGCCTCAGTTAGATTTTTGTGCCCGGCCGAGAAGGGTGCACACTAGGGGCTCTCCTGAGCTTCTTAGTGAAAGTTTAGTTTTAGGTTTTTTATTTTCAGTGAGACCTGCTGGCAACAGGCTCACTGCATCGAGGGACTAAGGGGAGAAGAAGCGAACTCACCTGCGTGCAGAGTGGATTGGGCTTCTTAGGCTACTGGACACCATTAGCTCCAGAGGGACCGAACACAGGCCAAGCCTCGGAGCTCGGTCCCAGAGCCGCGCCGCCGGCCCCCTTACAGAGCCAGAAGCAAGAAGAGGTCCGGAAAATCGGCGGCAGAAGACATCCTGTCTTCACCAAGGTAGCGCACAGCACTGCAGCTGTGCGCCATTGCTCCTCAGCACACTTCACACTTCGGTCACTGAGGGTGCAGGGCGCTAGGGGGGGGCGCCCTGAGCAGCAATAGAAACACCTTGGCTGGCGAAAATACATCACATATAGCCCCCAGGGCTATATGGATGAATTTTAACCCCTGCCAGATTCCACAGAAAAACGGGAGAAAAGGCCGCCGAGAAGGGGGCGGAGCCTATCTCCTCAGCACACTGGCGCCATTTTCTCTCACAGCTCCGTTGGAGGGAAGCTCCCTGGCTCTCCCCTGCAGTTACTACACTACAGAAAGGGGTTAAAAAAGAGAGGGGGGCACTAATTAGGCGTAGTATAACAATACAGCAGCTATAAGGGGAAAAACACTTATATAAGGTTATCCCTGTATATATATATATATAGCGCTCTGGTGTGTGCTGGCATACTCTCCCTCTGTCTCCCCAAAGGGCTAGTGGGGTCCTGTCCTCTATCAGAGCATTCCCTGTGTGTGTGCTGTGTGTCGGTACGATTGTGTCGACATGTATGAGGAGGAAAATGGTGTGGAGGCGGAGCAATTGCCTGTAATGGAGTTGTCACCCCCTAGGGAGTCGACACCTGAGTGGCTGAGCTTATGGAAGGAATTACGTGACAGTGTCAGCTCTTTACAAAAGATTGATGACATGAGACAGCCTGCTACTCAGCCTGTGCCTGTCCAGGTGTCTCAAAAGCCATCAGGGGCTCTAAAACGCCCGTTACCGCAGATGGCAGATACAGACGCCGACACGGATACTGATTCCAGTGTCGACGATTAAGAGACGAATGTGACTTCCAGTAGGGCCACACGTTACATGATTGAGGCTATGGAAAATGTTTTTACACATTTCTGATAATACCAGTACCACTAAAAAGGGTATTATGTTGGCTGAGAAAAAACTGCCTGTAGTTTTTCCTGCATCTGAGGAATTAAATGAAGTGTGTGATGATGCGTGGGTTTCCCCCGATAAAAACTGTTAATTCCTAAAAAGTTATTAGCATCATACCCCTTCCCGCCAGAGGATAGGGCACATTGGGAAACACCCCCTAGGGTGAATAAAGCGCTCACACGCTTGTCTAAACAGGTGGCACTACCGTCCCCGGATACAGACGCCCTTAAGGAACCTGCTGACAGAAAGCAGTAAAATATCCTAAAATGTATATACACTCACACGGGTGTGATACTGCGACCAGCAATCGCCTCAGCCTGGATGTGCAGTGCTGGGGTGGCTTGGTCGGATTCCCTGACTGACAATATTGATACCCTAGATAGGGACAGTATATTACTGACTATAGAGCATTTAAAAGATGCTTTCTATATATGCGTGATGCACAGAGGGATATTTGCCGACTGGCATCAAGAGTAAGTGCGCTGTCCATTTCTGCCAGAAGAGGGTTATGGACAAGACAGTGGTCAGGTGATGCTGATTCCAAAAGGCATATGGAAGTATCGCCTTATAAAAGGGAGGAGTTATTTGGGGTAGGTCTAACAGACCTGGTGGCCACGGCAACGGCTGGGAAATCCACATTTTTACCCCAGGTAGCCTCTCAACATAAGAAGACGCCGTATTATCAGGCGCAGTCCTTTGGGCCCCATAAGGGCAAGCGGGCAAAAGGCTCCTCATTTCTGCCCCGTGGCAGAGGGAGAGGAAAAAGGCTGCAGCAAACAGCCAGTTCCCAGGAACAGAAACGGTGGGGGCCCGTCTCATAAATTTCAGCGTGCAGTGGGCTCACTCACAGGTGGACCCCTGGATCCTTCAGGTGGTATCTCAGGGGTACAAATTGGAATTCGAGACGTCTCCCCTTCGCCGTTTTCCTAAAGTCTGCTTTACCGACGTCTCCCTCCGACAGGGAGGCGGTATGGGAAGCCATTCACAAGCTGTATTCCCAGCAGGTGATAATCAAGGTACCCCTCCTACAACAGGGAAAGGGGTATTATTCCACGCTGTTTGTGGTACCTAAGCCGGACGGCTCGGTGAGACCTAATTTAAATCTGAAATCCTTGAACACTTACATACAAAGGTTCAAATTCAAGATGGAGTCACTCAGAGCGGTGATGGCAAACCGGGAAGAAGGGGATTATATGGTGTCTCTGGACATCAAGGATGCTTATCTCCATGTCCCAAATTACCCTTCTCACCAAGGGTACCTCAGGTTTGTGGTACAGAACTGTCACTATCAGTTTCAGACGCTGCCGTTTGGTTTGTCCACGGCACCCCGGGTCTTTACCAAAGTAATGGCCGAAATGATGATACTCCTTCGAAGGAAGGGAGTTTTAATTATCCCTTACTTGGACGATCTCCGGATAAGGGCAAGATCCAGGGAACAGTTGGTAGTCGGGGTAGCACTATCTCAGGTAGTGTTGCGGCAGCACGGTTGGATTCTTAATATTCCAAAATCGCAGCTGATTCCGACGACACGTCTTCTATTCCTAAGGATGATCCTGGACACAGTCCAGAAAATAAGAATTTACTTACCGATAATTCTATTTCTCATAGTCCGTAGTGGATGCTGGGGACTCCAAAAGGACCATGGGGAATAGCGGCTCCGCAGGAGACTGGGCACAAAGTAAAAGCTTTAGGACTAGCTGGTGTGCACTGGCTCCTCCCCCTATGACCCTCCTCCAAGCCTCAGTTAGGATACTGTGCCCGGACGAGCGTACACAATAAGGAAGGATTTTGAATCCCGGGTAAGACTCATACCAGCCACACCAATCACACCGTACAACTTGTGATCTGAACCCAGTTAACAGCATGATAACAGAAGGAGCCTCTGAAAAGATGGCTCACAACAACAATAACCCGATTTTTGTAACAATAACTATGTACAAGTAATGCAGACAATCCGCACTTGGGATGGGCGCCCAGCATCCACTACGGACTATGAGAAATAGAATTATCGGTAAGTAAATTCTTATTTTCTCTAACGTCCTAGTGGATGCTGGGGACTCCGAAAGGACCATGGGGATTATACCAAAGCTCCCAACCGGGCGGGAGAGTGCGGATGACTCTGCAGCACCGAATGAGAGAACTCCAGGTCCTCCTCAGCCAGGGTATCAAATTTGTAGAATTTAGCAAACATGTTTTCCCCTGACCAAGTAGCTGCTCGGCAAAGTTGTAAAGCGGAGACCCCTCGGGCAGCCGCCCAAGATGAGCCCACTTTCCGTGTGGAATGGGCTTTTACAGATTTTGGCTGTGGCAGGCCTGCCACAGAATGTGCAAGCTGAATTGTACTACAAATCCAACGAGCAATCGTCTGCTTAGAAGCAGGAGCACCCAGCTTGCTGGGTGCATACAGGATAAACAGCGAATCAGATTTTCTGACTCCAGCCGTCCTGGAAACATATATTTTCAGGGCCCTGACTACGTCCAGCAACTTGGAATCCTCCAAGTCCCTAGTAGCCGCAGGCACCACATATGAAAAATTAGGTAAGGGCTTTTATAGGATAAAGCCGCCAATTCTGAGACACGATCTACAGAGAGCCAACGTAAAAAATAACAATGTTTATTAATAAAACATATAAAAAGATTAATTGTCAAATAACCGGTGAAAAATATATATATAAATATATATAAGAACATTCTACCTTTGAGAAAGTCACGTGAACGTGACGAAACGCGTCAGGACCCGCCCCTATCCACACTCAGCTCAGGTGAAATCTTCCAGGTGTTCCTTGGTCCCCGCTGCACCCTCCGTCTACAGCATCCGACATCAGCGGCTTCAGCGCACACGCCGCCACGACCGGGTTGTGAGAGAGACGGTCCATTCCTTTCCGCTGCACAGCGTATATGGGCATTGCAGGACATTGAAGCCGAGGACGCTCGGCTCTTACCAGCCCATTTTGGAAAGGTATTGAATATCAATTTCAACTGAGGGACTTTTTTATTCATTAGGATCCTACCAACACACCTGGTATTTATCAACTATCTAACAAGTGAATCACGGAACTTTTCACCCCAATAAGCTGAGTCATTACAATATACCACTAGTTCACGTCTAGTGACTGTTCTTATATATATTTGTATATATTTTTCACCGGTTATTTGACAATTAATCTTTTTATATGTTTTATTAATAAACATTGTTATTTTTTACGTTGGCTCTCTGTACATCATGTTTCGTTCCTGATATTCAGCGCAGCCGTTTGTTCTTTTTCTATGCTATCACCACAATACTACACATAGTATTCCGGCAAGCGCAGACTATCAGGAACATAAAATTGTGATTATTTAATTCTATGAAACACGTATTGGTTTTCACTTTTTATTTTGATGATTAGGCGCTCGTTTGTTGCAGTTTTTTGTTTTGGTCAATTCTGAGACACGCCTGGCTGAAGCCAGGGCTAACAGCATTACCACTTTCCATGTGAGATATTTTAAGTCCACAGTGGTGAGTGGTTCAAACCAATGTGATTTTAGGAATCCCAAAACTACATTGAGATCCCAAGGTGCCACTGGAGGCACAAAAGGAGGCTGTATATGCAGTACTCCCTTGACAAACGTCTGAACTTCAGGAACAGAAGCCAGTTCTTTTTGGAAGAATATTGACAGGGCCAAAATTTGAACCTTAATGGACCCTAATTTGAGGCCCATAGACAGTCCTGTTTGCAGGAAATGCAGGAAACGACCCAGTTGAAATTCCTCTGTAGGGGCCTTCCTGGCCTCGCACCACGCAACATATTTACGCCAAATACGGTGATAATGTTGTATGGTTACATCCTTCCTGGCTTTGATCAGGGTAGGGATGACTTCATCCGGAATGCCTTTTTCCTTCAGGATCCGGCGTTGAACCGCCATGCCGTCAAACGCAGCCGCGGTAAGTCTTGGAACAGACATGGTCCCTGCTGGAGCAGGTCCTTTCTTAGAGGTAGAGGCCACGGGTCTTCCGTGAGCATCTCTTGAATTTCCGGGTACCAAGTCCTTCTTGGCCAATCCGGAGCCACGAGTATAGTCTTTACTCCTCTCCTTCTTATGATTCTCAGTACTTTTGGTATGAGAGGAAGAGGAGGGAACACATACACTGACTGGTACACCCACGGTGTTACCAGAGAGTCCACAGCTATTGCCTGAGGGTCCCTTGACCTGGCGCAATATCTGTCCAGTTTTTTGTTGAGGCGGGACGCCATCATGTCCACCCTTTGGTTTTTCCCAACGGTTCACAATCATGTGGAAGACTTCTGGGTGAAGTCCCCACTCCCCCGGGTGAAGATCGTGTCTGCTGAGGAAGTCTGCTTCCCAGTTGTCCACTCCCGGAATGAACACTGCTGACAGTGCTATCACATGATTCTCCGCCCAGCGAAGAATCCTTGCCACTTCCATCATTGCCCTCCTGCTTCTTGTGCCGCCCTGTCTGTTTACGTGGGCGACTGCCGTGATGTTGTCCGACTGGATCAACACCGGCTGACCCTGAAGCAGAGGTCTTGCCTGACTTAGGGCATTGTAAATGGCCCTTAGTTCCAGGATATTTATGTGAAGTGACGTTTTCATGCTTGACCACAAGCCCTGGAAATTTCTTTCCTGTGTGACTGCTCCCCAGCCTCTCAGGCTGGCATCCGTGGTCACCAGGACCCAATCCTGAATGCCGAATCTGCGGCCCTCTAGGAGATGAGCACTCTGTAACCACCACAGGAGAGACACCCTTGTCCTTGGAGACAGGGTTATCCGCTGATGCATTTGAAGATGCGATCCGGACCATTTGTCCAGCAGATCCCACTGAAAAGTTCTTGCGTGGAATCTGCCGAATGGAATCGCTTCGTAAGAAGCCACCATCTTTCCCAGGACCCTTGTGCATTGATGTACTGACACTTGGCCTGGTCTTAGGAGGTTCCTGACTAGGTCGGATAACTCCTTGGCTTTCTCCTCCGGGAGAAACACCTTTTTCTGTACTGTGTCCAGAATCATCCCTAGGAACAGCAGACGTGTCGTCGGAATCAGCTGCGATTTTGGAATATTTAGAATCCATCCGTGCTGTCGTAGTACTACTTGAGATAGTGCTACTCCGACCTCTAACTGTTCTCTGGACCTTGCCTGCTTACTTTGTGCCTTCCAATGCACAATGCAAACTACAGGTAGTGCTGCAGGGCCCACACCCTTTTACTTGCCGTACAGAGCAGCTCTGGAGCTGTTACAGTGCCCAGCTGCTGCAAGAAATCAGCTTGAATGCTTCAGGGGCTGGGGCATAGCCAACATGAGCCCCACACCGAAGGAGGGTGGAGGTGTTTAATGCGAACTAGGGGTCATCCAAGCGCCGCAAAAGGCCGCCATGCCCTGCACGCCCCTTTTCTCTTTTCATATGCAGACGAGGGTTGAAGCCAACTTTGACCCACTGCTTGGATGACATCACCGTATGCAAATCCATCTGCTGCAGGCCTTCCCCCAGGAATGCTTGCACTAGTTGTTGCATTTGGTTTGTTGTTTGGGGGTGCTTCAGTATTAGGCAGCCTTCTGCCCTCCCATGTTTATCTGGAAATATGTGTTCTCCCTGCAGTTGTTGTCCCCAGATGAGAGTTCCCTTGTGCTGCCTCAGTTGAATCTCCTTTACTTGACAGAGATGTGCCTGAGCAGCGGCCCTCCCCAGCCCTATCCCAAATCATACTTATTTTGCATAGGCGATACCATGGTCATGAAGATTGTTCTCCCAGGGTGAGGTTCATTCATTGCATTCTGGGTATGCTGACCCCTGTGATTTCCCCAAATGTGGGAAACTCGACTGCATTATTTGTGGTAGTGGGGGACTGTGTTTGTGCTTTCCTCTGGACAGCTCTGGTAAAAGTCAGATTTATTTGTCTCAGATCTTCCTCTAGCCTTGTTCTTCTTTCGAGAGTTCCCTTGTGCTGCCTCAGTTGGATCTCCTTCACTTGACAGGGGGGTGCCAGAGCAGCGACCCTCCCCAGCTCTAGCCCAACTCCTACTTACCTGCCAGGTGAGATACTTTGATCATGAAGGTGCTTCTCCCAGGGCAAGGCTCACCCATTGCACTCTGGGTGTGGTGCCCCTGCGATTTCCCCAAATGTGGGAAGCTTGACTGCATAATTTGTGTTTCCCCTGGTCGGCTCTCGTATAATTCAGATCTCTTTGTCTCAGGTCTCTCTCCAGCCTAGTTTGCTGTCTGTTTCCACTTCTTTTTTCATGAGCCCCTCCCTTTTATACCCTTGTGCACTATCCTGACTTCTCCTCCTGTCTGCTTACTTTGTGCCTTCCAATGCACAATGCAAACTACAGGTAGTGCTGCAGGGCCCACACCCTTTTACTTGCCGTACAGAGCAGCTCTGGAGCTGTTACAGTGCCCAGCTGCTGCAAGAAATCAGCTTGAATGCTTCAGGGGCTGGGGCATAGCCAACATGAGCCCCACACCGAAGGAGGGTGGAGGTGTTTAATGCGAACTAGGGGTCATCCAAGCGCCGCAAAAGGCCGCCATGCTCTGCACGCCCCTTTTCTCTTTTCATATGCAGACGAGGGTTGAAGCCAACTTTGACCCACTGCTTGGATGACATCACCGTATGCAAATCCATCTGCTGCAGGCCTTCCCCCAGGAATGCTTGCACTAGTTGTTGCATTTGGTTTGTTGTGTGGGGGTGCTTCAGTATTAGGCAGCCTTCTGCCCTCCCATGTTCATCTGAAAATATGTGTTCTCCCTGCAGTTGTTGTCCCCAGATGAGAGTTCCCTTGTGCTGCCTCAGTTGAATCTCCTTTACTTGACAGAGATGTGCCTGAGCAGCGGCCCTCCCCAGCCCTATCCCAAATCATACTTATTTTGCATAGGAGATACCATGGTCATGAAGATTGTTCTCCCAGGGTGAGGTTCATTCATTGCATTCTGGGTATGCTGACCCCTGTGATTTCCCCAAATGTGGGAAACTCGACTGCTTTATTTGTTGGTAGTGGGGGACTGTGTTTGTGTTTTCCTCTGGTCAGCTCTGGTAAAAGTCAGATTTCTTTGTTTCAGATCTTCCTCTAGCCTTGTTCTTCTTTTGAGAGTTTCCTTGTGCTGCCTCAGTTGGATCTCCTTCACTTGACATTGGGGTGCCCGAGCAGCGACCCTCCCCAGCTCTAGCCCAACTCCTACTTACCTGCCAGGTGAGATACTATGATCATGAAGGTGCTTCTCCCAGGGCAAGGCTCACCCATTGCACTCTGGGTGTGCTGCCCCTGCGATTTCCCCAAATGTGGGAAACTTGACTGCATAATTTGTGTTTCCCCTGGTCAGGTCTCGTATAATTCAGATCTCTTTGTCTCAGGTCTCTCTCCAGCCTAGTTTGCTGTCTGTTTCAACTTCTCTTTTCTTGAGCCGCTCCCTTTTATACCCTTGTGCACTATCCTGACTTCTCCTCCTGTCTGCTTACTTTGTGCCTTCCAATGCACAATGCAAACTACAGGTAGTGCTGCAGGGCCCACACCCTTTTACTTGCCTTACAGAACAGCTCTGGAGCTGTTACAGTGCCAAGCTGCTGCAAGAAATCAGCTTGAATGCTTCAGGGGATGGGGCATGGCCAACATGAGCCCCACACCGAAGGAGGGTGGGGGTGTTTAATGCGAACTAAGGGTCATCCAAGCGCCGCAAAAGGCCGCCATGCCCTGCATACCCCTTTTCTCTTTTCATATGCAGATGAGGGTTCCAGCAAACTTTGGCCCACTGCTTGGATGACATCACCGTATGCAATTCCGTCTTCTGCAGAACTTCCCCCAGGAATGCTTGTACTAGTTGTTGCATTTGGTTTGTTGTTTGGGGGTGCTTCAGTATTAGGCAGCCTTCTGCCCTCCCATGTTCATCTGAAAATGTGTTCTCCCTGCAGTTGTTGTCCCCAGATGAGAGTTCCCTTGTGCTGCCTCAGTTGAATCTCCTTTACTTGACAGAGATGTGCATGAGCAGCGGCCCTCCCCAGCCCTTTCCCAAATCATACTTATTTTGCATAGGAGATACCATGGTCATGAAGATTGTTCTCCCAGGGTGATATTCATTCATTGCATTTTGGGTATGCTGACCCCTGTGATTTCCCCAAATGTGGGAAACTCGACTGCATTATTTGTGGTAGTGGGGGACTGTGTTTGTGCTTTCCTCTGGTCAGCTCTGGTAAAAGTCAGATTTCTTTGTCTCAGATTTTCCTCTAGCCTTGTTCTTCTTTCGAGAGTTCCCTTGTGCTGCCTCAGTTGGATCTCCTTCACTTTACAAAGGGGTACCCGAGCAGCGACCCTCCCCAACTCTCGCCCAACTCCTACTTACCTGCTAGGTGAGATACTATGATCATGAAGGTGCTTCTCCCAGGGCAAGGCTCACCCATTGCACTCTGGGTGTGCTGCTCCTGCCATTTCCCGAAATGTGGGAAACTTGACTGCATAATTTGTGTTTCCCCTGGTCGGCTCTCGTATAATTCAGATCTCTTTGTCTCAGGTCTCTCTCCAGCCTAGTTTGCTGTCTGTTTCCACTTCTCTTTTCTTGAGCCGCTCCCTTCTATGCCCTTGCGCACTATCCTGACTTCTCCTCCTTTCTGCTTACTTTGTGCCTTCCAACGCACAATGCGAACTACAGGTAGTGCTGCAGGGCCCACACCCTTTTACTTGCCTTACAGAGCAGCTCTGGAGCTGTTACAGTGCCCAGCTGCTGCAAGAAATCAGCTTGAATGCTTCAGGGGATGGGGCATGGCCAACATGAGCCCCACACCAAAGGAGGGGGGAGGTGTTTAATGCGAACTAGGGGTCATCCAAGCACTGCAAAAGGCCGCCATGCCCTGCATGCCCCTTTTCTCTTTTCATATGCAGATGAGGGTTCCAGTCAACTTTGGCCCACTGCTTGGATAACATCACCGTATGCAAATCCGTCTGCTGCAGACCTTCCCCCAGGAATGCTTGCATTAGTTGTTGCATTTGGTTTGTTGTTTGGGGGTGCTTCAGTATTAGGCAGCCTTCTGCCCTCCCATGTTCATCTGAAAATATGTGTTCTCCCTGCAGTTGTTGTCCCCAGATGAGAGTTCCCTTGTGCTGCCTCAGTTGAATCTCATTTACTTGACAGAGATGTGCCTGAGCAGCGGCCCTCCCCAGCCCTATCCCAAATCATACTTATTTTGCATAGGAGATACCATGGTCATGAAGATTGTTCTCCCAGGGTGAGGTTCATTCATTGCATTCTGGGTATGCTGACCCCTGTGATTTCCCCAAATTTGGGAATCTCGACTGCATTATTTGTGGTAGTGGGGGACTGTGTTTGTGCTTTCCTCTGGTGAGCTCTGGTAAAAGTCAGATTTCTTTGTCTCAGATCTTCCTCTAGCCTTGTTCTTCTTTCGAGAGTTTCCTTGTGCTGCCTCAGTTGGATCTCCTTCACTTGACAGGGGGGTGCCCGAGCAGCGACCCTCCCAAGCTCTAGCCCAACTCCTACTTACCTGCCAGGTGAGATACTATAATCAGGAAGGTGCTTCTCCCAGGGCAAGGCTCACCCATTGCACTCTGGGTGTGCTGCTCCTACGATTTCCCCAAATGTGGGACACTTGACTGCATAATTTGTGTTTCCTCTGGTCGGCTCTCGTATAATTCAGATCTCTTTGTCTCAGGTCTCTCTCCAGCCTAGTTTGCTGTCTGTTTCCACTTCTTTTTTCTTGAGCCCCTCCCTTCTATACCCTTGTGCACTATCCTGACTTCTCCTCCCGTCTGCTTACTTTGTGCCTTCCAATGCACAATGCAAACTACAGGTAGTGCTGCAGGGCCCACACCCTTTTACTTGCCTTACAGAGCAGCTCTGGAGCTGTTACAGTGCCCAGCTGCTGCAAGAAATCAGCTTGAATGCTTCATGGGATGGGGCATGGCCAACATGAGCCCCACACCAAAGGAGGGTGGGGGTGTTTAATGCGATCTAGGGGTCATCCAAGCAGCGCAAAAGGCCGCCATGCCCTGCACGCCCCTTTTCTCTTTTCATATGCAGATGAGGTTTGAAGCCAACTTTGACCCACTGCTTGGATAACATCACCATATGCAAATCCATCTGCTGCAGGCCTTCCCCCAGGAATGCTTGCACTAGTTGTTGCATTTGGTTTGTTGTTTGGGGGTGCTTCAGTATTAGGCAGCCTTCTGCCCTCCCATGTTCATCTGAAAATATGTGTTCTCCCTGCAGTTGTTGTCCCCAGATGAGAGTTCCCTTGTGCTGCCTCAGTTGAATTTCCTTTACTTGACAGAGTTGTGCCTGAGCAGCGGCCCTCCCCAGCCCTATCCCAAATCATACTTATTTTGCATAGGAGACACCATGGTCATGAAGATTGTTCACCCAGGGTGAGGTTCATTCATTGCATTCTGGGTATGCTGACCCCTGTGATTTCCCCAAATGTGGGAAACTCGCCTGCATTATTTGTGGTAGTGGGGGACTGTGTTTGTGTTTTCCGCTGGTCAGCTCTGGTAAAAGTCAGATTTCTTTGTCTCAGATCTTCCTCTAGCCTTGTTCTTCTTTCGAGAGTTCCATTGTGCTGCCTCAGTTGGATCTCCTCCACTTGACAGGGGGGTGCCCGAGCAGCGACCCTCCCCAGCTCTAGCCCAACTCCTACTTACCTGCCAGGTGAGATACTATGATCTTGAAGGTGCTTCTCCCAGGGCAAGGCTCACCCATTGCACTCTGGGTGTGCTGCTCCTGCGATTTCCCCAAATGTGGGAAACTTGACTGCATAATTTGTGTTTCCCCTGGTCGGCTCTCGTATAATTCAGATCTCTTTGTCTCAGGTCTCTCTCCAGCCTAGTTTGCTGTCTGTTTCAACTTCTCTTTTCTTGAGCCGCTCCCTTCTATGCCCTTGCGCACTATCCTGACTTCTCCCGTCTGCTTACTTTGTGCCTTCCAATGCACAATGCAAACTACAGGTAGTGCTGCAGGGCCCACACCCTTTTACTTGCCGTTCAGAGCAGCTCTGGAGCTGTTACAGTGCCCAGCTGCTGCAATAAATCAACTTGAATGCTTCAGGGGATGGGGCATGGCCAACATGAGCCCCACACCAAAGGAGGGTGGGGGTGTTTAATGCGAACTAGGTGTCATCCAAGCACCGCAAAAGGCCGCCATGCCCTGCACGCCCCTTTTCTCTTTTCATATGCAGATGAGGGTTGAAGCCAACTTTGACCCACTGCTTGGATGACATCACCGTATGCAAATCCGTCTTCTGCAGAACTTCCCCCAGGAATGCTTGCACTAGTTGTTGCATTTGGTTTGTTGTTTGGGGGTGCTTCAGTATTAGGCAGCCTTCTGCCCTCCCATGTTCATCTGAAAATATGTGTTCTCCCTGCAGTTGTTGTCCCCAGATGAGAGTTCCCTTGTGCTGCCTCAGTTGAATCTCCTTTACTTGACAGAGATGTGCATGAGCAGCGGCCCTCCCCAGCCCTATCCCAAATCATACTTATTTTGCATAGGAGATACCATGGTCATGAAGATTACTCTCCCAGGGTGAGGTTCATTCATTGCATTCTGGGTATGCTGACCCCTGTGATTTCCCCAAATGTGGGAAACGCGACTGCTTTATTGTTGGTAGTGGGGGACTGTGTTTGTGTTTTCCTCTGGTCAGCTCTGGTAAAAGTCAGATTACTTTGTTTCAGATCTTCCTCTAGCCTTGTTCTTCTTTCGAGAGTTTCCTTGTGCTGCCTCAGTTGGATCTCCTTCACTTGACAGGGGGGTGCCCGAGCAGCGACCCTCCCCAGCTCTAGCCCAACTCCTACTTACCTGCCAGGTGAGATACTATGATCATGAAGGTGCTTCTCCCAGGGCAAGGCTCACCCATTGCACTCTGGGTGTGCTGCCCCTGCGATTTCCCCAAATGTGGGAAACTTGACTGCAAAATTTGTGTTTCCCCTGGTCAGGTCTCGTATAATTCATATCTCTTTGTCTCAGGTCTCTCTCCAGCCTAGTTTGCTGTCTGTTTCAACTTCTCTTTTCTTGAGCCGCTCCCTTTTATACCCTTGTGCACTATCCTGACTTCTCCTCCTGTCTGCTTACTTTGTGCCTTCCAATGCACAATGCAAACTACAGGTAGTGCTGCAGGGCCAACACCCTTTTACTTGCCTTACAGAACAGCTCTGGAGCTGTTACAGTGCCAAGCTGCTGCAAGAAATCAGCTTGAATGCTTCAGGGGATGGGGCATGGCCAACATGAGCCCCACACCGAAGGAGGGTGGGGGTGTTTAATGCGAACTAAGGGTCATGCAAGCGCCGCAAAAGGCCGCCATGCCCTGCATACCCCTTTTCTCTTTTCATATGCAGATGAGGGTTCCAGCCAACTTTGGCCCACTGCTTGGATGACATCAACGTATGCAATTCCGTCTTCTGCAGAACTTCCCCCAGGAATGCTTGTACTAGTTGTTGCATTTGGTTTGTTGTTTGGGGGTGCTTCAGTATTAGGCAGCCTTCTGCCCTCCCATGTTCATCTGAAAATATGTGTTCTCCCTGCAGTTGTTGTCCCCAGATGAGAGTTTCCTTGTGCTGCCTCAGTTGAATCTCCTTTACTTGACAGAGATGTGCATGAGCAGCGGCCCTCCCCAGCCCTATCCCAAATCATACTTATTTTGCATAGGAGATACCATGGTCATGAAGATTGTTCTCCCAGGGTGAGGCTCATTCATTGCATTTTGGGTATGCTGACCCCTGTGATTTCCCCAAATGTGTGAAACTCGACTGCATTATTTGTGGTAGTGGGGGACTGTGTTTGTGCTTTCCTCTGGTCAGCTCTGGTAAAAGTCAGATTTCTTTGTCTCAGATTTTCCTCTAGCCTTGTTCTTCTTTCGAGAGTTCCCTTGTGCTGCCTCAGTTGGATCTCCTTCACTTTACAGGGGGGTACCCAAACAGCGACCCTCCCCAACTCTCGCCCAACTCCTACTTACCTGCTAGGTGAGATACTATGATCATGAAGGTGCTTCTCCCAGGGCAAGGTTCACCCATTGCACTCTGGGTGTGCTGCTCCTGCGATTTCCCGAAATGTGGGAAACTTGACTGCATAATTTGTGTTTCCCCTGGTCGGCTATCGTATAATTCAGATCTCTTTGTCTCAGGTCTCTCTCCAGCCTAGTTTGCTGTCTGTTTCCACTTCTCTTTTCTTGAGCCGCTCCCTTCTATGCCCTTGCGCACTATCCTGACTTCTCCTCCTTTCTGCTTACTTTGTGCCTTCCAACGCACAATGCGAACTACAGGTAGTGCTGCAGGGCCCACACCCTTTTACTTGCCTTACAGAGCAGCTCTGGAGCTGTTACAGTGCCCAGCTGCAGCAAGAAATCAGCTTGAATGCTTCAGGGGCTCGGGCATAGCCAACATGAGCCCCACACCGAAGGAGGGTGGAGGTGTTTAATGCAAACTAGGGGTCAGCCAAGTGCCGCAAAAGGCCACCATGCCCTGCACGCCCCTTTTCTCTTTTCATATGCAGACGAGGGTTGAAGCCAACTTTGACCCACTGCTTGGATGACATCACCATATGCAAATCTATCTGCTGCAGGCCTTCCTCCTGGAATGCTTGCACTAGTTGTTGCATTTGGTTTGTTGTTTGGGGGTGCTTCAGTATTAGGCAGCCTTCTGCCCTCCCATGTTCATCTGAAAATATGTGTTCTCCCTGCAGTTGTTGTCCCCAGATGAGAGTTCCCTTGTGCTGCCTCAGTTGAATCTCCTTTACTTGACAGAGATGTGCCTGAGCAGCGGCCCTCCCCAGCCATATCCCAAATCATACTTATTTTGCATAGGAGATACCATTGTTATGAAGATTGTTCTCCCAGGGTGCGGTTCATTCATTGCACTCTGGGTATGCTGACCCCTGTGATTTCCCCAAATGTGGGAAACTCGACTGCATTATTTGTGGTAGTGGTGGACTGTGTTTGTGCTTTCCTCTGGTCAGCTCTGGTAAAAGTCAGATTTCTTTGTCTCAGATCTTCCTCTAGCCTTGTTCTTCTTTCGAGAGTTCCTTTATGCTGCCTCAGTTGGATCTCCTTCACTTGACAGGGGGGTGCCCGAGCAGCGACCCTCCCCAGCTCTAGCCCAACTCCTACTTACCTGCCAGGTGAGATACTATGATCATGAAGGTGCTTCTCCCAGGGCAAGGCTCACCCATTGCACTCTGGGTGTGCTGCCCCTGCGATTTCCCCAAATGTGGGAAACTTGACTGCATAATTTGTGTTTCCCCTGGTCGGCTCTCGTATAATTCAGATCTCTTTGTCTCAGGTCTCTCTCCAGCCTAGTTTGCTGTCTGTTTCCACTTCTCTTTTCTTGAGCCGCTCCCTTCTATGCCCTTGCGCACTATCCTGACTTCTCCCGTCTGCTTACTTTGTGCCTTCCAACGCACAATGCGAACTACAGGTAGTGCTGCAGGGCCCACACCCTTTTACTTGCCTTACAGAGCAGCTCTGGAGCTGTTACAGTGCCCAGCTGCTGCAAGAAATCAGCTTGAATGCTTCAGGGGCTGGGGCATAGCCAACATGAGCCCCACACCGAAGGAGGGTGGAGGTGTTTAATGCGAACTAGGGGTCATCCAAGCGCCGCAAAAGGCCGCCATGCCCTGCATAACCCTTTTCTCTTTTCATATGCAGATGAGGGTTCCAGCCAACTTTGGCCCACTGCTTGGATGACATCACCGTATGCAAATCCGTCTTCTGCAGACCTTCACCCAGGAATGCTTTTACTAGTTGTTGCATTTGGTTTGTTGTTTGGGGGTGCTTCAGTATTAGGCAGCCTTCTGTCCTCCCATGTTCATCTGAAAATATGTGTTCTCCCTGCAGTTGTTGTCCCCAGATGAGAGTTCCCTTGTGCTGCCTCAGTTGAATCTCCTTTACTTGACTGAGATGTGCCTGAGCAGCGGCCCTCCCCAGCCCTATCCCAAATCATACTTATTTTGCATAGGAAATACCATGGTCATGAAGATTGTTCTCCCAGGGTGAGGTTCATTCATTGCATTCTGGGTATGCTGACCCCTGTGATTTCCCCAAATTTGGGAAACTCGACTGCATTATTTGTGGTAGTGGGGGACTGTGTTTGTGCTTTCCTCTGGTCAGCTCTGGTAAAAGTCAGATTTCTTTGTCTCAGATCTTCCTCTAGCCTTGTTCTTCTTTCGAGAGTTTCCTTGTGCTGCCTCAGTTGGATCTCCTTCACTTGACAGGGGGGTGCCCGAGCAGCGACCCTCCCAAGCTCTAGCCCAACTCCTACTTACCTGCCAGGTGAGATACTATAATCAGGAAGGTGCTTCTCCCAGGGCAAGGCTCACCCATTGCACTCTGGGTGTGCTGCTCCTACGATTTCCCCAAATGTGGGACACTTGACTGCATAATTTGTGTTTCCTCTGGTCGGCTCTCGTATAATTCAGATATCTTTGTCTCAGGTCTCTCTCCAGCCTAGTTTGCTGTCTGTTTCCACTTCTTTTTTCTTGAGCCCCTCCCTTCTATACCCTTGTGCACTATCCTGACTTCTCCTCCCGTCTGCTTACTTTGTGCCTTCCAATGCACAATGCAAACTACAGGTAGTGCTGCAGGGCCCACACCCTTTTACTTGCCTTACAGAGCAGCTCTGGAGCTGTTACAGTGCCCAGCTGCTGCAAGAAATCAGCTTGAATGCTTCATGGGATGGGGCATGGCCAACATGAGCCCCACACCAAAGGAGGGTGGGGGTGTTTAATGCGATCTAGGGGTCATCCAAGCAGCGCAAAAGGCCGCCATGCCCTGCACGCCCCTTTTCTCTTTTCATATGCAGATGAGGGTTGAAGCCAACTTTGACCCACTGCTTGGATAACATCACCATATGCAAATCCATCTGCTGCAGGCCTTCCCCCAGGAATGCTTGCACTAGTTGTTGCATTTGGTTTGTTGTTTGGGGGTGCTTCAGTATTAGGCAGCCTTCTGCCCTCCCATGTTCATCTGAAAATATGTGTTCTCCCTGCAGTTGTTGTCCCCAGATAAGAGTTCCCTTGTGCTGCCTCAGTTGAATATCCTTTACTTGACAGAGATGTGCCTGAGCAGCGGCCCTCCCCAGCCCTATCCCAAATCATACTTATTTTGCATAGGAGACACCATGGTCATGAAGATTGTTCACCCAGGGTGAGGTTCATTCATTGCATTCTGGGTATGCTGACCCCTGTGATTTCCCCAAATGTGGGAAACTCGCCTGCATTATTTGTGGTAGTGGGGGACTGTGTTTGTGTTTTCCGCTGGTCAGCTCTGGTAAAAGTCAGATTTCTTTGTCTCAGATCTTCCTCTAGCCTTGTTCTTCTTTCGAGAGTTCCATTGTGCTGCCTCAGTTGGATCTCCTTCACTTGACAGGGGGGTGCCCGAGCAGCGACCCTCCCCAGCTCTAGCCCAACTCCTACTTACCTGCCAGGTGAGATACTATGATCTTGAAGGTGCTTCTCCCAGGGCAAGGCTCACCCATTGCACTCTGGGTGTGCTGCCCCTGCGATTTCCCCAAATGTGGGAAACTTGACTGCATAATTTGTGTTTCCCCTGGTCGGCTCTCGTATAATTCAGATCTCTTTGTCTCAGGTCTCTCTCCAGCCTAGTTTGCTGTCTGTTTCCACTTCTCTTTTCTTGAGCCGCTCCCTTCTATGCCCTTGCGCACTATCCTGACTTCTCCCGTCTGCTTACTTTGTGCCTTCCAACGCACAATGCGAACTACAGGTAGTGCTGCAGGGCCCACACCCTTTTACTTGCCTTACAGAGCAGCTCTGGAGCTGTTACAGTGCCCAGCTGCTGCAAGAAATCAGCTTGAATGCTTCAGGGGCTGGGGCATAGCCAACATGAGCCCCACACCGAAGGAGGGTGGAGGTGTTTAATGCGAACTAGGGGTCATCCAAGCGCCGCAAAAGGCCGCCATGCCCTGCATAACCCTTTTCTCTTTTCATATGCAGATGAGGGTTCCAGCCAACTTTGGCCCACTGCTTGGATGACATCACCGTATGCAAATCCATCTTCTGCAGACCTTCACCCAGGAATGCTTTTACTAGTTGTTGCATTTGGTTTGTTGTTTGGGGGTGCTTCAGTATTAGGCAGCCTTCTGTCCTCCCATGTTCATCTGAAAATATGTGTTCTCCCTGCAGTTGTTGTCCCCAGATGAGAGTTCCCTTGTGCTGCCTCAGTTGAATCTCCTTTACTTGACAGAGATGTGCCTGAGCAGCGGCCCTCCCCAGCCCTATCCCAAATCATACTTATTTTGCATAGGAGATACCATGGTCATGAAGATTGTTCTCCCAGGGTGAGGTTCATTCATTGAATTCTGGGTATGCTGACCCCTGTGATTTCCCCAAATTTGGGAAACTCGACTGCATTATTTGTGGTAGTGGGGGACTGTGTTTGTGCTTTCCTCTGGTCAGCTCTGGTAAAAGTCAGATTTCTTTGTCTCAGATCTTCCTCTAGCCTTGTTCTTCTTTCGAGAGTTTCCTTGTGCTGCCTCAGTTGAATCTCCTTTACTTGACAGAGATGTGCATGAGCAGCGGCCCTCCCCAGCCCTATCCCAAATCATACTTATTTTGCATAGGAGATACCATGGTCATGAAGATTGTTCACCCAGGGTGAGGTTCATTCATTGCATTCTGGGTATGCTGACCCCTGTGATTTCCCCAAATGTGGGAAACTCGCCTGCATTATTTGTGGTAGTGGGGGACTGTGTTTGTGTTTTCCGCTGGTCAGCTCTGGTAAAAGTCAGATTTCTTTGTCTCAGATCTTCCTCTAGCCTTGTTCTTCTTTCGAGAGTTCCATTGTGCTGCCTCAGTTGGATCTCCTTCACTTGACAGGGGGGTGCCCGAGCAGCGACCCTCCCCAGCTCTAGCCCAACTCCTACTTACCTGCCAGGTGAGATACTATGATCTTGAAGGTGCTTCTCCCAGGGCAAGGCTCACCCATTGCACTCTGGGTGTGCTGCCCCTGCGATTTCCCCAAATGTGGGAAACTTGACTGCATAATTTGTGTTTCCCCTGGTCGGCTCTCGTATAATTCAGATCTCTTTGTCTCAGGTCTCTCTCCAGCCTAGTTTGCTGTCTGTTTCCACTTCTTTTTTCTTGAGCCGCTCCCTTCTATGCCCTTGCGCACTATCCTGACTTCTCCCGTCTGCTTACTTTGTGCCTTCCAACGCACAATGCGAACTACAGGTAGTGCTGCAGGGCCCACACCCTTTTACTTGCCTTACAGAGCAGCTCTGGAGCTGTTACAGTGCCCAGCTGCTGCAAGAAATCAGCTTGAATGCTTCAGGGGCTGGGGCATAGCCAACATGAGCCCCACACCGAAGGAGGGTGGAGGTGTTTAATGCGAACTAGGGGTCATCCAAGCGCCGCAAAAGGCCGCCATGCCCTGCATAACCCTTTTCTCTTTTCATATGCAGATGAGGGTTCCAGCCAACTTTGGCCCACTGCTTGGATGACATCACCGTATGCAAATCCGTCTTCTGCAGACCTTCACCCAGGAATGCTTTTACTAGTTGTTGCATTTGGTTTGTTGTTTGGGGGTGCTTCAGTATTAGGCAGCCTTCTGTCCTCCCATGTTCATCTGAAAATATGTGTTCTCCCTGCAGTTGTTGTCCCCAGATGAGAGTTCCCTTGTGCTGCCTCAGTTGAATCTCCTTTACTTGACAGAGATGTGCCTGAGCAGCGGCCCTCCCCAGCCCTATCCCAAATCATACTTATTTTGCATAGGAGATACCATGGTCATGAAGATTGTTCTCCCAGGGTGAGGTTCATTCATTGAATTCTGGGTATGCTGACCCCTGTGATTTCCCCAAATTTGGGAAACTCGACTGCATTATTTGTGGTAGTGGGGGACTGTGTTTGTGCTTTCCTCTGGTCAGCTCTGGTAAAAGTCAGATTTCTTTGTCTCAGATCTTCCTCTAGCCTTGTTCTTCTTTCGAGAGTTTCCTTGTGCTGCCTCAGTTGGATCTCCTTCACTTGACAGGGGGGTGCCCGAGCAGCGACCCTCCCAAGCTCTAGCCCAACTCCTACTTACCTGCCAGGTGAGATACTATAATCAGGAAGGTGATTCTCCCAGGGCAAGGCTCACCCATTGCACTCTGGGTGTGCTGCTCCTACGATTTCCCCAAATGTGGGAAACTTGACTGCATAATTTGTGTTTCGTCTGGTCGGCTCTTGTATAATTCAGATCTCTTTGTCTCATGTCTCTCTCCAGCCTAGTTTGCTGTCTGTTTCCACTTCTTTTTTCTTGAGCCCCTCCCTTCTATACCCTTGTGCACTATCCTGACTTCTCTTCCCGTCTGCTTACTTTGTGCCTTCCAATGCACAATGCAAACTACAGGTAGTGCTGCAGGGCCCACACCCTTTTACTTGCCTTACAGAGCAGCTCTGGAGCTGTTACAGTGCCCAGCTGCTGCAAGAAATCAGCTTGAATGCTTCATGGGATGGGGCATGGCCAACATGAGCCCCACACCAAAGGAGGGTGGGGGTGTTTAATGCGATCTAGGGGTCATCCAAGCAGCGCAAAAGGCCGCCATGCCCTGCACGCCCCTTTTCTCTTTTCATATGCAGATGAGGGTTGAAGCCAACTTTGACCCACTGCTTGGATAACATCACCATATGCAAATCCATCTGCTGCAGGCCTTCCCCCAGGAATGCTTGCACTAGTTGTTGCATTTGGTTTGTTGTTTGGGGGTGCTTCAGTATTAGGCAGCCTTCTGCCCTCCCATGTTCATCTGAAAATATGTGTTCTCCCTGCAGTTGTTGTCCCCAGATGAGAGTTCCCTTGTGCTGCCTCAGTTGAATTTCCTTTACTTGACAGAGATGTGCCTGAGCAGCGGCCCTCCCCAGCCCTATCCCAAATCATACTTATTTTGCATAGGAGACACCATGGTCATGAAGATTGTTCACCCAGGGTGAGGTTCATTCATTGCATTCTGGGTATGCTGACCCCTGTGATTTCCCCAAATGTGGGAAACTCGCCTGCATTATTTGTGGTAGTGGGGGACTGTGTTTGTGTTTTCCACTGGTCAGCTCTGGTAAAAGTCAGATTTCTTTGTCTCAGTTCTTCCTCTAGCCCTGTTCTTCTTTCGAGAGTTCCATTGTGCTGCCTCAGTTGGATCTCCTCCACTTGACAGGGGGGTGCCCGAGCAGCGACCCTCCCCAGCTCTAGCCCAACTCCTACTTACCTGCCAGGTGAGATACTATGATCTTGAAGGTGCTTCTCCCAGGGCAAGGCTCACCCATTGCACTCTGGGTGTGCTGCTCCTGCGATTTCCCCAAATGTGGGAAACTTGACTGCATAATTTGTGTTTCCCCTGGTCGGCTCTCGTATAATTCAAATCTCTTTGTCTCAGGTCTCTCTCCAGCCTAGTTTGCTGTCTGTTTCAACTTCTCTTTTCTTGAGCCGCTCCCTTCTATGCCCTTGCGCACTATCCTGACTTCTCCCGTCTGCTTACTTTGTGCCTTCCAATGCACAATGCAAACTACAGGTAGTGCTGCAGGGCCCACACCCTTTTACTTGCCGTTCAGAGCAGCTCTGGAGCTGTTACAGTGCCCAGCTGCTGCAATAAATCAGCTTGAATGCTTCAGGGGATGGGGCATGGCCAACATGAGCCCCACACCAAAGGAGGGTGGGGTGTTTAATGCGAACTAGGGGTCATCCAAGCACCGCAAAAGGCCGCCATGCCCTGCACGCCCCTTTTCTCTTTTCATATGCAGATGAGGGTTGAAGCCAACTTTGACCCACTGCTTGGATGACTTCACTGTATGCAAATCCGTCTTCTGCAGAACTTCCCCCAGGAATGCTTGCACTAGTTGTTGCATTTGGTTTGTTGTTTGGGGGTGCTTCAGTATTAGGCAGCCTTCTGCCCTCCCATGTTCATCTGAAAATATGTGTTCTCCCTGCAGTTGTTGTCCCCAGATGAGAGTTCCCTTGTGCTGCCTCAGTTGAATCTCCTTTACTTGGCAGAGATGTGCATGAGCAGCGGCCCTCCCCAGCCCTATCCCAAATCATACTTATTTTGCATAGGAGATACCATGGTCATGAAGATTACTCTCCCAGGGTGAGGTTCATTCATTGCATTCTGGGTATGCTGACCCCTGTGATTTCCCCAAATGTGGGAAACGCGACTGCTTTATTTGTTGGTAGTGGGGGACTGTGTTTGTGTTTTCCTCTGGTCAGCTCTGGTAAAAGTCAGATTTCTTTGTTTCAGATCTTCCTCTAGCCTTGTTCTTCTTTCGAGAGTTTCCTTGTGCTGCCTCAGTTGGATCTCCTTCACTTGACAGGGGGGTGCCCGAGCAGCGACCCTCCCCAGCTCTAGCCCAACTCCTACTTACCTGCCAGGTGAGATACTATGATCATGAAGGTGCTTCTCCCAGGGCAAGGCTCACCCATTGCACTCTGGGTGTGCTGCCCCTGCGATTTCCCCAAATGTGGGAAACTTGACTGCATAATTTGTGTTTCCCCTGGTCAGGTCTCGTATAATTCAGATCTCTTTGTCTCAGGTCTCTCTCCAGCCTAGTTTGCTGTCTGTTTCCACTTCTCTTTTCTTGAGCCGCTCCCTTCTATGCCCTTGCGCACTATCCTGACTTCTCCTCCTTTCTGCTTACTTTGTGCCTTCCAACGCACAATGCGAACTACAGGTAGTGCTGCAGGG
Organism: Pseudophryne corroboree; assembly: GCF_028390025.1. Classification (NCBI taxonomy): domain Eukaryota; kingdom Metazoa; phylum Chordata; class Amphibia; order Anura; family Myobatrachidae; genus Pseudophryne; species Pseudophryne corroboree. Next base: position 106,893 of record NW_026970270.1, on the reverse strand, counting down.
CCCACACCCTTTTACTTGCCTTACAGAGCAGCTCTGGAGCTGTTACAGTGCCCAGCTGCTGCAAGAAATCAGCTTGAATGCTTCAGGGGCTGGGGCATAGCCAACATGAGCCCCACACCGAAGGAGGGTGGAGGTGTTTAATGCAAACTAGGGGTCAGCCAAGTGCCGCAAAAGGCCACCATGCCCTGCACGCCCCTTTTCTCATTTCATATGCAGACGAGGGTTGAAGCCAACTTTGACCCACTGCTTGGATGACATCACCATATGCAAATCTATCTGCTGCAGGCCTTCCCCCAGGAATGCTTGCACTAGTTGTTGCATTTGGTTTGTTGTTTGGGGGTGCTTCAGTATTAGGCAGCCTTCTGCCCTCCCATGTTCATCTGAAAATATGTGTTCTCCCTGCAGTTGTTGTCCTCAGATGAGAGTTCCCTTGTGCTGCCTCAGTTGAATCTCCTTTACTTGACAGAGATGTGCCTGAGCAGCGGCCCGCTGGTCAGCTCTGGTAAAAGTCAGATTTCTTTGTCTCAGATCTTCCTCTAGCCTTGTTCTTCTTTCGAGAGTTCCATTGTGCTGCCTCAGTTGGATCTCCTTCACTTGACAGGGGGGTGCCCGAGCAGCGACCCTCCCCAGCTCTAGCCCAACTCCTACTTACCTGCCAGGTGAGATACTATGATCTTGAAGGTGCTTCTCCCAGGGCAAGGCTCACCCATTGCACTCTGGGTGTGCTGCCCCTGCGATTTCCCCAAATGTGGGAAACTTGACTGCATAATTTGTGTTTCCCCTGGTCGGCTCTCGTATAATTCAGATCTCTTTGTCTCAGGTCTCTCTCCAGCCTAGTTTGCTGTCTGTTTCCACTTCTCTTTTCTTGAGCCGCTCCCTTCTATGCCCTTGCGCACTATCCTGACTTCTCCCGTCTGCTTACTTTGTGCCTTCCAACGCACAATGCGAACTACAGGTAGTGCTGCAGGGCCCACACCCTTTTACTTGCCTTACAGAGCAGCTCTGGAGCTGTTACAGTGCCCAGCTGCTGCAAGAAATCAGCTTGAATGCTTCAGGGGCTGGGGCATAGCCAACATGAGCCCCACACCGAAGGAGGGTGGAGGTGTTTAATGCGAACTAGGGGTCATCCAAGCGCCGCAAAAGGCCGCCATGCCCTGCATAACCCTTTTCTCTTTTCATATGCAGATGAGGGTTCCAGCCAACTTTGGCCCACTGCTTGGATGACATCACCGTATGCAAATCCGTCTTCTGCAGACCTTCACCCAGGAATGCTTTTACTAGTTGTTGCATTTGGTTTGTTGTTTGGGGGTGCTTCAGTATTAGGCAGCCTTCTGTCCTCCCATGTTCATCTGAAAATATGTGTTCTCCCTGCAGTTGTTGTCCCCAGATGAGAGTTCCCTTGTGCTGCCTCAGTTGAATCTCCTTTACTTGACAGAGATGTGCCTGAGCAGCGGCCCTCCCCAGCCCTATCCCAAATCATACTTATTTTGCATAGGAGATACCATGGTCATGAAGATTGTTCTCCCAGGGTGAGGTTCATTCATTGAATTCTGGGTATGCTGACCCCTGTGATTTCCCCAAATTTGGGAAACTCGACTGCATTATTTGTGGTAGTGGGGGACTGTGTTTGTGCTTTCCTCTGGTCAGCTCTGGTAAAAGTCAGATTTCTTTGTCTCAGATCTTCCTCTAGCCTTGTTCTTCTTTCGAGAGTTTCCTTGTGCTGCCTCAGTTGAATCTCCTTTACTTGACAGAGATGTGCATGAGCAGCGACCCTCCCCAGCTCTAGCCCAACTCCTACTTACCTGCCAGGTGAGATACTATGATCATGAAGGTGCTTCTCCCAGGGCAAGGCTCACCCATTGCACTCTGGGTGTGCTGCCCCTGCGATTTCCCCAAATGTGGGAAACTTGACTGCATAATTTGTGTTTCCCCTGGTCGGCTCTCGTATAATTCAGATCTCTTTGTCTCAGGTCTCTCTCCAGCCTAGTTTGCTGTCTGTTTCCACTTCTCTTTTCTTGAGCCGCTCCCTTCTATGCCCTTGCGCACTATCCTGACTTCTCCCGTCTGCTTACTTTGTGCCTTCCAACGCACAATGCGAACTACAGGTAGTGCTGCAGGGCCCACACCCTTTTACTTGCCTTACAGAGCAGCTCTGGAGCTGTTACAGTGCCCAGCTGCTGCAAGAAATCAGCTTGAATGCTTCAGGGGCTGGGGCATAGCCAACATGAGCCCCACACCGAAGGAGGGTGGAGGTGTTTAATGCGAACTAGGGGTCATCCAAGCGCCGCAAAAGGCCGCCATGCCCTGCATAACCCTTTTCTCTTTTCATATGCAGATGAGGGTTCCAGCCAACTTTGGCCCACTGCTTGGATGACATCACCGTATGCAAATCCGTCTTCTGCAGACCTTCACCCAGGAATGCTTTTACTAGTTGTTGCATTTGGTTTGTTGTTTGGGGGTGCTTCAGTATTAGGCAGCCTTCTGTCCTCCCATGTTCATCTGAAAATATGTGTTCTCCCTGCAGTTGTTGTCCCCAGATGAGAGTTCCCTTGTGCTGCCTCAGTTGAATCTCCTTTACTTGACAGAGATGTGCCTGAGCAGCGGCCCTCCCCAGCCCTATCCCAAATCATACTTATTTTGCATAGGAGATACCATGGTCATGAAGATTGTTCTCCCAGGGTGAGGTTCATTCATTGCATTCTGGGTATGCTGACCCCTGTGATTTCCCCAAATTTGGGAAACTCGACTGCATTATTTGTGGTAGTGGGGGACTGTGTTTGTGCTTTCCTCTGGTCAGCTCTGGTAAAAGTCAGATTTCTTTGTCTCAGATCTTCCTCTAGCCTTGTTCTTCTTTCGAGAGTTTCCTTGTGCTGCCTCAGTTGGATCTCCTTCACTTGACAGGGGGGTGCCCGAGCAGCGACCCTCCCAAGCTCTAGCCCAACTCCTACTTACCTGCCAGGTGAGATACTATAATCAGGAAGGTGCTTCTCCCAGGGCAAGGCTCACCCATTGCACTCTGGGTGTGCTGCTCCTACGATTTCCCCAAATGTGGGACACTTGACTGCATAATTTGTGTTTCCTCTGGTCGGCTCTCGTATAATTCAGATCTCTTTGTCTCAGGTCTCTCTCCAGCCTAGTTTGCTGTCTGTTTCCACTTCTTTTTTCTTGAGCCCCTCCCTTCTATACCCTTGTGCACTATCCTGACTTCTCCTCCCGTCTGCTTACTTTGTGCCTTCCAATGCACAATGCAAACTACCGGTAGTGCTGCAGGGCCCACACCCTTTTACTTGCCTTACAGAGCAGCTCTGGAGCTGTTACAGTGCCCAGCTGCTGCAAGAAATCAGCTTGAATGCTTCATGGGATGGGGCATGGCCAACATGAGCCCCACACCAAAGGAGGGTGGGGGTGTTTAATGCGATCTAGGGGTCATCCAAGCAGCGCAAAAGGCCGCCATGCCCTGCACGCCCCTTTTCTCTTTTCATATGCAGATGAGGGTTGAAGCCAACTTTGACCCACTGCTTGGATAACATCACCATATGCAAATCCATCTGCTGCAGGCCTTCCCCCAGGAATGCTTGCACTAGTTGTTGCATTTGGTTTGTTGTTTGGGGGTGCTTCAGTATTAGGCAGCCTTCTGCCCTCCCATGTTCATCTGAAAATATGTGTTCTCCCTGCAGTTGTTGTCCCCAGATAAGAGTTCCCTTGTGCTGCCTCAGTTGAATTTCCTTTACTTGACAGAGATGTGCCTGAGCAGCGGCCCTCCCCAGCCCTATCCCAAATCATACTTATTTTGCATAGGAGACACCATGGTCATGAAGATTGTTCACCCAGGGTGAGGTTCATTCATTGCATTCTGGGTATGCTGACCCCTGTGATTTCCCCAAATGTGGGAAACTCGCCTGCATTATTTGTGGTAGTGGGGGACTGTGTTTGTGTTTTCCGCTGGTCAGCTCTGGTAAAAGTCAGATTTCTTTGTCTCAGATCTTCCTCTAGCCTTGTTCTTCTTTCGAGAGTTCCATTGTGCTGCCTCAGTTGGATCTCCTTCACTTGACAGGGGGGTGCCCGAGCAGCGACCCTCCCCAGCTCTAGCCCAACTCCTACTTACCTGCCAGGTGAGATACTATGATCTTGAAGGTGCTTCTCCCAGGGCAAGGCTCACCCATTGCACTCTGGGTGTGCTGCCCCTGCGATTTCCCCAAATGTGGGAAACTTGACTGCATAATTTGTGTTTCCCCTGGTCGGCTCTCGTATAATTCAGATCTCTTTGTCTCAGGTCTCTCTCCAGCCTAGTTTGCTGTCTGTTTCCACTTCTCTTTTCTTGAGCCGCTCCCTTCTATGCCCTTGCGCACTATCCTGACTTCTCCCGTCTGCTTACTTTGTGCCTTCCAACGCACAATGCAAACTACAGGTAGTGCTGCAGGGCCCACACCCTTTTACTTGCCGTTCAGAGCAGCTCTGGAGCTGTTACAGTGCCCAGCTGCTGCAATAAATCAGCTTGAATGCTTCAGGGGATGGGGCATGGCCAACATGAGCCCCACACCAAAGGAGGGTGGGGTGTTTAATGCGAACTAGGGGTCATCCAAGCACCGCAAAAGGCCGCCATGCCCTGCACGCCCCTTTTCTCTTTTCATATGCAGATGAGGGTTGAAGCCAACTTTGACCCACTGCTTGGATGACTTCACTGTATGCAAATCCGTCTTCTGCAGAACTTCCCCCAGGAATGCTTGCACTAGTTGTTGCATTTGGTTTGTTGTTTGGGGGTGCTTCAGTATTAGGCAGCCTTCTGCCCTCCCATGTTCATCTGAAAATATGTGTTCTCCCTGCAGTTGTTGTCCCCAGATGAGAGTTCCCTTGTGCTGCCTCAGTTGAATCTCCTTTACTTGGCAGAGATGTGCATGAGCAGCGGCCCTCCCCAGCCCTATCCCAAATCATACTTATTTTGCATAGGAGATACCATGGTCATGAAGATTACTCTCCCAGGGTGAGGTTCATTCATTGCATTCTGGGTATGCTGACCCCTGTGATTTCCCCAAATGTGGGAAACGCGACTGCTTTATTTGTTGGTAGTGGGGGACTGTGTTTGTGTTTTCCTCTGGTCAGCTCTGGTAAAAGTCAGATTTCTTTGTTTCAGATCTTCCTCTAGCCTTGTTCTTCTTTCGAGAGTTTCCTTGTGCTGCCTCAGTTGGATCTCCTTCACTTGACAGGGGGGTGCCCGAGCAGCGACCCTCCCCAGCTCTAGCCCAACTCCTACTTACCTGCCAGGTGAGATACTATGATCATGAAGGTGCTTCTCCCAGGGCAAGGCTCACCCATTGCACTCTGGGTGTGCTGCCCCTGCGATTTCCCCAAATGTGGGAAACTTGACTGCATAATTTGTGTTTCCCCTGGTCAGGTCTCGTATAATTCAGATCTCTTTGTCTCAGGTCTCTCTCCAGCCTAGTTTGCTGTCTGTTTCCACTTCTCTTTTCTTGAGCCGCTCCCTTCTATGCCCTTGCGCACTATCCTGACTTCTCCTCCTTTCTGCTTACTTTGTGCCTTCCAACGCACAATGCGAACTACAGGTAGTGCTGCAGGGCCCACACCCTTTTACTTGCCTTACAGAGCAGCTCTGGAGCTGTTACAGTGCCCAGCTGCTGCAAGAAATCAGCTTGAATGCTTCAGGGGCTGGGGCATAGCCAACATGAGCCCCACACCGAAGGAGGGTGGAGGTGTTTAATGCAAACTAGGGGTCAGCCAAGTGCCGCAAAAGGCCACCATGCCCTGCACGCCCCTTTTCTCATTTCATATGCAGACGAGGGTTGAAGCCAACTTTGACCCACTGCTTGGATGACATCACCATATGCAAATCTATCTGCTGCAGGCCTTCCCCCAGGAATGCTTGCACTAGTTGTTGCATTTGGTTTGTTGTTTGGGGGTGCTTCAGTATTAGGCAGCCTTCTGCCCTCCCATGTTCATCTGAAAATATGTGTTCTCCCTGCAGTTGTTGTCCTCAGATGAGAGTTCCCTTGTGCTGCCTCAGTTGAATCTCCTTTACTTGACAGAGATGTGCCTGAGCAGCGGCCCTCCCCAGCCATATCCCAAATCATACTTATTTTGCATAGGAGATACCATTGTTATGAAGATTGTTCTCCCAGGGTGCGGTTCATTCATTGCACTCTGGGTATGCTGACCCCTGTGATTTCCCCAAATGTGGGAAACTCGACTGCATTATTTGTGGTAGTGGTGGACTGTGTTTGTGCTTTCCTCTGGTCAGCTCTGGTAAAAGTCAGATTTCTTTGTCTCAGATCTTCCTCTAGCCTTGTTCTTCTTTCGAGAGTTCCTTTATGCTGCCTCAGTTGGATCTCCTTCACTTGACAGGGGGGTGCCCGAGCAGCGACCCTCCCCAGCTCTAGCCCAACTCCTACTTACCTGCCAGGTGAGATACTATGATCATGAAGGTGCTTCTCCCAGGGCAAGGCTCACCCATTGCACTCTGGGTGTGCTGCCCCTGCGATTTCCCCAAATGTGGGAAACTTGACTGCATAATTTGTGTTTCCCCTGGTCGGCTCTCGTATAATTCAGATCTCTTTGTCTCAGGTCTCTCTCCAGCCTAGTTTGCTGTCTGTTTCCACTTCTCTTTTCTTGAGCCGCTCCCTTCTATGCCCTTGCGCACTATCCTGACTTCTCCCGTCTGCTTACTTTGTGCCTTCCAACGCACAATGCGAACTACAGGTAGTGCTGCAGGGCCCACACCCTTTTACTTGCCTTACAGAGCAGCTCTGGAGCTGTTACAGTGCCCAGCTGCTGCAAGAAATCAGCTTGAATGCTTCAGGGGCTGGGGCATAGCCAACATGAGCCCCACACCGAAGGAGGGTGGAGGTGTTTAATGCGAACTAGGGGTCATCCAAGCGCCGCAAAAGGCCGCCATGCCCTGCATAACCCTTTTCTCTTTTCATATGCAGATGAGGGTTCCAGCCAACTTTGGCCCACTGCTTGGATGACATCACCGTATGCAAATCCGTCTTCTGCAGACCTTCACCCAGGAATGCTTTTACTAGTTGTTGCATTTGGTTTGTTGTTTGGGGGTGCTTCAGTATTAGGCAGCCTTCTGTCCTCCCATGTTCATCTGAAAATATGTGTTCTCCCTGCAGTTGTTGTCCCCAGATGAGAGTTCCCTTGTGCTGCCTCAGTTGAATCTCCTTTACTTGACAGAGATGTGCCTGAGCAGCGGCCCTCCCCAGCCCTATCCCAAATCATACTTATTTTGCATAGGAGATACCATGGTCATGAAGATTGTTCTCCCAGGGTGAGGTTCATTCATTGCATTCTGGGTATGCTGACCCCTGTGATTTCCCCAAATTTGGGAAACTCGACTGCATTATTTGTGGTAGTGGGGGACTGTGTTTGTGCTTTCCTCTGGTCAGCTCTGGTAAAAGTCAGATTTCTTTGTCTCAGATCTTCCTCTAGCCTTGTTCTTCTTTCGAGAGTTTCCTTGTGCTGCCTCAGTTGGATCTCCTTCACTTGACAGGGGGGTGCCCGAGCAGCGACCCTCCCAAGCTCTAGCCCAACTCCTACTTACCTGCCAGGTGAGATACTATAATCAGGAAGGTGCTTCTCCCAGGGCAAGGCTCACCCATTGCACTCTGGGTGTGCTGCTCCTACGATTTCCCCAAATGTGGGACACTTGACTGCATAATTTGTGTTTCCTCTGGTCGGCTCTCGTATAATTCAGATATCTTTGTCTCAGGTCTCTCTCCAGCCTAGTTTGCTGTCTGTTTCCACTTCTTTTTTCTTGAGCCCCTCCCTTCTATACCCTTGTGCACTATCCTGACTTCTCCTCCCGTCTGCTTACTTTGTGCCTTCCAATGCACAATGCAAACTACAGGTAGTGCTGCAGGGCCCACACCCTTTTACTTGCCTTACAGAGCAGCTCTGGAGCTGTTACAGTGCCCAGCTGCTGCAAGAAATCAGCTTGAATGCTTCATGGGATGGGGCATGGCCAACATGAGCCCCACACCAAAGGAGGGTGGGGGTGTTTAATGCGATCTAGGGGTCATCCAAGCAGCGCAAAAGGCCGCCATGCCCTGCACGCCCCTTTTCTCTTTTCATATGCAGATGAGGGTTGAAGCCAACTTTGACCCACTGCTTGGATAACATCACCATATGCAAATCCATCTGCTGCAGGCCTTCCCCCAGGAATGCTTGCACTAGTTGTTGCATTTGGTTTGTTGTTTGGGGGTGCTTCAGTATTAGGCAGCCTTCTGCCCTCCCATGTTCATCTGAAAATATGTGTTCTCCCTGCAGTTGTTGTCCCCAGATGAGAGTTCCCTTGTGCTGCCTCAGTTGAATCTCCTTTACTTGGCAGAGATGTGCATGAGCAGCGGCCCTCCCCAGCCCTATCCCAAATCATACTTATTTTGCATAGGAGATACCATGGTCATGAAGATTACTCTCCCAGGGTGAGGTTCATTCATTGCATTCTGGGTATGCTGACCCCTGTGATTTCCCCAAATGTGGGAAACGCGACTGCTTTATTTGTTGGTAGTGGGGGACTGTGTTTGTGTTTTCCTCTGGTCAGCTCTGGTAAAAGTCAGATTTCTTTGTTTCAGATCTTCCTCTAGCCTTGTTCTTCTTTCGAGAGTTTCCTTGTGCTGCCTCAGTTGGATCTCCTTCACTTGACAGGGGGGTGCCCGAGCAGCGACCCTCCCCAGCTCTAGCCCAACTCCTACTTACCTGCCAGGTGAGATACTATGATCATGAAGGTGCTTCTCCCAGGGCAAGGCTCACCCATTGCACTCTGGGTGTGCTGCCCCTGCGATTTCCCCAAATGTGGGAAACTTGACTGCATAATTTGTGTTTCCCCTGGTCGGCTCTCGTATAATTCAGATCTCTTTGTCTCAGGTCTCTCTCCAGCCTAGTTTGCTGTCTGTTTCCACTTCTCTTTTCTTGAGCCGCTCCCTTCTATGCCCTTGCGCACTATCCTGACTTCTCCCGTCTGCTTACTTTGTGCCTTCCAACGCACAATGCGAACTACAGGTAGTGCTGCAGGGCCCACACCCTTTTACTTGCCTTACAGAGCAGCTCTGGAGCTGTTACAGTGCCCAGCTGCTGCAAGAAATCAGCTTGAATGCTTCAGGGGCTGGGGCATAGCCAACATGAGCCCCACACCGAAGGAGGGTGGAGGTGTTTAATGCGAACTAGGGGTCATCCAAGCGCCGCAAAAGGCCGCCATGCCCTGCATAACCCTTTTCTCTTTTCATATGCAGATGAGGGTTCCAGCCAACTTTGGCCCACTGCTTGGATGACATCACCGTATGCAAATCCGTCTTCTGCAGACCTTCACCCAGGAATGCTTTTACTAGTTGTTGCATTTGGTTTGTTGTTTGGGGGTGCTTCAGTATTAGGCAGCCTTCTGTCCTCCCATGTTCATCTGAAAATATGTGTTCTCCCTGCAGTTGTTGTCCCCAGATGAGAGTTCCCTTGTGCTGCCTCAGTTGAATCTCCTTTACTTGACAGAGATGTGCCTGAGCAGCGGCCCTCCCCAGCCCTATCCCAAATCATACTTATTTTGCATAGGAGATACCATGGTCATGAAGATTGTTCTCCCAGGGTGAGGTTCATTCATTGCATTCTGGGTATGCTGACCCCTGTGATTTCCCCAAATTTGGGAAACTCGACTGCATTATTTGTGGTAGTGGGGGACTGTGTTTGTGCTTTCCTCTGGTCAGCTCTGGTAAAAGTCAGATTTCTTTGTCTCAGATCTTCCTCTAGCCTTGTTCTTCTTTCGAGAGTTTCCTTGTGCTGCCTCAGTTGGATCTCCTTCACTTGACAGGGGGGTGCCCGAGCAGCGACCCTCCCAAGCTCTAGCCCAACTCCTACTTACCTGCCAGGTGAGATACTATAATCAGGAAGGTGCTTCTCCCAGGGCAAGGCTCACCCATTGCACTCTGGGTGTGCTGCTCCTACGATTTCCCCAAATGTGGGACACTTGACTGCATAATTTGTGTTTCCTCTGGTCGGCTCTCGTATAATTCAGATATCTTTGTCTCAGGTCTCTCTCCAGCCTAGTTTGCTGTCTGTTTCCACTTCTTTTTTCTTGAGCCCCTCCCTTCTATACCCTTGTGCACTATCCTGACTTCTCCTCCCGTCTGCTTACTTTGTGCCTTCCAATGCACAATGCAAACTACAGGTAGTGCTGCAGGGCCCACACCCTTTTACTTGCCTTACAGAGCAGCTCTGGAGCTGTTACAGTGCCCAGCTGCTGCAAGAAATCAGCTTGAATGCTTCATGGGATGGGGCATGGCCAACATGAGCCCCACACCAAAGGAGGGTGGGGGTGTTTAATGCGATCTAGGGGTCATCCAAGCAGCGCAAAAGGCCGCCATGCCCTGCACGCCCCTTTTCTCTTTTCATATGCAGATGAGGGTTGAAGCCAACTTTGACCCACTGCTTGGATAACATCACCATATGCAAATCCATCTGCTGCAGGCCTTCCCCCAGGAATGCTTGCACTAGTTGTTGCATTTGGTTTGTTGTTTGGGGGTGCTTCAGTATTAGGCAGCCTTCTGCCCTCCCATGTTCATCTGAAAATATGTGTTCTCCCTGCAGTTGTTGTCCCCAGATGAGAGTTCCCTTGTGCTGCCTCAGTTGAATTTCCTTTACTTGACAGAGATGTGCCTGAGCAGCGGCCCTCCCCAGCCCTATCCCAAATCATACTTATTTTGCATAGGAGACACCATGGTCATGAAGATTGTTCACCCAGGGTAAGGTTCATTCATTGCATTCTGGGTATGCTGACCCCTGTGATTTCCCCAAATGTGGGAAACTCGCCTGCATTATTTGTGGTAGTGGGGAACTGTGTTTGTGTCTTCCGCTGGTCAGCTCTGGTAAAAGTCAGATTTCTTTGTCTCAGATCTTCCTCTAGCATTGTTCTTCTTTCGAGAGTTCCATTGTGCTGCCTCAGTTGGATCTCCTTCACTTGACAGGGGGGTGCCCGAGCAGCGACCCTCCCCAGCTCTAGCCCAACTCCTACTTACCTGCCAGGTGAGATACTATGATCTTGAAGGTGCTTCTCCCAGGGCAAGGCTCACCCATTGCACTCTGGGTGTGCTGCCCCTGCGATTTCCCCAAATGTGGGAAACTTGACTGCATAATTTGTGTTTCCCCTGGTCGGCTCTCGTATAATTCAGATCTCTTTGTCTCAGGTCTCTCTCCAGCCTAGTTTGCTGTCTGTTTCCACTTCTCTTTTCTTGAGCCGCTCCCTTCTATGCCCTTGCGCACTATCCTGACTTCTCCCGTCTGCTTACTTTGTGCCTTCCAACGCACAATGCGAACTACAGGTAGTGCTGCAGGGCCCACACCCTTTTATTTGCCTTACAGAGCAGCTCTGGAGCTGTTACAGTGCCCAGCTGCTGCAAGAAATCAGCTTCAATGCTTCAGGGGCTGGGGCATAGCCAACATGAGCCCCACACCGAAGGAGGGTGGAGGTGTTTAATGCGAACTAGGGGTCATCCAAGCGCCGCAAAAGGCCGCCATGCCCTGCATAACCCTTTTCTCTTTTCATATGCAGATGAGGGTTCCAGCCAACTTTGGCCCACTGCTTGGATGACATCACCGTATGCAAATTCGTCTCCTACAGACCTTCCCCCAGGAATGCTTGTACTAGTTATTGCATATGGTTTGATATTTGATGGTGCTTCAGTATTAGGCAGCCTTCCGCCCTCCCATGTTCATCTGAAAAGATGTGGTCTCCCTGCAGTTGTTGTCACCAGACGAGAGTTCCCTTGTGCTTCCTCAGTTGAATCTCCTTAACTTGACGGGGGAGGGGCTGCCCGAGCAGCCACCCTCCCCAGCCCTATCCCAACTCATACTTATTTTGCATATGAGATCTCTATATCATGAAGATTGTTCTCACAGGGTGAGGTTCATCCATTATATTTTAAAATAGGAAGGTTCAAATTACATATTTGAATTGCATCTATGTGCTGGATTCAAATGTCCCCCCCCCTTCCTTTCTCAATTGTGCCCGTCAGCAGCTATTCTAAGGTTGCTGCCAATGGGTGTGACACATTAATTTCTTCTGTGGGGTACACTGGACTCCACAAGGATTCACATTGGGGTGTAGAGTAGGATCTTGATCTGAGGCACCAACCGGCTCAAAGCTTTTGACTGTTCCCAAGATGCTCAGCGCATTCTCCTCTATAACCCCGCTTCCATGAACAGGGAGCTCAGTTTGTAGTTGTTGCCTTCAGTAGCAGGCCACTTAACAGGGGCCTGCCTCAAGCAGCCTATTCTTAGCTATTAATTTTGACAAGAAAAGAAGAACTTTTTTTATGAGAATCTACAAGGGCTGCAGCAGGCTAGGTCTAATAGACATCTTTACTGCAGCTTCATCACTCCCAGCGGCGCTGTATACTCCCGTGCCCTGGTTGCTGGGTCACTGCAGCGGAGGCTCCGGTTTCTTCCTAAGGTCAGTCACACACAATGTAACACCCCGGTATAACAAGTGTGTAAACTATGTGGAACAGGTCAGGGATACCTTGATGGACTATTCCTCCTTCAGCAGCAGCTCTTCTCTATTCCTGGCAGAGAGGCAAGGTTTCCCCAGACACAAAGAAAGGCAGGCAGGGCTTTGTATGAAAGAATAAATGGTTTACCACATAACTCAGAAAAGGAACTGATTACAGTAGGGAAGGGAAAGATTTGATTCAAGCAACTTAAACACAGACACCATATACACTTTAAGTCATTACACAAATGGTAATATAACTAAATCTGAGATTAATACTATGTTGCTTAGTAATAGAAATCAACTTATGCAGACAATATTTAAGTCCCAGATAACATTGGTGTCACAGCAGGGAGTCTCTATGTGCACGTTGGGGCCCGGTTATGTTGTTACATAGTTATATGCAGCTATTGTCTCCTTTAGCTGTGAACAAAATATTGTAGCTCTGTGTAGTAAAGATGATTGTTTAAAACAAACTGGAGCTGCTTCCCATGTAAATCGCTGCATAGGTATAGTAAATATAGGATAATGTCCTTTGCAGTGGAGTAGGTTTCAATATAAATATGGATTTATCTCACCCAGTCAATAGATGTTTCTGAGGCAGTTTCCCCTCAGATGTAGGCCAGTCAGCATTGGTATAAAGGCTATATACTCTCCTGTCTCTGACACTTGCTGTGCACTCTCTTGGCTGAGAGTGTCATGGCGTTCTTACTTGTTAATTGCTGCACTTCCACTGCTGTATTTTGCACTACTGCTTACTCTCTCATGCAATTTTCAGCTTATTTGTCTCCCCTCTCTCAGCTGCTCATCTCTGCGTAATGGCGTCGCCAGCTCTTTCCTCACCATGGCTCCAACTGACTTCTCAAACTGCTGTTCAATTTTCTTTTAAATAAACTTTATTTAAAATGGCACAGGCAACTACACTGTTGTCAAAAATGTCCTTGTTGTTATGGGATATCACACGTGCCCCCCCCCCCCCCCCCCCCCAAAACATGCGTGTCCTCACGCATTTTTGTTTTATCCCTATATAAACTTCTCACTATATCCAGTCACATTCATTAGTGAACACAGTTTATGTCTGAAACATTAACATGTATCAACATTTTTAACATCAGTATCTGATAGGTATAATTCCTTTTGTGCTATAGTACATTAACACATGCTCCTGGAGCAATCGGTTGAAATCTGGACAGTATATGGTCTTGAAAAGTTTGTCTAGGAAACCTCAACCCCCCTGCCATGGATGAGTATTGAACTCTTTCTAAACTGTCTTTGGGACATGCTGTACAAAACTGCAGCTGACTATGGTGGTTTTCTGTTTTGCAAGCCCTAGTCTTCTTGCCTCCTTGTCGGTGACAAACCACCTTAGTCTGCTGTAAATACATTTTATGAGCCTCTTCCATTCCATCTTGGGATTCAGTATCACAGCTGGTTTGGGACAATGGATTCTGGAGAGAAAGAGGCAGCAAGGTTCTTCTTACAGAACAGGTTGGACATTTTCGGCACCATCTCTTGATGTCTTCCCTCATTTCAACCCAAAAGAACTTTTTCCAGATGCTTGTTTCCATCCTTTTGCACCCAGGGTGACCTGACTTGTCGTGATATTCTTCAAGCACATAACAAGCACTTTGTCTTGGAATTACAAGTTGACTGATCCTATAATGAGTATTAGGATCTTCACTACATCGAACCAACTGTCCTTTCTCTTCAAACAGCCTTTCTCGCTGTCTCAACAACTTCAGGAGTTCTGGCGAGGATTCTTGCCTTTGTCGCTTGGTCAGGTATTTCCCAGTCTTCAGTAAGGCTTTGAGGTGTCTTATTATCTGACTTTTATCTTGCAGGTGGTCAAAACTGGTTCCTTGAATAGGTTGCTCACAGTTTCTAGAACTGGATGCTATATTATTCATGCCTAACATTGAAGCATTCTTTCGGATAATCTGGACACTGGAGATGGGCATTTCTATCATTATTTGGCTAGCCTTATTTTTTTCATGTTCCTCTCTGACAGATAATTCTGTTATCATTCTTCCCTTTGTTTGGCTATCCCAGGTTGAAGGCCTTGTTTCTCCTGGAGCTTGTCAGTTTGAAACTCTCCTTGGAGTGCTGCTACGAGCTCCTCACAGCAGTTCCGCAACACATTCATGCCCACTATCACTGGAGGCAATCCATCATCTTGGGCAGTGGTGATGATGAAGCCTTGCTGTGGTAGCACTGTTCGTCCGATTTGAATTTCAGCTTCCCAGTATCCTTTGCAAGGGATGCAGTGCCCATTGCTTGCAATCGGGTTTATCAATGTGGAAGTTGACGGAAACATCTGTTCCTCAGTCCAATGCTGCTCAAACTGTGTTGCTTGTATTGTGGTCACTTGTGATCCAGTGTCTAAGAGAGCGGGCATTGAGACTCCATTGATGCAAACTTGAACCACCGGGCATTGGCTAACATAATGTGTTAACCACATGAATTTGGAGTTTAAATGATCTGGCTGCTCAAATTCTCTCTTAATTTGTCCGCTTCCTTCACAGCTTTGAAAAATGGGTCGCCTTTGGGAGGCAAAGTGGTTGGAAAAAAGTGTCTCCATGTTTCTATGTAGGTCCCATTGGGAACTGTTCAGTGGTCTCCTCTCCTGGCACCATTCCATTTCTTCATGGAGCAGTGCCTGCTGTCTCTTCAGAATCTGCAGGTCTCTGCGCATCTCTGTCACACTACGTGTCAGTTCAGCCAGCTGACCTCGTAACTCACTAGAAGAGTCAAATATGCATGTCTTTGAACATGGCACTGTCACTCCTTTTACTGTAGGTGGGTAAGTAGCTCCTTTAAAACTTGACTCCTGGGCATCAGAATTCTCTTGATACCGTGGCATCTCTGGAATAGACTCTTGTGGAACAGCCCCTGAAGTAAGACTAGAGCCTAGAACTTTAATCGCAGCCTCTTTAAAATCCAGGAATGTGCTTCCAGGCTTCTGCAATCTCAATAGTCGCAGCTGAGTTTTTACAAATTCGCCCCTTGCACCTTCAGTGAACTGGTCCAATAACATTTTCTCTTTGTCATGCACTTCCTCAGGGTCTGCTTGCTGAACATCTCTGAGTGCTTCCTGCAAGCTGAGGGCATAGCCCCGTAGTGACTCTCCTGGTTGTTGCTTTCGAGCAAAGAAGTGCATTTTAAGTTCTGACACTGTCCTTGTGTCAAATGTGGTAGCAAGCCTGTTGAGGATCTGGTCCACAGTCTTCTTCTCTTCAGTAGGCCAAGAAGTAACCTCTCTAAGTGCAAGCCCTTTCAACTGTCCCATCAAGATCTCCACCTTTTGCTGCTCTTTCAGCGGGTACAGACGAAACAAAGACTGCAGTAGTATCCTCATCAGTTTATTTTTGTCAATTACCATTTTAATAATCGGGTAAAGAAAATTAAGTGGATTTTTGAAAGAAAACAATACTGTCAATATACTATTAAAACAAATTAAAATGGTAAAAGTTATTGTACTTAAGTAAAAATAAAAGAGCAAAAATATCAATCCCAGTTTTGGATTACTTTAATGAACAAAAAAAATGCATATAGCAGAGGATAGTTTCAATCTGCCTACCTCTGGGTTATGGACCCAGCATGCTTCCATTACAGTACTCTGCTGCACATGTAAGTGCAAGAGATCCTGAAGCACTCACTCATTATGGGAAAGTACCAATGTGTTTCTTCATTGGTTGATGGAAGAAACATCTTACAAAAACTCTCCAGATTATTGACTATTTAAAGTTTTTATAGGAAACGTTCTAGATGAATGCTTATTAGCCTTTGTCAGTATGTACTTTTGCAAAGTGTCGCTGAGGTGCAATCAGTTAGTGTGTACGGCTATTAACCAAAAGGTTGGTGGTTCAATCCCACCCAGGGATGTAATTGACCTTGTTATCAGATTTTGGTGATCTTTAAGTAGACAAGTCAAAATTTCGAAAACCCCTGTTATGGTGTAGGGTACCTGGCCTTCTCTGATGTAATCAGAGTTAGATTTGATTCAGTGATTTTATAAAAACAGCTAGGAAGCACAATTTAGCAGTGGGTTGCAGAGAAAAAGAAATATGCTGGCAGAAAAATCCAATTGAGTGATTAAACAGCTCTTCATTTTCTGGCTTTATTTTTATGCTAACAAATTTGTTCTCTTTTACATTGCTGACCCCCCTCTCCCCCCCCCTGCCCCGATTGACAGGCAGAGGCGATCGCATTCTCTGCGGGGAACCAACCTGGTTCAATCCCACCCAGGCACCACAATAGGTTGGTTCATATGAAAGGATGAGTCCACTTTTAGCAGGAATTGAGGACGGGTCTGCAATTCCGCTCTATCCATATGGAAAACCAGATAGGGGATTTTATGTGATAAAGCTGCTAATTCCGACACTCGCCTAGCGGAAGCCAAGGCTAATAACATGACCACCTTCCAAGTGAGATATTTAAACTCCACCATTTTAAGTGGTTCAAACCATAACCTTAACACCACGTTAAGGTCCCAAGGGACCACCGGAGGTACAAAAGGAGGCTGAATATGCAGTACTCCCTTCACAAAAGTTTGTACTTACTTCAGGAAGAGAGGCCAATTCCTTTTGAAAGAAAATGGATAAGGCCAAAATCTGAACCTTAATAGAGCCTAATTTTAGGCCCAAATTCACTCCAGTTTGTAGGAAGTGAAGGAAGTGGCCCAGGTGGAATTCTTCCGTATGAGCATTCCTGGCCTCACACCAAGAAACATATTTTCGCCATATACAGTGATAATGTTTAGATGTCACGTCCTTCCTAGCCTTTATTAGCGTAGGAATGACCTCATCTGGAATACCCTTTTCCGCTAGGATCCGGCGTTCAACCACCATGCCGTCAAACGCAGCCGCGGTAAGTCTTGGAACAGACAGGGCCCCTGTTGCAACAGGTCCTGTCTTAGAGGAAGTGGCCACGGATCTTCTGTGAGCATTTCCTGCAGATCTGGATACCAGGTCCTTCGCGGCCAATCTGGAACAATGAGAATTGTTCTTACTCCTCTTTTTCTTACTATTATCAACACCTTGGGTATGAGAGGTAGAGGAGGAAATACATAGACCGACCGGAACACCCACGGTGTCACTAGGGCGTCTACAGCTACTGCCTGAGGGTCTCTTGACCTGGTGCAATACCTCTGTAGCTTTTTGTTGAGGCGGGACACCATCATGTCTATCTGGAACAGTCCCCACCGACTTGCAATCTGTGCGAAGACTTCCTGATGGAGTCCCCACTCTCCTGGATGTAGGTCGTGTCTGCTGAGGAAGTCTGCTTCCCAGTTGTCCACTCCCGGAATGAACACTGCTGACAGTGCGCTTACATGATTCTCCGCCCAGCGAAGAATTCTGGTGGCTTCCGCCATCGCCACTCTGCTCCTTGTGCCGCCTTGGCGGTTTACATGAACTACTGCGGTGACGTTGTCTGACTGGATCAGAACTGGTTGGTCGCGAAGTAAGGTCTCCGCTTGACATAGGGCGTTGTATATGGCCCTTAGCTCCAGGATGTTGATGTGAAGACAAGTCTCCTGACTTGACCAAAGACCTTGGAAATTTCTTCCCTGTGTGGCTGCTCCCCAACCTCGGAGGCTCGCGTTCGTGGTCACCAGGATCCAGTCCTGAATGCCGAACCTGCGGCCCTCTAGAAGTTGAGCACTCTGCAGCCACCACAGGAGAGATACCCTGGCCCTGGGGGAGAGGGTGATCAACTGATGAATCTGTAGATGTGACCCGGACCACTTGTCCAGTAGGTCCCATTGCAAGATCCTCGCATGGAACCTGCCGAAGGGAATGGCCTCGTATGATGCCACCATCATTCCCAGGACTCGAGTGCAGTGATGCACTGACACCTGTTTTGGTTTCAATAGGTTCCTGACCAGAGTCATGAGTTCCTGGGCCTTTTCTATCGGAAGATAAACCCTTTTCTGGTCCGTATCCAGAATAATGCCCAAGCAAAGTCAGACGAGTCGTAGGAACCAACTGCGACTTCGGGATATTGAGAATCCAGCCGTGTTGCTGTAACACCTTCAGTGAAAGTTATACGCTGTTCAGCAACTGCTCTCTTGATCTCGCTTTTATGAGGAGATCGTTCAAGTACGGGATAATTGTGACACCTTGCTTTCGCAGGAGCACCATAATTTCCGTCATTACCTTGGTGAAAATTCTCGGAGAAAATTCTGGAGAGACCAAACGGCAACGTCTGAAATTGGTAATGACAATACTGTACCGCAAATCTTAGGTACGCCTGATGAGGTGGATAAATGAGTACATGAAGGTATGCATCCTTTATGTCCAGAGATATCATAAAATCCCCCCCTTCTAGGCTGGCGATGACCGCTCTTAGCGATTCCATCTTGAACTTGAACCTTTTCAAGTATAGGTTCAGGGATTTTAAATTTAATATGGGTCTGACCAAACCGTCCGGTTTTGGGACTACAAACAGGGTCGAATAATTTCCCTTTCCTTGTTGAAGCAGGGGAACCTTGACCACCACCTGTTGAAGATACAATTTGTGAATTGCATTTAACACTATCTCCCTTTCCTGGGGAGAAGATGGTAGGGCCGATTTGAAAAACCGGCGAGGAGGCACCTCTTCGAATTTCAGCTTGTAACCCTGAGAAACAATTTCTATTGCCTAGGGATCCACCTGCGAATGAACCCAGATGTGGCTGAAAACTCGAAGACGTGCCCCCAACTGGGCGGACTCCTTTAGCGGAGCCCCAGTGTCATGCGGTGGATTTTGTAGAGGCCGGGGAGGACTTCTGTTCCTGGGAACTAGCTGTGTTGTGCAGCTTCTTCCCTCTGCCCTTACCTCTGGCAAGAAAGGACGCACCTCGTACTTTCTTGTTTCTCTGTGATCGAAAGGACTGCATTTGATAATGTGGTGCTTTCTTAGGCTGTGAGGGAATATAAGGCAAAACATTTGATTTACCAGCTGTAGCTGTGGAGACTAGGTCCGAGAGACCTTCCCCAAACAATTCCTCACCCCTGTAAGGTAAAACCTCCATATGCCTTTTTGAGTCGGCATCACCTGTCCATTGCCGGGTCCATAGGACTCGTCTAGCAGAAATCGACATAGCGTTTATTCTAGAACCCAGTAGACTAATGTCACTTTGAGCATCTCTCATATATAGGACAGCATCTTTTATATGCCCTATGGTCAATAACATAGCATCCTTATCTAGAGTCTCAATCTCTGCTGATAAGGTGTCTGTCCATGCTGCCACCGCGCTACAACCCCGGCCGACGCAATTGCCGGTCTGAGTAAGGTACCAGAATGTGTGTAAATGGACTTTAGGGTAACCTCCTGCTTGCGGTCAGCAGGGTCCCTGATGGTAGCCGTATCCTGGGATGGCAGCGCTAACTTTTTGGATAAGCGTGTCAATGCTTTATCCACCCTAGGGGAGGATTCCCACCGTATCCTGTCCATTGGCGGGAAAGGATACGCCATAAGAATCCTTTTGGGAATCTGCAGCTTTTTGTCTGGAGATTCCCAAGCTTTTTCACATAATTCGTTCAACTCATGTGAGGGGGGAAAGGTTATCTCAGGTTTCTTTCCCTTATACATGTGTACCCTCGTGTCAGGGACAGGGGACTCTGTGATGTGCAAAACATCTTTTATTGCAATAATCATATATCGAATACATTTAGCCAATTTTGGCTGTAACTTTGCATCATCGTAGTCGACACTGGAGTCAGAATCCGTGTCGGTATCTGTGTCAACTATTTGGGATAGTGGGCGCTTTTGAGACTTCGAAGGTCCCTGCGACATAGGGACAGGCATGGGTTGACTCCCTGACTGTTCCCTAGCTTCAGCTTTGTCTAATCTCTTGTGTAATAAGCTTACATTAGCACTTAAAACATTCCACATATGCATCCAGTCAGGTGTCGGCGTTGTCGATGGAGACACCACATTAATTTGCTCCTGCTCCTCTCTAGGAGAGCCTTCTACCTCAGACATGTCGACACACGTGTACCGACACACCATACACTCAGGGAATCCTCTTATCTGAGGACAGTTCCCCAACAAGGCCCTTTGGAGAGACAGAGAGAGAGAGTATGCCAGCACACACCCCAGCGCTATATGACCCAGGAAAAAAACACAATAATTTTATGTTTACCCAGTAGCGCTGTATTTCCATATATATATGCGCCTAATTATGTGCCCCCCTCTTCTTTAAGACCCTCTTTCTACCGTGGTATAAGCAGGGGAGAGTCCGTGGAGCTTCCCCTCAGCGGTGCTGTGGAGAAAATGGCGCTGGTGAGTGCTGAGGGAGAAGCCCCACCCCCTCAGCGACGGGCTTCTGTCCCGCACAAATATAGTAAAAAAATGGCGGGGGCTCTTATATATATATACAGTGCCTAGCTGCATATATATTTATTTTGCCAAAGAGAGGTCTATATTGCTGCCCAGGGCGTCCCCCCTGCGCCCTTCACCCTTACACTGACTGCCGTGTGTGAGGTGTATGGGAGCAATGGAGCACAGCTTTACTGCTTTGCGTTACCTCAGTGAAGATCATGAAGTCTTCCGCCGCCTCTGAAGTCTTCTTTTCTTCTCATACTCATCCGGCTTCTATCTTCCGGCTCTGCGAGGGGGACGGCGGCGCGGCTCTGGGACGGACGGCGAGGTTGAGACCTGCGTACCGATCCCTCTGGAGCTAATGCTGTACAGTAGCCTAAGAAGCAGAGCCTATCAACTCACAGAAGTAGGTGTGCATCTCTCCCCTCCGCCCCTCGATGCAGGGAGTCTGTTGCCAGCAGGCTCCCTGAAAATAAAAAAATCTAACAAATATACTTTCTGTCAGGAAACTCAGGAGAGCTCCCTGAAAAGCACCCAGTCTCCTCTGGGCACAGTAGTAAACTGAGGTCTGGAGGAGGGGCATAGAGGGAGGAGCCAGTGCACACCCAGATCTAAAGTCTTTCTTAAAGTGCCCATGTCTCCTGCGGAGCCCGTCTATCCCCCATGGTCCTTACGGAGTCCCCAGCATCCTCTAGGACGTAAGAGAAAAATTATGCTGGCCGAAAAATCCAATTGAGTGATTAAACAGCTCCAGAGCTGCTCTGTAAGGCAAGTAAAAGGGTGTGGGCCCTGCAGCACTACCTGTAGTTTGCATTGTGCATTGGAAGCCTAGTTTGCTGTCTGTTTCCACTTCTTTTTTCTTGAGCCCCACCCGTCTATACCCTTGTGCACTATCCTGACTTCTCCTCCCGTCTGCTTACTTTGTGCCTTCCAATGCACAATGCAAACTACAGGTAGTGCTGCAGGGCCCACACCCTTTTACTTGCCTTACAGAGCAGCTCTTGAGCTGTTACAGTGCCCAGCTGCTGCAAGAAATCAGCGTGAATGCTTCAGGGGCTGGGGCATGGCCAACATGAGCCCCACACCGAAGGAGGGTGGGGGTGTTTAATGCGAACTAGGGGTCTCGCACAATGCAAACTACAGGTAGTGCTGCAGGGCCCACACCCTTTTACTTGCCTTACAGAGCAGCTCTGGAGCTGTTACAGTGCCCAGCTGCTGCAAGAAATCAGCTTGAATGCTTCAGGGGCTGGGGCATAGCCAACATGAGCCCCACACCGACGGAGGGTGGAGGTGTTTAATGCGAACTAGGGGTCATCCAAGTGCCGCAAAAGGCCGCCATGCCCTGCACGCCCCTTTTCTCTTTTCATATGCAGACGAGGGTTGAAGCCAACTTTGACCCACTGCTTGGATGACATCGCCATATGCAAATCCATCTGCTGCAGGCCTTCCCCCAGGAATGCTTGCAAAAGTTGTTGCATTTGGTTTGTTGTTTGGGGGTGCTTCAGTATTAGGCAGCCTTCTGCCCTCCCATGTTCATCTGAAAATATGTGTTCTCCCTGCAGTTGTTGTCCCCAGATGAGAGTTCCCTTGTGCTGCCTCAGTTGAATCTCCTTTACTTGACAGAGATGTGCCTGAGCAGCGGCCCTCCCCAGCCCTATCCCAAATCATACTTATTTTGCATAGGAGATACCATGGTCATGAAGATTGTTCTCCCAGGGTGAGGTTCATTCATTGCATTTTGGGTATGCTGACCCCTGTGATTTCCCCAAATGTGGGAAACTCGACTGCATTATTTGTGGTAGTGGGGGACTGTGTTTGTGCTTTCCTCTGGTCAGCTCTGGTAAAAGTCAGATTTCTTTGTCTCAGATTTTCCTCTAGCCTTGTTCTTCTTTCGAGAGTTCCCTTGTGCTGCCTCAGTTGGATCTCCTTCACTTTACAGGGGGGTACCCGAGCAGCGACCCTCCCCAGCTCTCGCCCAACTCCTACTTACCTGCCAGGTGAGATACTATGATCATGAAGGTGCTTCTCCCAGGGCAAGGCTCACCCATTGCACTCTGGGTGTGCTGCTCCTGCGATTTCCCCAAATGTGGGAAACTTGACTGCATAATTTGTGTTTCCCCTGGTCGGCTCTCGTATAATTCAGATCTCTTTGTCTCAGGTCTCTCTCCAGCCTAGTTTGCTGTCTGTTTCCACTTCTCTTTTCTTGAGCCGCTCCCTTCTATGCCCTTGCACACTATCCTGACTTCTCCTCCTTTCTGCTTACTTTGTGCCTTCCAACGCACAATGCGAACTACAGGTAGTGCTGCAGGGCCCACACCCTTTTACATGCCTAACAGAGCAACTCTGGAGCTGTTACAGTGCCCAGCTGCTGCAAGAAATCAGCTTGAATGCTTCAGGGGCTGGGGCATAGCCAACATGAGCCCCACACCGAAGGAGGGTGGAGGTGTTTAATGCAAACTAGGGATCAGCCAAGTGCCGCAAAAGGCCACCATGCCCTGCACGCCCCTTTTCTCTTTTCATATGCAGATGAGGGTTGAAGCCAACTTTGACCCACTGCTTGGATGACATCACCATATGCAAATCTATCTGCTGCAGGCCTTCCCCCAGGAATGCTTGCACTAGTTGTTGCATTTGGTTTGTTGTTTGTGGGTGCTTCAGTATTAGGCAGCCTTCTGCCCTCCCATGTTCATCTGAAAATATGTGTTCTCCCTGCAGTTGTTGTCCCCAGATGAGAGTTCCCTTGTGCTGCCTCAGTTGAATCTCCTTTACTTGACAGAGATGTGCCTGAGCAGCGGCCCTCCCTAGCTCTATCCCAAATCATACTTATTTTGCATAGGAGATACCATTGTCATGAAGATTGTTCTCCCAGGGTGCGGTTCATTCATTGCATTTTGGGTATGCTGACCCCTGTGATTTCCCCAAATGTGGGAAACTCGACTGCATTATTTGTGGTAGTGGGGGACTGTGTTTGTGCTTTCCTCTGGTCAGCTCTGGTAAAAGTAATATTTCTTTGTCTCAGATCTTCCTCTAGCCTTGTTCTTCTTTCGAGAGTTCCTTTGTGCTGCCTCAGTTGGATCTCCTTCACTTGACAGGGGGGTGCCCGAGCAGCGACCCTCCCAAGCTCTAGCCCAACTCCTACTTACCTGCCAGGTGAGATACTATGATCATGAAGGTGCTTCTCCCAGGGCAAGGCTCACCCATTGCACTCTGGGTGTGCTGCCCCTGCGATTTCCCCAAATGTGGGAAACTTGACTGCATAATTTGTGTTTCTCCTGGTCGGCTCTCGTATAATTCAGATCTCTTTGTCTCAGGTCTCTCTCCAGCCTAGTTTGCTGTCTGTTTCCACTTCTCTTTTCTTGAGCCGCTCCCTTCTATGCCCTTGCGCACTATCCTGACTTCTCCCGTCTACTTACTTTGTGCCTTCCAACGCACAATGCGAACTACAGGTAGTGCTGCAGGGCCCACACCCTTTTACTTGCCTTACAGAGCAGCTCTGGAGCTGTTACAGTGCCCAGCTGCGGCAAGAAATCAGCTTGAATGCTTCAGGGGCTGGGGCATAGCCAACATGAGCCCCACACCGAAGGAGGGTGGAGGTGTTTAATGCGAACTAGGGGTCATCCAAGCGCCGCAAAAGGCCGCCATGCCCTGCATAACCCTTTTCACTTTTCATATGCAGATGAGGGTTCCAGCCAACTTTGGCCCACTGCTTGGATGACATCACCGTATGCAAATCCGTCTTCTGCAGACCTTCACCCAGGAATGCTTTTACTAGTTGTTGCATTTGGTTTGTTGTTTGGGGGTGCTTCAGTATTAGGCAGCCTTCTGCCCTCCCATGTTCATCTGAAAATATGTGTTCTCCCTGCAGTTGTTGTCCCCAGATGAGAGTTCCCTTGTGCTGCCTCAGTTGAATCTCCTTTACTTGACAGAGATGTGCCTGAGCAGCGGCCCTCCCCAGCCCTATCCCAAATCATACTTATTTTGCATAGGAGATACCATGGTCATGAAGATTGTTCTCCCAGTGTGAGGTTCATTCATTGCATTCTGGGTATGCTGACCCCTGTGATTTCCCCAAATGTGGGAAACTCGACTGCATTATTTGTGGTAGTGGGGGACTGTGTTTGTGCTTTCCTCTGGTCAGCTCTGGTAAAAGTCAGATTTCTTTGTCTCAGATCTTCCTCTAGCCTTGTTCTTCTTTCGAGAGTTTCTTTGTGCTGCCTCAGTTGGATCTCCTTCACTTGACAGGGGGGTGCCCGAGCAGCGACCCTCCCCAGCTCTAGCCCAACTCCTACTTACCTGCCAGGTGAGATACTATGATCAGGAAGGTGCTTCTCCCAGGGCAAGGCTCACCCATTGCACTCTGGGTGTGCTGCTCTTACGATTTCCCCAAATGTGGGACACTTGACTGCATAATTTGTGTTTCCTCTGGTCGGCTCTCGTATAATTCAGATCTCTTTGTCTCAGGTCTTTCTCCAGCCTAGTTTGCTGTCTGTTTCCACTTCTTTTATCTTGAGCCCCTCCCTTCTATACCCTTGTGCACTATCCTGACTTCTCCTCCTGTCTGCTTACTTTGTGCCTTCCAATGCACAATGCAAACTACAGGTAGTGCTGCAGGGCCCACACAATATTTTACTTGCCTTACTGAGCAGCTCTGGAGCTGTTACAGTGCCCAGCTGCTGCAAGAAATCAGCTTGAATGCTTCAGGGGATGGGGCATGGCCAACATGAGCCCCACACCAAAGGAGGGTGGGGGTGTTTAATGCGAACTAGGGGTCATCCAAGTACCGCAAAAGGCCGCCATGCCCTGCACGCCCCTTTTCTCTTTTCATATGCAGATGAGGGTTGAAGCCAACTTTGACCCACTGCTTGGATGACATCACCATATGCAAATCCATCTGCTGCAGGCCTTCCCCCAGGAATGCTTGCACTAGTTGTTGCATTTGGTTTGTTGTTTGGGGGTGCTTCAGTATTAGGCAGCCTTCTGCCCTCCCATGTTCATCTGAAAATATGTGTTCTCCCTGCAGTTGTTGTCCCCAGATGAGAGTTCCCTTGTGCTGCCTCAGTTGAATCTCCTTTACTTGACAGAGATGTGCCTGAGCAGCGGCCCTCCCCAGCCCTATCCCAGATCATACTTATTTTGCATAGTAGACACCATGGTCATGAAGATTGTTCACCCAGGGTGAGGTTCATTCATTGCATTCTGGGTATGCTGACCCCTGTGATTTCCCCAAATGTAGGAAACTCGCCTGCATTTTTTGTGGTAGTGGGGGACTGTGTTTGTGTTTTCCTCTGGTCAGCTCTGGTAAAAGTCAGATTTCTTTGTCTCAGATTTTCCTCTAGCCTTGTTCTTCTTTCGAGAGTTCCCTTGTGCTGCCTCAGTTGGATCTCCTTCACTTGACAGGGGGGTGCCCGAGCAGTGACACTCCCCAGCTCTAGCCCAACTCCTACTTACCTGCCAGGTGAGATACTATGATCATGAAGGTGCTTCTCACAGGGCAAGGCTCACCCATTGCACTCTGGGTGTGCTGCTCCTGCGATTTCCCCAAATGTGGGAAACTTGATTGCATAATTTGTGTTTCCCCTGGTCGGCTCTCGTATAATTCAGATCTCTTTGTCTCAGGTCTCTCTCCAGCCTAGTTTGCTGTCTGTTTCCACTTCTCTTTTCTGGAGCCACTCCCTTCTATGCCCTTGCGCACTATCCTGACTACTCCCGTCTGCTTACTTTGTGCCTTCCAACGCACAATGCAAACTACAGGTAGTGCTGCAGGGCCCACACCCTTTTAGTTGCCTTACAGAGCAGCTCTGGAGCTGTTACAGTGCCCAGCTGCTGCAAGAAATCAGCTTGAATGCTTCAGGGGCTGGGGCATAGCCAACATGAGCCCCACACCAAAGGAGGGTGGGGTTGTTTAATGCGAACTAGGGGTCATCCAAGCACCGCAAAAGGCCGCCATGCCCTGCATGCCCCTTTTCTCTTTTCATATGCAGATGAGGGTTCCAGCCAACTTTGGCCCACTGCTTGGATGACATCACCGTATGCAAATCCGTCTGCTGCAGACCTTCCCCCAGGAATGCTTGTACTAGTTGTTGCATATGGTTTGATATTTGATGGTGCTTCAGTATTAGGCAGCCTTCCGCCCTCCCATGTTCATCTGAAAAGATGTGGTCTCCCTGCAGTTGTTGTCCTCAGACGAGAGTTCCCTTGTGCTTCCTCAGTTGAATCTCCTTAACTTGACGGGGCAGGGGCTGCCCGAGCAGCCACCCTCCCCAGCCCTATCCCAACTCATACTTATTTTGCATATGAGATCTCTTGATCATGAAGATTGTTCTCACAGGGTGAGGTTCATCCATTATATTTTAAAATAGGAAGGTACAAATTACATATTTGAATTGCATCTATGTGCTGGATTCAAATGTCCCCCCCCCCCTTCCTTTCTCAATTGTGCCCGTCAGCAGCTATTCTAAGGTTGCTGCCAATGGGTGTGACACATTAATTTCTTCTGTGGGGTACACTGGACTCCACAAGGATTCACATTGGGGTGTAGAGTAGGATCTTGATCTGAGGCACCAACCGGCTCAAAGCTTTTGACTGTTCCCAAGATGCTCAGCGCATCCTCCTCTATAACCCCGCTTCCATGAACAGGGAGCTCAGTTTGTAGTTGGTGCCTTCAGTAGCAGGCCACTTAACAGGGGCCTGCCTCAGGCAGCCTATTCTTAGCTATTAATTTTGACAAGAAAAGAAGAACTTGTTTTATGAGAATCTACAAGGGCTGCAGCAGGCTAGGTCTAATAGACATCTTTACTGCAGCTTCATCACTCCCAGCGGCGCTGTATACTCCCGTGCCCTGGTTGCTGGGTCACTGCAGCGGAGGCTCCGGTTTCTTCCTAAGGTCAGTCACACACACACCGCCCTTCCGGATCACGAGGCCGCTGATGAAGGGGAGCGTGGCCGTAGGGGGTGGACCGTGTGCGCACTGGTGTGGACACTGATTACTATCTTCTTCATACTAGTAGTTTAGGAGTCTGCTGACAGTGTCCACCAGGTCCGTCATTATATTATATACCTACAGTAGTAATATATTTAGTATATTATCTATACTAGCAGACGCAGTATGGTAGTCCACGGCTGTACCTACCTCTGTGTCGTCACTCGTCCATAATTGTATACCTAACTGTGGTGGGGGTTTTTTTCTATCTTCTTCATACTAGTAGTTTAGGAGTCTGCTGACAGTGTCCACCAGGTCCGTAATTATATTATATACCTACAGTAGTAATATATTTAGTATATTATCTATACTAGCAGACGGAGTATGGTAGTCCACGGCTGTACCTACCTCTGTGTCGTCACTCGTCCATAATTGTATACCAACCTGTGGTGGGGGTTTTTTTTCTATCTTCTTCATACTAGTAGTTTAGGAGTCTGCTGACAGTGTCCACCAGGTCCGTCATTATATTATATACCTACAGTAGTAATATATTTAGTATATTATCTATACTAGCAGACGCACTACGGTAGTCCACGGCTGTACCTACCTCTGTGTCGTCACTCGTCCATAATTGTATACCTACCTGTGGTGGAGTTTTTTTTCTATCTTCTTCATACTAGTAGTTTAGCAGTCTGCTGACAGTGTCCACCAGGTCCGTCATTATATTATATATACCTACAGTAGTTATATATATTTTTTTTATATCATTAATTATCATCTCTATACTAGCAGACGCAGTATGGTAGGCCACGGCTGTGGCTATCTCTGTGTCGTCAGTGCTCGTCCATAATTGTATACCTACCTGTGGTGGGGTTTTTTTTCTATCTTCTTCATACTAGTAGTTTAGCAGTCTGCTGACAGTGTCCACCAGGTCAGTCATTATATTATATATACCTACAGTAGTTATATATATATTTTTTTTATATCATTAATTATCATCTCTATACTAGCAGACGCAGTACGGTAGTCCACGGCTGTAGCTACCTCTGTGTCGTCAGTCACTCGTCATCCATAAGTATACTAGTATCCATCCATCTCCATTGTTTACCTGAGGTGCCTTTTAGTTGTGCCTATTAAAATATGGAGAACAAAAATGTTGAGGTTCCAAAAATAGGGAAAGATCAAGATCCACTTCCACCTCGTGCTGAAGCTGCTGCCACTAGTCATGGCCGAGAAGATGAAATTCCATCAACGTCGTCTGCCAATGCCGATGCCCAATGTCATAGTACAGAGCATGTAAAATCCAAAACACAAAAGATCAGTAAAAAAAGGACTCAAAAATCTAAATAAAAATCGTCGGAGGAGAAGCGTAAACTGGCCAATATGCCATTTACCACAAGGAGTGGCAAGGAACGGCTGAGGCCCTGGCCTATGTTCATGGCTAGTGGTTCAGCTTCACATGAGGATGGAAGCACTCAGCCTCTCGCTAGAAAAATGAAAAGACTTAAGCTGGCAAAAGCACAGCAAAGAACTGTGCGTTCTTCAAAATCACAAATCCACAAGGAGAGTCCAATTGTGTCGGTTGCGATGCCTGACCTTCCCAACACTGGACGTGAAGAGCATGCACCTTCCACCATTTGCACACCCCCTGCAAGTGCTGGAAGGAGCACCCACAGTCCAGTTCCTGATAGTCAGATTGAAGATGTCAGTGTTGAAGTACACCAGGATGAGGAGGATATGGGTGTTGCTGGCGCTGGGGAGGAAATTGACAAGGAGGATTCTGATGGTGAGGTGGTTTGTTTAAGTCAGGCACCCGGGGAGACACCTGTTGTCCGTGGGAGGAATATGGCCATTGACATGCCTGGTGAAAATACCAAAAAAATCAGCTCTTCGGTGTGGAAGTATTTCAACAGAAATGCGAACAACAGGTGTCAAGCCGTGTGTTGCCTTTGTCAAGCTGTAATAAGTAGGGGTAAGGACGTTAACCACCTCGGAACATCCTCCCTTATACGTCACCTGCAGCGCATTCATCATAAGTCAGTGACAAGTTCAAAAACTTTGGGCGACAGCGGAAGCAGTCCACTGACCAGTAAATCCCTTCCTCTTGTAACCAAGCTCACGCAAACCACCCCACCAACTCCCTCAGTGTCAATTTCCTCCTTCCCCAGGAATGCCAATAGTCCTGCAGGCCATGTCACTGGCAATTCTGACGAGTTCTCTCCTGCCTGGGATTCCTCCGATGCATCCTTGAGTGTAACGCCTACTGCTGCTGGCGCTGCTGTTGTTGCTGCTGGGAGTCGATGGTCATCCCAGATAACTGAGGCCTTGGCATCCTGGGCGGTGAGAAACGTGGTTCCGGTATCCATCATTACTTCAGAGCCAACTATAGACTTGATTGAGGTACTGTGTCCCCGGTACCAAATACCATCTAGGTTCCATTTCTCTAGGCAGGCAATACCGAAAATGTACACAGACCTCAGAAAAAGACTCACCAGTGTCCTAAAAAATGCAGTTGTACCCAATGTCCACTTAACCACGGACATGTGGACAAGTGGGGCAGGGCAGACTCAGGACTATATGACTGTGACGGCCCACTGGGTAGATGTATTGACTCCCGCCGCAAGAACAGCAGCGGCGGCACCAGTAGCAGCATCTCGCAAACGCCAACTCTTTCCTAGGCAGGCTACGCTTTGTATCACCGCTTTCCAGAATACGCACACAGCTGAAAACCTCTTACGGCAACTGAGGAAGATCATCGCAGAATGGCTTACCCCAATTGGACTCTCCTGTGGATTTGTGGCATCAGACAACGCCAGCAA
This sequence comes from Pseudophryne corroboree, assembly GCF_028390025.1. NCBI lineage: Eukaryota > Metazoa > Chordata > Amphibia > Anura > Myobatrachidae > Pseudophryne > Pseudophryne corroboree. The sequence goes on along the minus strand of NW_026970270.1, from coordinate 76,364 downwards.
TATTGTGCGTGCATTATATATGGGCAAATTCCAGCACGTCCCATGTTTTGCACATACCTTGAATTTGGTGGTGCAGAATTATTTAAAAAACGACAGGGGCGTGCAAGAGATGCTGTCGGTGGCCAGAAGAATTGCGGGACACTTTCGGCGTACAGGCACCACGTACAGAAGACTGGAGCAACACCAAAAACGCCTGAACCTGCCCTGCCATCATCTGAAGCAAGAAGTGGTAACGAGGTGGAATTCAACCCTCTATATGCTTCAGAGGATGGAGGAGCAGCAAAAGGCCATTCAAGCCTATACATCTGACCACGATATAGGAGGTGGAATGCACCTGTCTCAAGCGCAGTGGAGAATGATTTCAACGTTGTGCAAGGTTCTGCAACCTTTTGAACTTGCCACACGTGAAGTCAGTTCAGACACTGCCAGCCTGAGTCAGGTCATTCCCGTCATCAGGCTTTTGCAGAAGAAGCTGGAGACATTGAAGGAGGAGCTAAGACAGAGCGATTCCGCTAGGCATGTGGGACTTGTGGATGGAGCCCTTCATTCGCTTAACCAGGATTCACGGGTGGTCAATCTGTTGAAATCAGAGCACTACATTTTGGCCACCGTGCTCGATCCTAGATTTAAAACCTACGTTGTATCTCTCTTTCCGGCAGACACAAGTCTGCAGGGGTTCAAAGACCTGCTGGTGAGAAAATTATCAAGTCAAGTGGAACTTGATCGGTCAACAGCTCCTCCTTCACATTCTCCCGCAATTGGGGGTGCGAGGAAAAGGCTCAGAATTCCGAGCCCACCCGCTGGCGGTGATGCAGGGCAGTCTGGAGCGACTGCTGATGCTGACATCTGGTCCGGACTGAAGGACCTGCCAACGATTACGGACATGTCGTCTACTGTCACTGCATATGATTCTCTCACCATTGAAAGAATGGTGGAGGATTATATGAGTGACCGCATCCAAGTAGGCACGTCAGACAGTCCGTACGTATACTGGCAGGAAAAAGAGGCAATTTGCGGCCCTTGCACAAACTGGCTTTATTCTACCTAAGTTGCCCTCCCACAAGTGTGTACTCCGAAAGAGTGTTTAGTGCCGCCGCTCACCTTGTCAGCAATCGGCGTACGAGGTTACTTCCAGAAAATGTGGAGAAGATGATGTTCATTAAAATGAATTATAATCAATTGCTCCATGGAGACATTGACCAGCAGCAATTGCCTCCACAAAGTACACAGGGAGCTGACATGGTGGATTCCAGTGGGGACGAATTGATAATCTGTGAGGAGGGGGATGTACACGGTGATGAATCGGAGGATGATGATGAGGTGGACATCTTGCCTCTGTAGAGCCAGTTTGTGCAAGGAGAGATTAATTGCTTCTTTTTTGGTGGGGGTCCAAACCAACCCGTCATTTCAGTCACAGTCGTGTGGCAGACCCTGTCACTGAAATGATGGGTTGGTTAAAGTGTGCATGTCCTGTTTATACAACATAAGGGTGGGTGGGAGGGCCCAAGGACAATTCCATCTTGCACCTCTTTTTTCTTTCATTTTTCTTTGCGTCATGTGCTGTTTGGGGAGTGTTTTTTGGAAGGGCCATCCTGCGTGACACTGCAGTGCCACTCCTAGATGGGCCAGGTGTTTGTGTCGGCCACTTGGGTCGCTGAGCTTAGTCACACAGCTACCTCATTGCGCCTCTTTTTTTCTTTGCATCATGTGCTGTTTGGGGAGTGTTTTTTGGAAGGGCCATCCTGCGTAACACTGCAGTGACACTCCTAGATGGGCCAGGTGTTTGTGTCGGCCACTTGGGTCGCTGAGCTTAGTCACACAGCTACCTCATTGCGCCTCTTTTTTTCTTTGCGTCATGTGCTGTTTGGGGAGTGTTTTTTGGAAGGGCCATCCTGCGTGACACTGCAGTGCCACTCCTAGATGGGCCAGGTGTTTGTGTCGGCCACTTGGGTCGCTGAGCTTAGTCACACAGCTACCTCATTGCGCCTCTTTTTTTCTTTGCGTCATGTGCTGTTTGGGGAGTGTTTTTGGAAGGGCCATCCTGCGTGACACTGCAGTGCCACTCCTAGATGGGCCAGGTGTTTGTGTCGGCCACTTGGGTCGCTGAGCTTAGTCACACAGCTACCTCATTGCGCCTCTTTTTTTCTTTGCGTCATGTGCTGTTTGGGGAGTGTTTTTTGGAAGGGCCATCCTGCGTGACACTGCAGTGCCACTCCTAGATGGGCCAGGTGTTTGTGTCGGCCACTTGGGTCGCTGAGCTTAGTCATCCAGCGACCTCGGTGCAAATTTTAGGACTAAAAATAATATTGTGAGGTGTGAGGTGTTAAGAATAGACTGAAAATGAGTGGAAATTATGGTTATTGAGGTTAATAATACTTTGGGATCAAAATGACTCCCAAATTCTATGATTTAAGCTGTTTTTTAGGGTTTTTTGAAAAAAACACCCGAATCCAAAACACACCCGAATCCGACAAAAAAAATTCGGTGAGGTTTAGCCAAAACGCGTTCGAACCCAAAACACGGCCGCGGAACCGAACCCAAAACCAAAACACAAAACCCGAAAAATTTCCGGTGCACATCTCTAGTGGCCATGCCCTGTCACTGTGCAGGAGCCAGCACCGCTCACACACTAGTCCCCGGTGCAGCCCCCAACCCCCGAGACACCCGGAGCAACAAAATGTAGATTCAGGCCACCAGGCCACGCCCCTACCTATGAAACCATGCCTCCTTTTTACCATTGCGCTGCTTATCTGCGCGCACTGCATTACAATCTCCCTCGCCACCTCTCTGGGTGTCACCAGTGATAGTGACACCTCTGCCATGCTTGTAGCAGCTGGTCCTAAGATCTACGCCTCAAGCCCTGAGTGTTTGCCCTTGTGACTTGTTGATCATCATAGCAAAGCAGATGCTTACAGAAAACTGCAGGGGCTTAGATTGAAAATAAAAAAAATTGATGGGTATAAGGTAGAGAGGAGCGGGTTCGGTTCTCCGAGAACCGAATTCCCCATGAACTCCACGTGGTTTACACTGGTCCGAGGCAGGCTCGGTTGTTCCCGCCTGACTCGGAAAACCTGAACAAGGGAAAATGTCATCATCCCGCTGTCGGATTCTCGCGATATTCGGATTCCATATAAAGAGCTGCGCGTTGCCGCCATTTTTACTCGTGCATTGAAGAGAGAGCGGAGAGGACGTGGCTATGTTCTCTCAGTGGAAATCTCAATATCAGTGCTCAGTATCAGTGGATACTTATTGCTGCTCAGTAATACTAGTAGTGTGTCTCTCCTGCTCAGTGTCAGTTCTCAGTAGTATCCTCATCAGTGCTCAGTATCACTGCTCATTGTCTTGTGCTGCATTGTTGTGCTCAGCATACTACAGTACATTACTAATAGTCCAGTGCTGCATCTTGCTGCTCAGTGTCAGTTCTAGTATCCTCATCAGTGCTCACTATCACTGCTCATTGCATTGTGGTGTTCTGTATACTACAGTAACATAGTAATATAGTAACATATAGTAACATAGTTTTTGAGGTTGAATAGAGGCAAATTGCCCATCGTGTTCAACCTGTTTTAAGTTGTGATGATTCTACATACTTGCTGAATAATGTTTTATGACAAGTTAGCTACTACAACTCATGTTACCCCCGGATTAACCATGTTGATATTTTAAGTATTATAACCTTGGATAGCTTTTTCATTCAGAAATGTATCCATTCCTTTTTTAAATCCAATTACAGAGTCCGCCATTACCACCTTCCCTGGCAGGGAATTCCACATCCTGATTGCCCTAACAGTGAAGATCATAGTATCTCACCTGGCAGGTAAGTAGGAGTTGGGCCAGAGCTGTGGAGGATTGCTGCTCGGGCACCCCCTGTCAAGTGAAGGAGATCCAACTGAGGCAGCACAAGGGAACTCTCGAAAGAAGAACAAGGCTAGAGGAAGATCTGAGACAAAGAAATCTGACTTTTACCAGAGCTGACCAGAGGAAAGCACAAACACAGTCCCCCACTACCACAAATAATGCAGTCGAGTTTCCCACATTTGGGGAAATCACAGGGGTCAGCATACACAGAATGCAATGAATGAACCTCACCCTGGGAGAACAATCTTCATGACCATGGTATCGCCTATGCAAAATAAGTATGATTTGGGATAGGGCTGGGGAGGGCCGCTGCTCAGGCACATCTCTGTCAAGTATAGGAGATTCAACTGAGGCAGCACAAGGGAACTCTCATCTGGGGACAACAACTGCAGGGAGAACACATATTTTCAGATGAACATGGGAGGGCAGAAGGCTGCCTAATACTGAAGCACCCCCAAACAACAAACCAAATGCAACAACTAGTACAAGCATTCCTGGGGGAAGTTCTGCAGAAGACGGATTTGCATACGGTGATGTCATCCAAGCAGTGGGCCAAAGTTGGCTGGAACCCTCATCTGCATATGAAAAGAGAAAAGGGGTATGCAGGGCATGGCGGCCTTTTGCGGCGCTTGGATGACCCTTAGTTCGCATTAAACCTCTTCACCCTCCTACGGTGTGGGGCTCATGTTGACAATGCCCCAGCCCCTGAAGCATTCAAGCTGATTTCTTACAGCAGCTTGGCACTGTAACAGCTCCAGAGCTGCTCTGTAAGGCAAGTAAAAGGGTGTGTAGTTTGCATTGTGCATTGGAAGGCACAAAGTAAGCAGACAGGAGGAGAAGTCAGGATAGTACACAAGGGTATAAAAGGGAGGGGCTCAAGAAAAAAGAAGTGGAAACAGACAGCAAACTAGGCTGGAGAGAGACCTGAGACAAAGAGATCTGAATTATATGAGAGCCGACCAGGGGAAACACAAATTATGCAGTCAAGTTTCCCACATTTGGGGAAATCGCAGGGGCAGCACACCCAGAGTGCAATGGGTGAGCCTTGCCCTGGGAGAAGCACCTTCATGATCATAGTATCTCACCTGGCAGGTAAGTAGGAGTTGGGCTTGAGCTGGGGAGGGTCGCTGCTCGGGCACCCCCCTGTCAAGTGAAGGAGATCCAACTGAGGCAGCACAAGAGAACTCTCGAAAGAAGAACAAGGCTAGAGGAAGATCTGAAACAAAGAAATCTGACTTTTACCAGAGCTGACCAGAGGAAAACACAAACACAGTCCCCCACTACCACAAATAATGCAGTCGAGTTACCCACATTTGGGGAAATCACAGGGGTCAGCATACCCAGAATGCAATGAATGAACCTCACCCTGGGAGAATAATCTTCATGACCATGGTATCTCCTATGCAAAATAAGTATGATTTGGGATAGGGCTGGGGAGGGCCGCTGCTCAGGCACATCTCTGTCAAGTAAAGGAGATTCAACTGAGGCAGCACAAGGGAACTCTCATCTGGGGACAACAACTGCAGGGAGAACACATATTTTCAGATGAACATGGGAGGGCAGAAGGCTGCCTAATACTGAAGCACCCCCAAACAACAAACCAAATGCAACAACTAGTGCAAGCATTCCTGGGGGAAGGCCTGCCGCAGATGGATTTGCATATGGTGATGTCATCCAAGCAGTGGGTCAAAGTTGGCTTCAACCCTCGTCTGCATATGAAAAGAGTAAAAGGGGCGTGCAGGGCATGGCGGCCTTTAGCGGCGCTTGGATGACCCTTAGTTTGCATTAAACACCCCCACCCTCCTTCGGTGTTGGTCTCATGTTGGCCATGCCCCAGCCCCTGAAGCATTCAAGCTGATTTCTTGCAGCAGCTTGGCACTGTAACAGCTCCAGAGCTGCTCTGTAAGGCAAGTAAAAGGGTGTGGGCCCTGCAGCACTACCTGTAGTTTGCATTGTGCATTGGTAGGCACAAAGTAAGCAGAGAGGAGGAGAAGTCAGGATAGTGCACAAGGGTATAAAAGGGAGGGGCTCAAGAAAAAAGAAGTGGAAACAGACAGCAAACTAGGCTGTAGAGAGACCCGAGACAAAGAAATCTGAATTATACGAGAGCCGACCAGGGGAAACACAAATTCTGCAGTCAAGTTTCCCACATTTGGGGAAATCGCAGGGGCAGCACACCCAGAGTGCAATGGGTGAGCCTTGCCCTGGGAGAAGCACCTTCATGATCATAGTATCTCACCTGGCAGGTAAGTAGGAGTTGGGCTAGAGCTGGGGAGGGTCGCTGCTCGGGCACATCCCTGTCAAGTGAAGTAGATCCAACTGAGGCAGCACAAGGGAACTCTCGAAAGAAGAACAAGGCTAGAGGAAGATCTGAGACAAAGAAATCTGACTTTTACCAGAGCTGACCAGAGGAAAGCACAAACACAGTCCCCCACTACAACAAATAATGCAGTCGAGTTTCCCACATTTGGGGAAATCACAGGGGTCAGCATACCCAGAATGCAATGAATGAACCTCACCCTGGGAGAACAATCTTCATGACCATGGTATCTCCTATGCAAAATAAGTATGATTTGGGATAGGGCTGGGGAGGGCCGCTGCTCAGGCACATCTCTGTCAAGTAAAGGAGATTCAACTGAGGCAGCACAAGGGAACTCTCATCTGGGGACAACAACTGCAGGGAGAACACATATTTTCAGATGAACATGGGAGGGCAGAAGGCTGCCTAATACTGAAGCACCCCCAAACAACAAACCAAATGCAACAACTAGTGCAAGCATTCCTGGGGGAAGGCCTGCAGCAGATGGATTTGCATATGGTGATGTCATCCAAGCAGTGGGTCAAAGTTGGCTTCAACCCTCGTCTGCATATGAAATGAGAAAAGGGGCGTGCAGGGCATGGCGGCCTTTTGCGGCGCTTGGATGACCCCTAGTTCGCATTAAACACCTCCACCCTCCTTCGGTGTGGGGCTCATGTTGGCTATACCCCAGGCCCTGAAGCATACAAGCTGATTTCTTGCAGCAGCTGGGCACTGTAACAGCTCTAGAGCTGCTCTGTACGGCAAGTAAAAGGGTGTGGGCCCTGCAGCACTACCTGTAGTTTGCATTGTGCATTGGAAGGCACAAAGTAAGCAGACGGGAGAAGTCAGGATAGTGCCCAATGGCATAGAAGGGAGCAGCTCAAGAAAAGAGAAGTGGAAACAGACAGCAAACTAGGCTGGAGAGAGACCTGAGACAAAGAGATCTGAATTATACGAGAGCCGACCAGGGGAAACACAAATTATGCAGTCAAGTTTCCCACATTTGGGGAAATCATAGGAGCAGCACACCCAGAGTGCAATGGGTGAGCCTTGCCCTGGGAGAAGCACCTTCATGATCATAGTATCTCACCTCGCAGGTAAGTAGGATTTGGGCTAGAGCTGGGGAGGTTCGCTGCTCGGGTACCCCCCTGTCAAGTGAAGGAGATCCAACTGAGGCAGCACAAGGGAACTCTCGAAAGAAGAACAAGGCTAGAGGAAGATCCGAGACAAAGAAATCTGACTTTTACCAGAGCTGACCAGAGGAAAGCACAAACACAGTCCCCCACTACCACAAATAATGCAGTCGAGTTTCCCACATTTGGGGAAATCACAGGGGTCAGCATACCCAGAATGCAATGAATGAGCCTCACCCTGGGAAAACAATCTTCATGACCATGGTATCGCCTATGCAAAATAAGTATGATTTGGGATAGGGCTGGGGAGGGCCGCTGCTCAGGCACATCTCTGTCAAGTAAAGGAGATTCAACTGAGCCAGCACAAGGGAACTCTCATCTGGGGACAACAACTGCAGGGAGAACACATATTTTCAGATGAACATGGGAGGGCAGAAGGCTGCCTAATACTGAAGCACCCCCAAACAACAAACCAAATGCAACAACTAGTGCAAGCATTCCTGGGGGAAGGCCTGCAGCAGATGGATTTGCATATGGTGATGTCATCCAAGCAGTGGGTCAAAGTTGGCTTCAACCCTCATCTGCATGTGAAAAGAGAAAAGGGGCGTGCAGGGCATGGCGGCCTTTTGCGGCGCTTGGATGACCCCTAGTTCGCATTAAACATCTCCACCCTCCTTCGGTGTGGGGCTCATGTTGGCTATGCCTCAGCCCCTGAATCATTCAAGCTGATTTCTTGCAGTAGCTGGGCTCTGTAACAGCTCCAGAGCTGCTCTGTACGGCAAGTAAAAGGGTGTGGGACCTGCAGCACTACCTGTAGTTTGCATTGTGCATTGGAAGGCACAAAGTAAGCAGACGGGAGAAGTAAGGATAGTGCGCAAGGGTATAGAAGGGAGCGGCTCAAGAAAAGAGAAGTGGAAACAGACAGCAAACTAGGCTGGAGAGAGACCTGAGACAAAGAGATCTGAATTATACGAGAACCGACCAGGGGAAACACAAATTATGCAGTCAAGTTTCCCACATTTGGGGAAATCGCAGGAGCTGCACACCCAGAGTGCAATGGGTGAGCCTTGCCCTGGGAGAAGCACCTTCATGATCATAGTATCTCACCTGGCAGGTAAGTAGGAGTTGGGCTAGAGCTGGGGAGGGTCGCTGCTCGGGTACCCCCCTGTCAAGTGAAGGAGATCCAACTGAGGCAGCACAAGGGAACTCTCGAAAGAAGAACAAGGCTAGAGGAAGATCTGAGACAAAGAAATCTGACTTTTACCAGAGCTGACCAGAGGAAAGCACAAACACAGTCCCCCACTACAACAAATAATGCAGTCGAGTTTCCCACATTTGGGGAAATCACAGGGGTCAGCATACCCAGAATGCAATGAATGAACCTCACCCTGGGAGAACAATCTTCATGACCATGGTATCTCCTATGCAAAATAAGTATGATTTGGGATAGGGCTGGGGAGGGCCGCTGCTCAGGCACATCTCTGTCAAGTAAAGGAGATTCAACTGAGGCAGCACAAGGGAACTCTCATCTGGGGACAACAACTGCAGGGAGAACACATATTTTCAGATGAACATGGGAGGGCAGAAGGCTGCCTAATACTGAAGCACCCCCAAACAACAAACCAAATGCAACAACTAGTGCAAGCATTCCTGGGGGAAGGCCTGCAGCAGATGGATTTGCATATGGTGATGTCATCCAAGCAGTGGGTCAAAGTTGGCTTCAACCCTCGTCTGCATATGAAAAGAGAAAAGGGGCGTGCAGGGCATGGCGGCCTTTTGCGGCGCTTGGATGACCCCTAGTTCGCATTAAACACCTCCACCCTCCTTCGGTGTGGGGCTCATGTTGGCTATACCCCAGGCCCTGAAGCATACAAGCTGATTTCTTGCAGCAGCTGGGCACTGTAACAGCTCTAGAGCTGCTCTGTACGGCAAGTAAAAGGGTGTGGGCCCTGCAGCACTACCTGTAGTTTGCATTGTGCATTGGAAGGCACAAAGTAAGCAGACGGGAGAAGTCAGGATAGTGCCCAATGGCATAGAAGGGAGCAGCTCAAGAAAAGAGAAGTGGAAACAGACAGCAAACTAGGCTGGAGAGAGACCTGAGACAAAGAGATCTGAATTATACGAGAGCCGACCAGGGGAAACACAAATTATGCAGTCAAGTTTCCCACATTTGGGGAAATCGCAGGAGCAGCACACCCAGAGTGCAATGGGTGAGCCTTGCCCTGGGAGAAGCACCTTCATGATCATAGTATCTCACCTCGCAGGTAAGTAGGATTTGGGCTAGAGCTGGGGAGGGTCGCTGCTCGGGTACCCCCCTGTCAAGTGAAGGAGATCCAACTGAGGCAGCACAAGGGAACTCTCGAAAGAAGAACAAGGCTAGAGGAAGATCCGAGACAAAGAAATCTGACTTTTACCAGAGCTGACCAGAGGAAAGCACAAACACAGTCCCCCACTACCACAAATAATGCAGTCGAGTTTCCCACATTTGGGGAAATCACAGGGGTCAGCATACCCAGAATGCAATGAATGAACCTCACCCTGGGAAAACAATCTTCATGACCATGGTATCGCCTATGCAAAATAAGTATGATTTGGGATAGGGCTGGGGAGGGCCGCTGCTCAGGCACATCTCTGTCAAGTAAAGGAGATTCAACTGAGGCAGCACAAGGGAACTCTCATCTGGGGACAACAACTGCAGGGAGAACACATATTTTCAGATGAACATGGGAGGGCAGAAGGCTGCCTAATACTGAAGCACCCCCAAACAACAAACCAAATGCAACAACTAGTGCAAGCATTCCTGGGGGAAGGCCTGCAGCAGATGGATTTGCATATGGTGATGTCATCCAAGCAGTGGGTCAAAGTTGGCTTCAACCCTCATCTGCATGTGAAAAGAGAAAAGGGGCGTGCAGGGCATGGCGGCCTTTTGCGGCGCTTGGATGACCCCTAGTTCGCATTAAACATCTCCACCCTCCTTCGGTGTGGGGCTCATGTTGGCTATGCCTCAGCCCCTGAATCATTCAAGCTGATTTCTTGCAGTAGCTGGGCTCTGTAACAGCTCCAGAGCTGCTCTGTACGGCAAGTAAAAGGGTGTGGGACCTGCAGCACTACCTGTAGTTTGCATTGTGCATTGGAAGGCACAAAGTAAGCAGACGGGAGAAGTAAGGATAGTGCGCAAGGGTATAGAAGGGAGCGGCTCAAGAAAAGAGAAGTGGAAACAGACAGCAAACTAGGCTGGAGAGAGACCTGAGACAAAGAGATCTGAATTATACGAGAACCGACCAGGGGAAACACAAATTATGCAGTCAAGTTTCCCACATTTGGGGAAATCGCAGGAGCAGCACACCCAGAGTGCAATGGGTGAGCCTTGCCCTGGGAGAAGCACCTTCATGATCATAGTATCTCACCTGGCAGGTAAGTAGGAGTTGGGCTAGAGCTGGGGAGGGTCGCTGCTCGGGTACCCCCCTGTCAAGTGAAGGAGATCCAACTGAGGCAGCACAAGGGAACTCTCGAAAGAAGAACAAGGCTAGAGGAAGATCTGAGACAAAGAAATCTGACTTTTACCAGAGCTGACCAGAGGAAAGCACAAACACAGTCCCCCACTACCACAAATAATGCAGTCGAGTTTCCCACATTTGGGGAAATCACAGGGGTCAGCATACCCAGAATGCAATGAATGAACCTCACCCTGGGAGAACAATCTTCATGACCATGGTATCTCCTATGCAAAATAAGTATGATTTGGGATAGGGCTGGGGAGGGCCGCTGCTCAGGCACATCTCTGTCAAGTAAAGGAGAGATGGTCTGCCAGATTACATAATGCATACCAGAGCCATAACTAGACTTTTTGGTGCCCTGTGACAGAGAATTATATGCCCCCCCCCCCCTCCCCATTTTTGCAATATGGACAAAAGGTGCATGCCTTGTGGGGAAGGGGCATAACAAGATTGGTCTCAGAGAAAGCACATGAGATATGAAGATATATCTAGTATACTTGACACTCAATGGTTTGTGGTATTGCCGGGGTGCCCTCCTTAAATGCATATACAGTCACACATGGCATGTTTGTGCAAATGGCATATCAGCAGTCAGCACTAACTGGTGACATGCCATTTGTACAAGTAAGCCATGTGTGACTAATATATAAACATGCTTTATTAAATAACACCTCAAACTATCATACCCAGGATTCAAACCTATAACCTGTTGAATTCTAATCAAACACCCTACCCATTGAGCTACTTGATCCTGCATCTTTTCTAACCTCCAAAAACAGATTCAGTTGCATTTTCCAGCGTGTTTTGTTTGCGCCTTTGCAAATGTCTTACATCGACAAACTTATTTAGTACTATTTTGCAAATAGGGTTACATTGTCGCAACATTGTGTTCCCTAATTGCTTGATTTTTTAAATGCAACAATTGATAAAGACACCTGATAATTGCTCTGTGGAGTCTTATTTTGTGTTTTGTGTTTAGTCTTTAGATCTGAATTTGAATGTACTTGTGAACTAACTTAATTTCCTACTTCTAAATTCATTCCTAAATTCACTACTTACATGAATCCTGTAGTTGGGCATTTTGGGACTTCGATTGTGGGCATTGTTTTGTGTCCAGACCAGCAGCAGGTGGTGTGCATTTGCTGGAAAGGCATCGAAGACCTCCGATATGCTGCATCTCCTGATGTGTGTCTCCCTCAAGTGGCTGTCAGCAAATGCCTGCTAGACACCCCATTTCAAGCTGATTGTGACATAATGGAACATGCATCATAGAACAGGCATGCTAAAACATGGGTCTTCAACCTGCGACCCTCCAGCTGCTGTGGAACTACACATCCCAGCATGCCCTGCCTCAGTTTTAGCATACCTTAATAGCAAAACTGTGGCAGGGCATGCTGGGATGTGTAGTTTCACAGCAGCTGGAGGGCCACAGGATGAAGACCCATGTGCTAGAGCCAAGCCGCAGGTACATTGAATGCTAGCAAGCTGAATATTTAAATCCTTTTTGTTCCGCAGCATTCCAATGCGGAAGATTCCATGGAACCAGAGATCCTTCCATTGAGAAGGACATGCTGCCTCGATGACTACACTGTGCAAATTAAATCACGGAGCCAGTTGGCTTGTGGGTGGCTCTGGTGACTGGGTGGTTGGGTGGGTGGTGTGTCGGAAGTGGAGCGCATGCAAATGATTGTGTATCATCCAGCTAGTGAGAGAGAAAACTCATGCAGGAGTGTGCCTGCTTGTCAGTGGGTTATGCACCTTGCCAGACGTTAAATCTACATAGAGCAGCTGGAGGGGACAAGAGCAGGTTTGCAAAATATAGATAGAAGAGCATATATGCTGGCGCATTCTCCATGATTGTGTCAGCTTATGTTTTGGTGCACTGCACTTTCCTCCACTAAGTTTTAGCCATTTTTGTTAAGCTCAAGTGTAGTTGCTTCTCGGCCTTTTGGCTGTGATCTTGTATTGTGGTTGAAGGGTCTGCTGGAGGGAGGGATTGCTTTCTTCATTGGCGAAAGACCAAAGATATTCCAGGATGGAAGGCTTGGGAACACTATCCGTTTTTCAATTGTGGAAGAGTTGAAAGAACGGATTGGACTACATTCTATAGTAAAGGATGTCTTTCTATTTATTAATCCTCCCCTTATATGTGTCAGTCTTTCAATAAAGCTTCGGGCTTGTGATTCCCTCACCCTCTTACACTCCACACCCATAGCCGTATTAACTGTTGTATTATTGTACAGTTTAAATGTATAGTGCAGTTCATGATTTATAGTGTAGGCTGGCCTGTGCTGTAGTTCTTGAACTGTACTATACCGTCAGCATTTCTATTGTGTTTTGGCTGTGCCGCAACGCAGTACTTATGTGTGTAATGTTTATGTATGTTTTTTTGCTTCTTTATGTGCATCGGTCCTACAAGTACTGAAAGCTGTTTTAATAGTATATTGACAGTATTGTTTTCTTTCAAAAATCCACTTAATTTTCTTTACCCTATTATTAAAATGGTAATTGACAAAAACAAACTACATTGTCACCAGAAGAGCAATACAAAATGTACAAGTGATATATTAAAATCATCTTTCCAGCTTGAATTTCAATGATGCATTGGGGCAACGATTTTGTGAGAAACACCTTCACCCTTAAATAAAGATTTTCTTAATTCCTTACCTGTGTGCTAATTAGATATCACCTTGTTTTCACATTAAACAGACTTCCACATGCGAAAGCAGCAAGGATGCAGTGGCGTTAATGTTTCCTGGTGTCAACCTGTATTATTTCAGTAGACATTGAAATGAGGATGCATCTTGCTGCCTTTCCAATGAAGCAAGTTTAATTTAGTAATAGGTGAAAAACCATCCCTACAAAGGTGTTAATCAGAGAGTTGGCTTTGTGGACACTTTTCAGAGAACAAATTTGTTAGCATAAAAATAAAGCCAGAAAATGAAGAGCTGTTTAATCACTCAATTGGATTTTTTTGCCAGCATATTTCTTTTTCTCTGCAACCCACTGCTAAATTGTGCTTCCTAGCTGTTTTTATAAAATCACTGAATCAAATCTAACTCTGATTACATCAGAGAAGGCCAGGTACCCTACACCATAACAGGGGGTTTGAAATGTTGACTTGTCTACTTAAAGATCACCGAAATCTGAAAACAAGGTCAATTACGTCCCTGGGTGGGATTGAACCACCAACCTTTTGGTTAATAACCATACACACTAACTGATTGCGCCACAGCGACACTTTGCAAAAGTACATACTGACAAAGGCTAATAAGCATTCATCTAGAACGTTTCCTAGAAACATTTTAAAAAGTCAATAATGTGGAGAGTTTTTGTAAGATGTTTTTTCCATCAACCAATGAAGAAACACATTGGTACTTTCCCATAATAAGTGAGTGCTTCAGGACCTCTTGCACTTACATGTGCAGCAGAGTACTGTAATGGAAGCATGCTGGGTCCATAACCCAGAGGTAGGCAGATTGAAACTATCCTCTGCTATATGCATTTTTTTTTTGTTAAAGTAATCCAAAACTGGGATTGATATTTTTGCTCTTTTATTTTTACTTAAAGTACAATAACTTTTACCATTTTAATTTGTTTTAATAGTATATTGACAGTATTGTTTTTTTTCAAAAATCCAATTAATTTTCTTTACCCGATTATTAAAATGGTAATTGACAAAAACAAACTACATTGTCACCAGAAGGATATATTAAAATCATCTTTCCAGCTTGAATTTCAATGATGCATTGGGGCAACGATTTTGTGAGAAACATCTTCACCCTTAATTAAAGATTTTCTTAATTCCTTACCTGTGTGCTAATTAGATATCACCTTGTTTTCACATTAAACAGACTTCCACATGCGAAAGCAGCAAGGATGCAGTGGCGTTAATGTTTCCTGGTGTCAACCTGTATTATTTCAGTAGACATTGAAATGAGGATGCATCTTGCTGCCTTTCCAATGAAGCAAGTTTAATTTAGTAATAGGTGAAAAACCATCCCTACAAAGGTGTTAATCAGAGAGTTGGCTTTGTGGACACTTTTCAGAGAACAAATTTGTTAGCATAAAAATAAAGCCAGAAAATGAAGAGCTGTTTAATCACTCAATTGGATTTTTTTGCCAGCATATTTCTTTTTCTCTGCAACCCACTGCTAAATTGTGCTTCCTAGCTGTTTTTATAAAATCACTGAATCAAATCTAACTCTGATTACATCAGAGAAGGCCAGGTACCCTACACCATAAGAGGGGGTTTGAAATTTTGACTTGTCTACATAAAGATCACCAAAATCTAATAACAAGGTCAATTACGTCCCTGGGTGGGATTGAACCACCAACCTTTTGGATAATAGCCTTACACACTAACTGATTGCGCCACAGCTACACTTTGCAAAAGCATATACTGAAAAACGCTAATAAGCATTCATCTAGAACGTTTCCTAGAAACATTTTAAAAAGTCAATAAAGTGGAGAGTTTTTGTAAGATGTTTCTTCCATCAACCAATGAAGAAACACATTGGTACTTTCCCATGATGAGTGAGTGCTTCAGGATCTCTTGCACTTACATGTGCAGCAGAGTACTGTAATGGAAGCATGCTGGGTCCATAACCCAGAGGTAGGCAGATTGAAACTATCCTCTGCTATATGCATTTTTTTTTGTTAATTAAAGTAATCCAAAACTGGGATTGACATTTTTGCTCTTTTATTTTTACTTAAAGTACAATAACTTTTACCATTTTAATTTGTTTTACTAGTATATTGACAGTATTGTTTTCTTTCAAAAATCCACTTAATTTTCTTTACCCTATTATTAAAATGGTAATTGACAAAAACAAACTACATTGTCACCAGAAGAGCAATACAAAATGTACAAGTGATATATTAAAATCATCTTTCCAGCTTGAATTTCAATGATGCATTGGGGCAACGATTTTGTGAGAAACATCTTCACCCTTAAATAAAGATTTTCTTAATTCCTTACCTGTGTGCTAATTAGATATCACCTTGTTTTCACATTAAACAGACTTCCACATGAGAAAGCAGCAAGGATGCAGTGGCGTTAATGTTTCCTGGTGTCAACCTGTATTATTTCAGTAGATATTGAAATGAGGATGCATCTTGCTGCCTTTCCAATGAAGCAATTTTAATTTAGTAATAGGTGAAAAACCATCCAAGAGCTGTTTAATCACTCAATTGGATTTTTTTGCCAGCATATTTCTTTTTCTCTGCAACCCACTGCTAAATTGTGCTTCCTAGCTGTTTTTATAAAATCACTGAATCAAATCTAACTCTGATTACATCAGAGAAGGCCAGGTACCCTACACCATAACAGGGGTTTTCAAAATTTTGACTTGTCTACTTAAAGATCAACAAAATCTGATAACAAGGCCAATTAC
Organism: Pseudophryne corroboree; assembly: GCF_028390025.1. Lineage (NCBI taxonomy): Eukaryota > Metazoa > Chordata > Amphibia > Anura > Myobatrachidae > Pseudophryne > Pseudophryne corroboree. The sequence goes on along the minus strand of NW_026970270.1, from coordinate 60,181 downwards.
GTCCCTGGGTGGGATTGAACCACCAACCTTTTGGTTAATAGCCATACACACTAACTGATTGCGCCACAGCGACACTTTGCAAAAGTACATACTGACAAAGGCTAATAAGCATTCATCTAGAACGTTTCCTATAAAAACTTTAAAAAGTCAATAATCTGGAGAGTTTTTGTAAGATGTTTCTTCCAGCAACCAATGAAGAAACACATTGGTACTTTCGCATGATGAGTGAGTGCTTCAGGATCTCTTGCACTTACATGTGCAGCAGAGTACTGCAATGGAAGCATGCTGGGCCCATAACCCAGAGGTAGGCAGATTGAAACTATTCTTTGCTATATGCATTTTTTTTTGTTCATTAAAGTAATCCAAAACTGGGATTGATATTTTAGCTTTTATTTTTACTTAAAGTACAATAACTTTTACCATTTTAATTTGTTTTAATAGTATATTGACAGTATTGTTTTCTTTCAAAAATCCAATTAATTTTCTTTACCCTATTATTAAAATGGTAATTGACAAAAACAAACTACATTGTCACCAGAAGAGCAATACAAAATGTACAAGTGATATATTAAAATCATCTTTCCAGCTTGAATTTCAATGATGCATTGGGGCAACGATTTTGTGAGAAACACCTTCACCCTTAAATAAAGATTTTCTTAATTCCTTACCTGTGTGCTAATTAGATATCACCTTGTTTTCACATTAAACAGACTTCCACATGCGAAAGCAGCAAGGATGCAGTGGCGTTAATGTTTCCTGGTGTCAACCTGTATTATTTCAGTAGACATTGAAATGAGGATGCATCTTGCTGCCTTTCCAATGAAGCAAGTTTAAATTAGTAATAGGTGAAAAACCATCCCTACAAAGGTGTTAATCAGAGACTTGGCTTTGTGGACACTTTTCAGAGAACAAATTTGTTAGCATAAAAATAAAGCCAGAAAATGAAGAGCTGTTTAATCACTCAATTGGATTTTTTTGCCAGCATATTTCTTTTTCTCTGCAACCCACTGCTAAATTGTGCTTCCTAGCTGTTTTTATAAAATCACTGAATCAAATCTAACTCTGATTACATCAGAGAAAGCCAGGTACCCTACACCATAACAGGGGGTTTGAAATTTTGACTTGTCTACTTAAAGATCACCGAAATCTGAAAACAAGGTCAATTACGTCCCTGGGTGGGATTGAACCACCAACCTTTTGGTTAATAACCATACACACTAACTGATTGCGCCACAGCGACACTTTGCAAAAGTACATACTGACAAAGGCTAATAAGCATTCATCTAGAACGTTTCCTAGAAACATTTTAAAAAGTCAATAATGTGGAGAGTTTTTGTAAGATGTTTCTTCCATCAACCAATGAAGAAACACATTGGTACTTTCCCATGATAAGTGAGTGCTTCAGGACCTCTTGCACTTACATGTGCAGCAGAGTACTGTAATGGAAGCATGCTGGGTCCATAACCCAGAGGTAGGCAGATTGAAACTATCCTCTGCTATATGCATTTTTTTTTGTTAATTAAAGTAATCCAAAACTGGGATTGATATGTTTGCTCTTTTATTTTTACTTAAAGTACAATAACTTTTACCATTTTAATTTGTTTTAATAGTATATTGACAGTATTGTTTTCTTTCAAAAATCCACTTAATTTTCTTTACCCTATTATTAAAATGGTAATTGACAAAAACAAACTACATTGTCACCAGAAGAGCAATACAAAATGTACAAGTGATATATTAAAATCATCTTTCCAGCTTGAATTTCAATGATGCATTGGGGCAACGATTTTGTGAGAAACACCTTCACCCTTAAATAAAGATTTTCTTAATTCCTTACCTGTGTGCTAATTAGATATCACCTTGTTTTCACATTAAACAGACTTCCACATGCGAAAGCAGCAAGGATGCAGTGGCGTTAATGTTTCCTGGTGTCAACCTGTATTATTTCAGTAGACATTGAAATGAGGATGCATCTTGCTGCCTTTCCAATGAAGCAAGTTTAAATTAGTAATAGGTGAAAAACCATCCCTACAAAGGTGTTAATCAGAGACTTGGCTTTGTGGACACTTTTCAGAGAACAAATTTGTTAGCATAAAAATAAAGCCAGAAAATGAAGAGCTGTTTAATCACTCAATTGGATTTTTTTGCCAGCATATTTCTTTTTCTCTGCAACCCACTGCTAAATTGTGCTTCCTAGCTGTTTTTATAAAATCACTGAATCAAATCTAACTCTGATTACATCAGAGAAGGCCAGGTACCCTACACCATAACAGGGGGTTTGAAATTTTGACTTGTCTACTTAAAGATCACCGAAATCTGAAAACAAGGTCAACTACGTCCCTGGGTGGGATTGAACCACCAACCTTTTGGTTAATAACCATACACACTAACTGATTGCGCCACAGCAACACTTTGCAAAAGTACATACTGACAAAGGCTAATAAGCATTCATCTAGAACGTTTCCTAGAAACATTTTAAAAAGTCAATAATGTGGAGAGTTTTTGTAAGATGTTTCTTCCATCAACCAATGAAGAAACACATTGGTACTTTCCCATGATAAGTGAGTGCTTCAGGACCTCTTGCACTTACATGTGCAGCAGAGTACTGTAATGGAAGCATGCTGGGTCCATAACCCAGAGGTAGGCAGATTGAAACTATCCTCTGCTATATGCATTTTTTTTTGTTAATTAAAGTAATCCAAAACTGGGATTGATATTTTTGCTCTTTTATTTTTACTTAAAGTACAATAACTTTTACCATTTTAATTTGTTTTACTAGTATATTGACAGTATTGTTTTCTTTCAAAAATCCACTTAATTTTCTTTACCCTATTATTAAAATGGTAATTGACAAAAACAAACTACATTGTCACCAGAAGAGCAATACAAAATGTACAAGTGATATATTAAAATCATCTTTCCAGCTTGAATTTCAATGATGCATTGGGGCAACGATTTTGTGAGAAACATCTTCACCCTTAAATAAAGATTTTCTTAATTCCTTACCTGTGTGCTAATTAGATATCACCTTGTTTTCACATTAAACAGACTTCCACATGAGAAAGCAGCAAGGATGCAGTGGCGTTAATGTTTCCTGGTGTCAACCTGTATTATTTCAGTAGATATTGAAATGAGGATGCATCTTGCTGCCTTTCCAATGAAGCAATTTTAATTTAGTAATAGGTGAAAAACCATCCAAGAGCTGTTTAATCACTCAATTGGATTTTTTTGCCAGCATATTTCTTTTTCTCTGCAACCCACTGCTAAATTGTGCTTCCTAGCTGTTTTTATAAAATCACTGAATCAAATCTAACTCTGATTACATCAGAGAAGGCCAGGTACCCTACACCATAACAGGGGTTTTCAAAATTTTGACTTGTCTACTTAAAGATCAACAAAATCTGATAACAAGGCCAATTACGTCCCTGGGTGGGATTGAACCACCAACCTTTTGGTTAATAGCCATACACACTAACTGATTGCGCCACAGCGACACTTTGCAAAAGTACATACTGACAAAGGCTAATAAGCATTCATCTAGAACGTTTCCTATAAAAACTTTAAAAAGTCAATAATCTGGAGAGTTTTTGTAAGATGTTTCTTCCAGCAACCAATGAAGAAACACATTGGTACTTTCGCATGATGAGTGAGTGCTTCAGGATCTCTTGCACTTACATGTGCAGCAGAGTACTGCAATGGAAGCATGCTGGGCCCATAACCCAGAGGTAGGCAGATTGAAACTATTCTTTGCTATATGCATTTTTTTTTGTTCATTAAAGTAATCCAAAACTGGGATTGATATTTTAGCTTTTATTTTTACTTAAAGTACAATAACTTTTACCATTTTAATTTGTTTTAATAGTATATTGACAGTATTGTTTTCTTTCAAAAATCCAATTAATTTTCTTTACCCTATTATTAAAATGGTAATTGACAAAAACAAACTACATTGTCACCAGAAGAGCAATACAAAATGTACAAGTGATATATTAAAATCATCTTTCCAGCTTGAATTTCAATGATGCATTGGGGCAACGATTTTGTGAGAAACACCTTCACCCTTAAATAAAGATTTTCTTAATTCCTTACCTGTGTGCTAATTAGATATCACCTTGTTTTCACATTAAACAGACTTCCACATGCGAAAGCAGCAAGGATGCAGTGGCGTTAATGTTTCCTGGTGTCAACCTGTATTATTTCAGTAGACATTGAAATGAGGATGCATCTTGCTGCCTTTCCAATGAAGCAAGTTTAAATTAGTAATAGGTGAAAAACCATCCCTACAAAGGTGTTAATCAGAGACTTGGCTTTGTGGACACTTTTCAGAGAACAAATTTGTTAGCATAAAAATAAAGCCAGAAAATGAAGAGCTGTTTAATCACTCAATTGGATTTTTTTGCCAGCATATTTCTTTTTCTCTGCAACCCACTGCTAAATTGTGCTTCCTAGCTGTTTTTATAAAATCACTGAATCAAATCTAACTCTGATTACATCAGAGAAAGCCAGGTACCCTACACCATAACAGGGGGTTTGAAATTTTGACTTGTCTACTTAAAGATCACCGAAATCTGAAAACAAGGTCAACTACGTCCCTGGGTGGGATTGAACCACCAACCTTTTGGTTAATAACCATACACACTAACTGATTGCGCCACAGCAACACTTTGCAAAAGTACATACTGACAAAGGCTAATAAGCATTCATCTAGAACGTTTCCTAGAAACATTTTAAAAAGTCAATAATGTGGAGAGTTTTTGTAAGATGTTTCTTCCATCAACCAATGAAGAAACACATTGGTACTTTCCCATGATAAGTGAGTGCTTCAGGACCTCTTGCACTTACATGTGCAGCAGAGTACTGTAATGGAAGCATGCTGGGTCCATAACCCAGAGGTAGGCAGATTGAAACTATCCTCTGCTATATGCATTTTTTTTTGTTAATTAAAGTAATCCAAAACTGGGATTGATATTTTTGCTCTTTTATTTTTACTTAAAGTACAATAACTTTTACCATTTTAATTTGTTTTAATAGTATATTGACAGTATTGTTTTCTTTCAAAAATCCAATTAATTTTCTTTACCCGATTATTAAAATGGTAATTGACAAAAACAAACTACATTGTCACCAGAAGGATATATTAAAATCATCTTTCCAGCTTGAATTTCAATGATGCATTGGGGCAACGATTTTGTGAGAAACATCTTCACCCTTAAATAAAGATTTTCTTAATTCCTTACCTGTGTGCTAATTAGATATCACCTTGTTTTCACATTAAACAGACTTCCACATGAGAAAGCAGCAAGGATGCAGTGGCGTTAATGTTTCCTGGTGTCAACCTGTATTATTTCTGTAGATATTGAAATGAGGATGCATCTTGCTGCCTTTCCAATGAAGCAAGTTTAATTTAGTAATAGGTGAAACACCATCCCTACAAAGGTGTTAATCAGAGACTTGGCTTTGTGGACACTTTTCAGAGAACAAATTTGTTAGCATAAAAATAAAGCCAGAAAATGAAGAGCTGTTTAATCACTCAATTGGATTTTTTTGCCAGCATATTTCTTTTTCTCTGCAACCCACTGCTAAATTGTGCTTCCTAGCTGTTTTTATAAAATCACTGAATCAAATCTAACTCTGATTACATCAGAGAAGGCCAGGTACCCTACACCATAAGAGGGGGTTTGAAATTTTGACTTGTCTACATAAATATCACCAAAATCTGATAACAAGGTCAATTACGTCCCTGGGTGGGATTGAACCACCAACCTTTCGGTTAATAGCCTTACACACTAACTGATTGCGCCACAGCGACACTTTGCAAAAGCATATACTGAAAAACGCTAATAAGCATTCATCTAGAACGTTTCCTAGAAACATTTTAAAAAGTCAATAAAGTGGAGAGTTTTTGTAAGATGTTTCTTCCATCAACCAATGAAGAAACACATTGGTACTTTCCCATGATGAGTGAGTGCTTCAGGATCTCTTGCACTTACATGTGCAGCAGAGTACTGTAATGGAAGCATGCTGGGTCCATAACCCAGAGGTAGGCAGATTGAAACTATCCTCTGCTATATGCATTTTTTTTTTGTTAATTAAAGTAATCCAAAACTGGGATTGACATTTTTGCTCTTTTATTTTTACTTAAAGTACAATAACTTTTACCATTTTAATTTGTTTTACTAGTATATTGACAGTATTGTTTTCTTTCAAAAATCCACTTAATTTTCTTTACCCGATTATTAAAATGGTAATTGACAAAAACAAACTACATTGTCACCAGAAGAGCAATACAAAATGTACAAGTGATATATTAAAATCATCTTTCCAGCTTGAATTTCAATGATGCATTGAGGCAACGATTTTGTGAGAAACACCTTCACCCTTAAATAAAGATTTTCTTAATTCCTTACCTGTGTGCTAATTAGATATCACCTTGTTTTCACATTAAACAGACTTCCACATGCGAAAGCAGCAAGGATGCAGTGGCGTTAATGTTTCCTGGTGTCAACCTGTATTATTTCAGTAGACATTGAAATGAGGATGCATCTTGCTGCCTTTCCAATGAAACAAGTTTAATTTAGTAATAGGTGAAAAACCATCCCTACAAAGGTGTTAATCAGAGACTTGGCTTTGTGGACACTTTTCAGAGAACAAATTTGTTAGCATAAAAATAAAGCCAGAAAATGAAGAGCTGTTTAATCACTCAATTGGATTTTTTTGCCAGCATATTTCTTTTTCTCTGCAACCCACTGCTAAATTGTGCTTCCTAGCTGTTTTTATAAAATCACTGAATCAAATCTAACTCTGATTACATCAGAGAAGGCCAGGTACCCTACACCATAACAGGGGGTTTGAAATTTTGACTTGTCTACTTAAAGATCACCGAAATCTGAAAACAAGGTCAATTACGTCCCTGGGTGGGATTGAACCACCAACCTTTTGGTTAATAACCATACACACTAACTGATTGCGCCACAGCGACACTTTGCAAAAGTACAAACTGACAAAGGCTAATAAGCATTCATCTAGAACGTTTCCTAGAAACATTTTAAAAAGTCAATAATGTGGAGAGTTTTTGTAAGATATTTCTTCCATCAACCAATAAAGAAACACATTGGTACTTTCCCATGATAAGTGAGTGCTTCAGGACCTCTTGCACTTACATGTGCAGCAGAGTACTGTAATGGAAGCATGCTGGGTCCATAACCCAGAGGTAGGCAGATTGAAACTATCCTCTGCTATATGCATTTTTTTTTGTTAATTAAAGTAATCCAAAACTGGGATTGATATTTTTGCTCTTTTATTTTTACTTAAAGTACAATAACTTTTACCATTTTAATTTGTTTTAATAGTATATTGACAGTATTGTTTTCTTTCAAAAATCCAATTAATTTTCTTTACCCGATTATTAAAATGGTAATTGACAAAAACAAACTACATTGTCACCAGAAGAGCAATACAAAATGTACAAGTGATATATTAAAATCATCTTTCCAGCTTGAATTTCAATGATGCATTGGGGCAACGATTTTGTGAGAAACATCTTCACCCTTAAATAAAGATTTTCTTAATTCCTTACCTGTGTGCTAAGTAGATATCACCTTGTTTTCACATTAAACAGACTTCCACATGCGAAAGCAGCAAGGATGCAGTGGCGTTAATGTTTCCTGGTGTCAACCTGTATTATTTCAGTAGACATTGAAATGAGGATGCATCTTGCTGCCTTTCCAATGAAGCAAGTTTAATTTAGTAATAGGTGAAAAACCATCCCTACAAAGGTGTTAATCAGAGACTTGGCTTTGTGGACACTTTTCAGAGAACAAATTTGTTAGCATAAAAATAAAGCCAGAAAATGAAGAGCTGTTTAATCACTCAATTGGATTTTTTTGCCAGCATATTTCTTTTTCTCTGCAACCCACTGCTAAATTGTGCTTCCTAGCTGTTTTTATAAAATCACTGAATCAAATCTAACTCTGATTACATCAGAGAAGGCCAGGTACCCTACACCATAAGAGGGGGTTTGAAATTTTGACTTGTCTACATAAAGATCACCAAAATCTGATAACAAGGTCAATTACGTCCCTGGGTGGGATTGAACCACCAACCTTTTGGTTAATAGCCTTACACACTAACTGATTGCGCCACAGCGACACTTTGCAAAAGCATATACTGAAAAAGGCTAATAAGCATTCATCTAGAACGTTTCCTAGAAACATTTTAAAAAGTCAATAATGTGGAGAGTTTTTGTAAGATGTTTCTTCCATCAACCAATGAAGAAACACATTGGTACTTTCCCATGATGAGTGAGTGCTTCAGGATCTCTTGCACTTACATGTGCAGCAGAGTACTGTAATGGAAGCATGCTGGGTCCATTACCCAGAGGTAGGCAGATTGAAACTATCCTCTGCTATATGCATTTTTTTTTGTTAATTAAAGTAATCCAAAACTGGGATTGACATTTTTGCTCTTTTATTTTTACTTAAAGTACAATAACTTTTACCATTTTAATTTGTTTTACTAGTATATTGACAGTATTGATTTCTTTCAAAAATCCACTTAATTTTCTTTACCCGATTATTAAAATGGTAATTGACAAAAACAAACTACATTGTCACCAGAAGAGCAATACAAAATGTACAAGTGATATATTAAAATCATCTTTCCAGCTTGAATTTCAATGATGCATTGGGGCAACGATTTTGTGAGAAACATCTTCACCCTTAAATAAAGATTTTCTTAATTCCTTACCTGTGTGCTAATTAGATATCACCTTGTTTTCACATTAAACAGACTTCCACATGAGAAAGCAGCAAGGATGCAGTGGCGTTAATGTTTCCTGGTGTCAACCTGTATTATTTCAGTAGCTATTGAAATGAGGATGCATCTTGCTGCCTTTCCAATGAAGCAAGTTTAATTTAGTAATAGGTGAAAAACCATCCAAGAGCTGTTTAATCACTCAATTGGATTTTTTTGCAAGCATATTTCTTTTTCTCTGCAACCCACTGCTAAATTGTGCTTCCTAGCTGTTTTTATAAAATCACTGAATCAAATCTAACTCTGATTACATCAGAGAAGTCTAAATACCTATCACCATAACAGGGGGTTTGAAATTTTGACTTGTCTACTTAAAGATCACCAAAATCTGATAACAAGGTCAATTACATCCCTGGGTGGGATTGAACCACCAACCTTTTGGTTAATAGCCATACACACTAACTGATTGCGCCACAGCGACACTTTGCAAAAGTACATACTGACAAAGGCTAATAAACAATCATCTAGAACGTTTCCTAGAAAAACTTTAAAAAGTCAATAATCTGGAGTGTTTTTGTAAGATGTTTCTGCCATCAACCAATGAAGAAACACATTGGTACTTTCCCATGATGAGTGAGTGCTTCAGGATCTCTTGCACTTACATGTGCAGCAGAGTACTGCAATGGAAGCATGCTGGGCCCATAACCCAGAGGTAGACAGATTGAAACTATCCTCTGCTATATGCATTTTTTTTGTTAATTAAAGTAATCCAAAACTGGGATTGATATTTTTGCTCTTTTATTTTTACTTAAAGTACAATAACTTTTACCATTTTAATTTGTTTTAATAGTATATTAACAGTATTGTTTTCTTTCAAAAATTCACTTAATTTTCTTTTCTGTGTGCTAATTAGATATCACCTTGTTTTCACATTAAATAGACTTCCACATGAGAAAGCAGCAAGGATGCAGTGGCGTTAATGTTTCCTGGTTGTTGTGGGGGACTGTGTTTTACATGCCTTACAGAGCAACTCTGGAGCTGTTACAGTGCCCAGCTGCGGCAAGAAATCAGCTTGAATGCTTCAGGGGCTGGGGCATAGCCAACATGAGCCCCACACCGAAGGAGGGTGGAGGTGTTTAATGTGAACTAGGGGTCATCCAAGCGCCGCAAAAGGCCACCATGCCCTGCATAACCCTTTTCTCTTTTCATATGCAGATGAGGGTTCCAGCCAACTTTGGCCCACTGCTTGGATGACATCACCGTATGCAAATCCATCTTCTGCAGACCTTCACCCAGGAATGCTTGTACTAGTTGTTGCATTTGGTTTGTTGTTTGGGGGTGCTTCAGTATTAGGCAGCCTTCTGCCCTCCCATGTTCATCTGAAAATATGTGTTCTCCCTGCAGTTGTTGTCCCCAGATGAGAGTTCCCTTGTGCTGCCTCAGTTGAATCTCCTTTACTTGACAGAGATGTGCCTGAGCAGCGGCCCTCCCCAGCCCTATCCCAAATCATACTTATTTTGCATAGGAGATACCATGGTCATGAAGATTGTTCTCCCAGGGTGAGGTTCATTCATTGCATTCTGGGTATGCTGACCCCTGTGATTTCCCCAAATGTGGGAAACTCGACTGCATTATTTGTGGTAGTGGGGGACTGTGTTTGTGCTTTCCTCTGGTCAGCTCTGGTAAAAGTCAGATTTCTTTGTCTCAGATCTTCCTCTAGCCTTGTTCTTCTTTCGAGAGTTTCTTTGTGCTGCCTCAGTTGGATCTCCTTCACTTGACAGGGGGGTGCCCGAGCAGCGACCCTCCCCAGCTCTAGCCCAACTCCTACTTACCTGCCAGGTGAGATACTATGATCAGGAAGGTGCTTCTCCCAGGGCAAGGCTCACCCATTGCACTCTGGGTGTGCTGCTCCTACGATTTCCCCAAATGTGGGACACTTGACTGCATAATTTGTGTTTCCTCTGGTCGGCTCTCGTATAATTCAGATCTCTTTGTCTCAGGTCTTTCTCCAGCCTAGTTTGCTGTCTGTTTCCACTTCTTTTATCTTGAGCCCCTCCCTTCTATACCCTTGTGCACTATCCTGACTTCTCCTCCCGTCTGCTTACTTTGTGCCTTCCAATGCACAATGCAAACTACAGGTAGTGCTGCAGGGCCCACACAATATTTTACTTGCCTTACAGAGCAGCCCTGGAGCTGTTACAGTGCCTAGCTGCTGCAAGAAATCAGCTTGAATGCTTCAGAGGATGGGGCATGGCCAACATGAGCCCCACACCAAAGGAGGGTGGGGGTGTTTAATGCGAACTAGGGGTCATCCAAGCACCGCAAAAGGCCGCCATGCCCTGCACGCCCCTTTTCTCTTTTCATATGCAGATGAGGGTTGAAGCCAACTTTGACCCACTGCTTTGATGACATCACCATATGCAAATCCATCTGCTGCAGGCCTTCCCCCAGGAATGCTTGCACTAGTTGTTGCATTTGGTTTGTTGTTTGGGGGTGCTTCAGTATTAGGCAGCCTTCTGCCCTCCCATGTTCATCTGAAAATATGTGTTCTCCCTGCAGTTGTTGTCCCCAGATGAGAGTTCCCTTGTGCTGCCTCAGTTGAATCTCCTTTACTTGACAGAGATGTGCCTGAGCAGCGGCCCTCCCCAGCCCTATCCCAGATCATACTTATTTTGCATAGGAGACACCATGGTCATGAAGATTGTTCACCCAGGGTGAGGTTCATTCATTGCATTCTGGGTATGCTGACCCCTGTGATTTCCCCAAATGTGGGAAACTCGCCTGCATTTTTTGTGGTAGTGGGGGACTGTGTTTGTGTTTTCCTCTGGTCAGCTCTGGTAAAAGTCAGATTTCTTTGTCTCAGATATTCCTCTAGCCTTGTTCTTCTTTCGAGAGTTCCCTTGTGCTGCCTCAGTTGGATCTCCTTCACTTGACAGGGGGGTGCCCGAGCAGTGACCCTCCCCAGCTCTAGCCCAACTCCTACTTACCTGCCAGGTGAGATACTATGATCATGAAGGTGCTTCTCCCAGGGCAAGGCTCACCCATTGCACTCTGGGTGTGCTGCTCCTGCGATTTCCCCAAATGTGGGAAACTTGATTGCATAATTTGTGTTTCCCCTGGTCGGCTCTCGTAGAATTCAGATCTCTTTGTCTCAGGTCTCTCTCCAGCCTAGTTTGCTGTCTGTTTCCACTTCTCTTTTCTGGAGCCGCTCCCTTCTATGCCCTTGCGCACTATCCTGACTTCTCCCGTCTGCTTACTTTGTGCCTTCCAACGCACAATGCGAACTACAGGTAGTGCTGCAGGGCCCACACCCTTTTAGTTGCCTTACAGAGCAGCTCTGGAGCTGTTACAGTGCCCAGCTGCTGCAAGAAATCAGCTTGAATGCTTCAGGGGCTGGGGCATAGCCAACATGAGCCCCACACCAAAGGAGGGTGGGGTTGTTTAATGCGAACTAGGGGTCATCCAAGCACCGCAAAAGGCCGCCATGCCCTGCATGCCCCTTTTCTCTTTTCATATGCAGATGAGGGTTCCAGCCAACTTTGGCCCACTGCTTGGATGACATCACCGTATGCAAATCCGTCTGCTGCAGACCTTCCCCCAGGAATGCTTGTACTAGTTGTTGCATATGGTTTGATATTTGATGGTGCTTCAGTATTAGGCAGCCTTCCGCCCTCCCATGTTCATCTGAAAAGATGTGGTCTCCCTGCAGTTGTTGTCCCCAGACGAGAGTTCCCTTGTGCTTCCTCAGTTGAATCTCCTTAACTTGACGGGGGAGGGGCTGCCCGAGCAGCCACCCTCCCCAGCCCTATCCCAACTCATACTTATTTTGCATATGAGATCTCTTGATCATGAAGATTGTTCTCACAGGGTGAGGTTCATCCATTATATTTTAAAATAGGAAGGTACAAATTACATATTTGAATTGCATCTATGTGCTGGATTCAAATGTCCCCCCCCCTTCCTTTCTCAATTGTGCCCGTCAGCAGCTATTCTAAGGTTGCTGCCAATGGGTGTGACACATTAATTTCTTCTGTGGGGTACACTGGACTCCACAAGTATTCACATTGGGGTGTAGAGTAGGATCTTGATCTGAGGCACCAACCGGCTCAAAGCTTTTGACTGTTCCCAACTCCTATAATGAGTATTAGGATCCACACTACATCGAACCAACTGTCCTTTCTCTTCAAACAGCCTTTCTCGCTGTCTCAACAACTTCAGGAGTTCTGGCGAGGATTCTTGCCTTTGTCGCTTGGTCAGGTATTTCCCAGTCTTCAGTAAGGCTTTGAGGTGTCTTATCATCTGACTTTTATCTTGCAGGTGGTCAAAACTGGTTCCTTGAATAGGTTGCTCACAGTTTCTAGAACTGGATGCTATATTATTCATGCCTAACATTGAAGCATTCTTTCGGATAATCTGGACACTGGAGATGGGCATTTCTATCATTATTTGGCTAGCCTTATTTTTTTCATGTTCCTCTCTTACAGATAATTCTGTTATCATTCTTCCCTTTTGTTTGGCTATCCCAGGTTGAAGGCCTTGTTTCTCCTGGAGCTTGTCAGTTTGAAACTCTCCTTGGAGTGCTGCTACGAGCTCCTCACAGCAGTTCCGCAACACATTCATGCCCACTATCACTGGAGGCAATCCATCATCTTGGGCAGTGGTGATGATGAAGCCTTGCTGTGGTAGCACTGTTCGTCCGATTTGAATTTCAGCTTCCCAGTATCCTTTGCAAGGGATGCAGTGCCCTTTGCTTGCAATCGGGTTTATCAATGTGGAAGTTGACGGAAACATCTGTTCCTCAGTCCAATGCTGCTCAAACTGTGTTGCTTGTATTGTGGTCACTTGTGATCCAGTGTCTAAGAGAGCGGGCATTGAGACTCCATTGATGCAAACTTGAACCACCGGGCATTGGCTAACATAACGGGTTAACCACATGAATTTGGAGTTTAAATGATCTGGCTGCTCAAATTCTCTCTTAATTTGTCCGCTTCCTTCACAGCTTTGAAAAATGGGTCGCCTTTGGGAGGCAAAGTGGTTGGAAAAAAGTGTCTCCATGTTTCTATGTAGGTCCCATTGGGAACTGTTCAGTGGTCTCCTCTCCTGGCACCATTCCATTTCTTCATGGAGCAGTGCCTGCTGTCTCTTCAGAATCTGCAGGTCTCTGCGCATCTCTGTCACACCACGTGTCAGTTCAGCCAGCTGACCTCGTAACTCACTAGAAGAGTCAAATATGCATGTCTTTGAACATGGCACTGTCACTCCTTTTACTGTAGGTGGGTAAGTAGCTCCTTTAAAACTTGACTCCTGGGCATCAGAATTCTCTTGATACCGTGGCATCTCTGGAATAGACTCTTGTGGAACAGCCCCTGAAGTAAGACTGGAGCCTAGAACTTTAATCGCAGCCTCTTTAAAATCCAGGAATGTGCTTCCAGGCTTCTGCAATCTCAATAGTCGCAGCTGAGTTTTTACAAATTCGCCCCTTGCACCTTCAGTGAACTGGTCCAATAACATTTTCTCTTTGTCATGCACTTCCTCAGGGTCTGCTTGCTGAACATCTCTGAGTGCTTCCTGCAAGCTGAGGGCATAGCCCCGTAGTGACTCTCCTGGTTGTTGCTTTCGAGCAAAGAAGTGCATTTTAAGTTCTGACACTGTCCTTGTGTCAAATGTGGTAGCAAGCCTGTTGAGGATCTGGTCCACAGTCTTCTTCTCTTCAGTAGACCAAGAAGTAACCTCTCTAAGTGCAAGCCCTTTCAACTGTCCTATCAAGATCTCCACCTTTTGCTGCTCTTTCAGCGGGTACAGACGAAACAAAGACTGCAGTAGTATCCTCATCAGTTTATTTTTGTCAATTACCATTTTAATAATCGGGTAAAGAAAATTAAGTGGATTTTTGAAAGAAAACAATACTGTCAATATACTATTAAAACAAATTAAAATGGTAAAAGTTATTGTACTTTAAGTAAAAATAAAAGAGCAAAAATATCAATCCCAGTTTTGGATTACTTTAATTAACAAAAAAAAATGCATATAGCATAGGATAGTTTCAATCTGCCTACCTCTGGGCTATGGACCCAGCATGCTTCCATTACAGTACTCTGCTGCACATGTAATTGCAAGAGATCCTGAATCACTCACTCATCATGGGAAAGTACCAATGTGTTTCTTCATTGGTTGATGGAAGAAACATCTTACAAAAACTCTCCAGATTATTGACTATTTAAAGTTTTTCTAGGAAAAGTTCTAGATGAATGCTTATCAGCCTTTGTCAGTATGTACTTTTGCAAAGTGTCGCTGTGGCGCAATCAGTTAGTGTGTACAGCTATTAACCAAAAGGTTGGTGGTTCAATCCCACCCAGGGACATAATTGACCTTGTTATCAGATTTTGGTGATCTTTAAGTAGACAAGTCAAAATTTCAAAAACCCCTGTTATGGTGTAGGGTACCTGGCCTTCTCTGATGTAATCAGAGTTAGATTTGATTCAGTGGTTTTATAAAAACAGCTAGGAAGCACAATTTAGCAGTGGTTTGCAGAGAAAAAGAAATATGCTGGCAAAAAAATCCAATTGAGTGATTAAACAGCTCTTCATTTTCTGGCTTTACTTTTAGGCTAACAAATTTGTTCTCTGAAAAGTGTCCACAAAGCCAAATATCTGATTAACATCTTTGTAGGGATGGTTTTTCACCTATTACTAAATTAAACTTGCTTCATTGGAAAGGCAGCAAGATGCATCCTCATTTCAATATCTACTGAAATAATACAGGTTGACACCAGGAAACATTAACGCCACTGCATCCTTGCTGCTTTCTCATGTGGAAGTCTGTTTAATGTGAAAACAAGGTGATATCTAATTAGCACACAGGTAAGGAATTAAGAAAATCTTTATTTAAGGGTGAAGATGTTTCTCACAAAATTGTTGCCCCAATGCATCATTGAAATTCAAGCTGGAAAGATGATTTTAATATATCACTTGTACATTTTGTATTGCTCTTCTGGTGACAATGTAGTTTGTTTTTGTCAATTACCATTTTAATAATAGGGTAAAGAAAATTAAGTGGATTTTTGAAAGAAAACAATACTGTCAATATACTATTAAAACAAATTAAAATGGTAAAAGTTATTGTACTTTAAGTAAAAATAAAAGCTAAAATATCAATCCCAGTTTTGGATTACTTTAATGAACAAAAAAAAATGCATATAGCAAAGGATAGTTTCAATCTGCCTACCTCTGGGTTATGGGCCCAGCATGCTTCCATTGCAGTACTCTGCTGCACATGTAAGTGCAAGAGATCCTGAAGCACTCACTCATCATGCGAAAGTACCAATGTGTTTCTTCATTGGTTGATGGAAGAAACATCTTACAAAAACTCTCCAGATTATTGACTATTTAAAGTTTTTCTAGGAAAAGTTCTAGATGAATGCTTATCAGCCTTTGTCAGTATGTACTTTTGCAAAGTGTCGCTGTGGCGCAATCAGTTAGTGTGTACGGCTATTAATCAAAAGGTTGGTGGTTCAATCCCACCCAGGGATGTATTTGACCTTGTGATCAGATTTTGGTGATATTTAAGTAGACAAGTCAAAATTGCAAACCCCCTCTTATGGTGTAGGGTACCTGGCCTTCTCTGATGTAATCAGAGTTAGATTTGATTAAGTGATTTTATAAAAAAACAGCTAGGAAGCACAATTTAGCAGTGGGTTGCAGAGAAAAAGAAAAATGCTGGCAGAAAAATCCAATTGAGTGATTAAACAGCTTTTCATTTTCTGATTTTATGTTTATGCTAACAAATTTGCTCTCTGAAAAGTGTCCACAAAGCCAAGTCTCTGATTAACACCTTTGTAGGAATGGTTTTTCACCTATTACTGAATTAAAAATGCTTCATTGGAAAGGCATCAAAGATGCATCCTCATTTCAATGTCTACTGAAATAATACAGGTTGACACCAGGAAACGTCACTGCATCCTTGCTGCTTCCTCATGGGGAAGTCTGTTTAATGTGAAAACAAGGTGATATCTAATTAGCACACAGGTAAGGAATTAAGAAAATCTTTATTTAAGGGTGAAGATGTTTCTCACAAAATCGTTGCCCCAATGCATCATTGAAATCCAAGCTGGAAAGATGATTTTAATATATCACTTGAACATTTTGTATTGCTCTTCTGGTGACAATGTAGTTTGTTTTTGTCAATTACCATTTTAATAATCGGGTAAAGAAAATTAAGTGGATTTTTTAAAGAAAACAATACTGTCAATATACTATTAAAACAAATTAAAATGGTAAAAGTTATTGTACTTTAAGTAAAAATAAAAGAGCAAAAATATCAATCCCAGTTTTGGATTACTTTAATGAACAAAAAAAAATGCATATAGCAGAGGATAGTTTCAATCTGCCTACCTCTGGGTTATGGACCCAGCATGCTTCCATTACAGTACTCTGCTGCACATGTAAGTGCAAGAGATCCTGAAGCACTCACTCATTATGGGAAAGTACCAATGTGTTTCTTCATTGGTTGATGGAAGAAACATCTTACAAAAACTCTCCAGATTATTGACTATTTAAAGTTTTTATAGGAAACGTTCTAGATGAATGCTTATTAGCCTTTGTCAGTATGTACTTTTGCAAAGTGTCGCTGAGGTGCAATCAGTTAGTGTGTACGGCTATTAACCAAAAGGTTGGTGGTTCAATCCCACCCAGGGATGTAATTGACCTTGTTATCAGATTTTGGTGATCTTTAAGTAGACAAGTCAAAATTTCGAAAACCCCTGTTATGGTGTAGGGTACCTGGCCTTCTCTGATGTAATCAGAGTTAGATTTGATTCAGTGATTTTATAAAAACAGCTAGGAAGCACAATTTAGCAGTGGGTTGCAGAGAAAAAGAAATATGCTGGCAAAAAAATCCAATTGAGTGATTAAATAGCTCTTCATTTTCTGGCTTTATTTTTATGCTAACAAATTTGTTCTCTGAAAAGTGTCCACAAAGCCAAGTATCTGATTAACATCTTTGTAGGGATGGTTTTTCACCTATTACTAAATTAAACTTGCTTCATTGGAAAGGCAGCAAGATGCATCCTCATTTCAATATCTACTGAAATAATACAGGTTGACACCAGGAAACATTAACACCACTGCATCCTTGCTGCTTTCTCATGTGGAAGTCTGTTTAATGTGAAAACAAGGTGATATCTAATTAGCACACAGGTAAGGAATTAAGAAAATCTTTATTTAAGGGTGAAGATGTTTCTCACAAAATCGTTGCCCCAATGCATCATTGAAATTCAAGCTGGAAAGATGATTTTAATATATCATTTGTACATTTTGTATTGCTCTTCTGGTGACAATATAGTTTGTTTTTGTCAATTAACATTTTAATAATCGGGTAAAGAAAATTAAGTGGATTTTTGAAAGAAAACAATACTGTCAATATACTATTAAAACAAATTAAAATGGTAAAAGTTATTGTACTTTAAGTAAAAATAAAAGAGCAAAAATATCAATCCCAGTTTTGGATTACTTTAATTAACAAGAAAAAATGCATATAGCAGAGGATAGTTTCAATCTGCCTACCTCTGGGTTATGGGCCCAGCATGCTTCCATTACAGTACTCTGCTGCACATGTAAGTGCAAGAGATCCTGAAGCACTCACTCATCATGGGAAAGTACCAATGTGTTTCTTCATTGGTTGATGGAAGAAACATCTTACAAAAACTCTCCACATTATTGACATTTTAAAATGTTTCTAGGAATCGTTCTAGATGAATGCTTATTAGCCTTTGTCAGTATGGACTTTTGCAAAGTGTTGCTGTGGCGCAATCAGTTACTGTGTAAGGCTATTAACCAAAAGGTTGGTGGTTCAATCCCACCCAGGGACGTAATTGACCTTGTTATCAGATTTTGGTGATCTTTATGTAGACAAGTCAAAATTTCAAACCCCCTCTTATGGTGTAGGGTACCTGGCCTTCTCTGATGTAATCAGAGTTAGATTTGATTCAGTGATTTTATAAAAACAGCTAGGAAGCACAATTTAGCAGTGGGTTGCAGAGAAAAAGAAATATGCTGGCCAAAAAATCCAATTGAGTGATTAAACAGCTCTTCATTTTCTGGCTTTATTTTTATGCTAACAAATTTGTTCTCTGAAAAGTGTCCACAAAGCCAAGTTTCTGATTAACACCTTTGTAGGGATGGTTTTTAACCTATTACTAAATTAAACTTGCTTCATTAGAAAAAAAGCAAGATGCATCCTCATTTCAATATCTACTGAAATAATACAGGTTGACACCAGGAAACATTAACGCCACTGCATCCTTGCTGCTTTCTCATGTGGAAGTCTGTTTAATGTGAAAACAAGGTGATATCTAATTAGCACACAGGTAAGGAATTAAGAAAATCTTTATTTAAGGGTGAAGATGTTTCTCACAAAATCGTTGCCCCAATGCATCATTGAAATTCAAGCTGGAAAGATGATTTTAATATATCACTTGTACATTTTGTATTGCTCTTCTGGTGACAATGTAGTTTGTTTTTGTCAATTACCATTTTAATAATCGGGTAAATAAAATTAAGTGGATTTTTGAAAGAAAACAATACTGTCAATATACTATTAAAACAAATTAAAATGGTAAAAGTTATTGTACTTTAAGTAAAAATAAAAGAGCAAAAATATCAATCCCAGTTTTGGATTACTTTAATTAACAAAAAAAATGCATATAGCAGAGGATAGTTTCAATCTGCCTACCTCTGGGCTATGGACCCAGCATGCTTCCATTACAGTACTCTGCTGCACATGTAATTGCAAGAGATCCTGAAGCACTCACTCATCATGGGAAAGTACCAATGTGTTTCTTCATTGGTTGATGGAAGAAACATCTTACAAAAACTCTCCAGATTATTGACTATTTAAAGTTTTTCTAGGAAACGTTCCAGATGAAT
This sequence comes from Pseudophryne corroboree, assembly GCF_028390025.1. Taxonomy (NCBI): domain Eukaryota; kingdom Metazoa; phylum Chordata; class Amphibia; order Anura; family Myobatrachidae; genus Pseudophryne; species Pseudophryne corroboree. The sequence continues at coordinate 40,508 of NW_026970270.1, read as the reverse complement.
GCTTATTAGCCTTTGTCAGTATGTACTTTTGCAAAGTGTCGCTGTGGCGCAATCAGTTAGTGTGTACGGCTATTAACCAAAAGGTTGGTGGTTCAATTCCACCCAGGGATGTAATTGACCTTGTTATCAGATTTTGGTGATCTTTAAGTAGACAAGTCAAAATTTAAAAAACCCCTGTTATGGTGTAGGGTACCTGGCCTTCTCTGATGTAATCAGAGTTAGATTTGATTCTGTGATTTTATAAAAACAGCTAGGAAGCACAATTTAGCAGTGGTTTGCAGAGAAAAAGAAATATGCTGGCAAAAAAATCCAATTGAGTGATTAAACAGCTCTTCATTTTCTGGCTTTCTTTTTATGCTAACAAATGTGTTCTCTGAAAAGTGTCCACAAAGCCAAGTATCTGATTAACATCTTTGTAGGGATGGTTTTTCACCTATTACTAAATTAAACTTACTTCATTGGAAAGGCAGCAAGATGCATCCTCATTTCAATATCTACTGAAATAATACAGGTTGACACCAGGAAACATTAACGCCACTGCATCCTTGCTGCTTTCTCATGTGGAAGTCTGTTTAATGTGAAAACAAGGTGATATCTAATTAGCACACAGGTAAGGAATTAAGAAAATCTTTATTTAAGGGTGAAGATGTTTCTCACAAAATCGTTGCCCCAATGCATCATTGAAATTCAAGCTGGAAAGATGATTTTAATATATCACTTGTACATTTTGTATTGCTCTTCTGGTGACAATGTAGTTTGTTTTTGTCAATTACCATTTTAATAATAGGGTAAAGAAAATTAAGTGGATTTTTGAAAGAAAACAATACTGTCAATATACTATTAAAACAAATTAAAATGGTAAAAGTTATTGTACTTTAAGTAAAAATAAAAGAGCAAAAATATCAATCCCAGTTTTGGATTACTTTAATTAACAAAAAAAAATGCATATAGCAGAGGATAGTTTCAATCTGCCTACCTCTGGGTTATGGGCCCAGCATGCTTCCATTGCAGTACTCTGCTGCACATGTAAGTGCAAGAGATCCTGAAGCACTCACTCATCATGGGAAAGTACCAATGCGTTTCTTCATTGGTTGATGGAAGAAACATCTTACAAAAACTCTCCAGATTATTGACTTTTTAAAGTTTTCTAGGAAACGTTCTAGATGAATGCTTATTAGCCTTTGTCAGTATGTACTTTTGCAAAGTGTCTCTGTGGTGCAATCGGTTAGTGTGTTTGGTTATTAACCAAAGGGTTGGTGGTTCAATCCCACCCAGGGATGTAATTGACCTTGTTATCAGATTTTGGTGATCTTTAAGTAGACAAGTCAAAATTTCAAACCCCCTCTTATGGTGTAGGGTACCTGGACTACTCTGATGTAATCAGAGTTAGATTTGATTAAGTGATTTTATAAAAAAACAGCTAGGAAGCACAATTTAGCAGTGGGTTGCAGAGAAAATGAAATATGCTGGCAGAAAAATCCAATTGAGTGATTAAACAGCTCTTCATTTTCTGGCTTTATTTTTATGCTAACTAATTTGTTCTCTGAAAAGTGTCCACAAAGCCAAGTATCGGATTAACATCTTTGTAGGGATGGTTTTTCACCTATTACTAAATTAAACTTGCTTCATTGGAAAGGCAGCAAGATGCATCCTCATTTCAATATCTACTGAAATAATACAGGTTGACACCAGGAAACATTAACGCCACTGCATCCTTGCTGCTTTCTCATGTGGAAGTCTGTTTAATGTGAAAACAAGGTGATATCTAATTAGCACACAGGTAAGGAATTAAGAAAATCTTTATTTAAGGGTGAAGATGTTTCTCACAAAATCGTTGCCCCAATGCATCATTGAAATTCAAGCTGGAAAGATGATTTTAATATATCACTTGTACATTTTGTATTGCTCTTCTGGTGACAATGTAGTTTGTTTTTGTCAATTACCATTTTAATAATCGGGTAAAGAAAATTAAGTGGATTTTTGAAAGAAAACAATACTGTCAATATACTATTAAAACAAATTAAAATGGTAAAAGTTATTGTACTTTAAGTAAAATAAAAAGAGCAAAAATATCAATCCCAGTTTTGGATTACTTTAATTAACAAAAAAAAAAATGCATATAGCAGAGGATAGTTTCAATCTGCCTACCTCTGGGTTATGGACCCAGCATGCTTTCATTACAGTACTCTGCTGCACATGTAAGTGCAAGAGATCCTGAAGCACTCACTCATCATGGGAAAGTACCAATGTGTTTCTTCGTTGGTTGATGGAAGAAACATCTTACAAAAACTCTCCAGATTATTGACTTTTTAAAGTTTTTCTAGGAAACGTTCTAGATGAATGCTTATTAGCCTTTGTCAGTATGGACTTTTGCAAAGTGTCTCTGTGGCGCAATCGGTTAGTGTGTTTGGTTATTAACCAAAGGGTTGGTGGTTCAATCCCACCCAGGGATGTAATTGACCTTGTTATCAGATTTTGGTGATCTTTAAGTAGACAAGTCAAAATTGCAAACCCCCTCTTATGGTGTAGGGTACCTGGCCTACTCTGATGTAATCAGAGTTAGATTTGATTAAGTGATTTTATAAAAAATAGCTAGGAAGCACAATTTAGAAGTGGGTTGCAGAGAAAAAGAAATATGCTGGCAGAAAAATCCAACTGAGTGATTAAACAGCTCTTCATTTTCTGGCTTTATTTTTATGCTAACAAATTTGTTCTCTGAAAAGTGTCCACAAAGCCAAGTATCTGATTAACACCTTTGTAGGGATGGTTTTTCACCTATTACTAAATTAAACGTGCTTCATTGGAAAGGCAGCAAGATGCATCCTCATTTCAATATCTTCTGAAATAATACAGGTTGACACCAGGAAACATTAAAGCCACTGCATCCTTGCTGCTTTCTCATGTGGAAGTCTGTTTAATGTGAAAACAAGGTGATATCTAATTAGCACACAGGTAAGGAATTAAGAAAATCTTTATTTAAGGGTGAAGAGGTTTCTCACAAAATCGTTGCCCCAATGCATCATTGAAATTCAAGCTGGAAAGATGATTTTAATATATCACTTGTACATTTTGTATTGCTCTTCTGGTGACAATGTAGTTTGTTTTTGTCAATTACCATTTTAATAATCGGGTAAAGAAAATTAAGTGGATTTTTGAAAGAAAACAATACTGTCTATATACTATTAAAACAAATTAAAAAGGTAAAAGTTATTGTACTTTAAGTAAAATAAAAAGAGCAAAAATATCAATCCCAGTTTTGGATTACTTTAATTAACAAAAAAATGCATATAGCAGAGGATAATATCAATCTGCCTACCTCTGGGTTATGGACCCAGCATGCTTCCATTACAGTACTCTGCTGCACATGTAAGTGCAAGAGATCCTGAAGCACTCACTCATCATGGGAAAGTACCAATGTGTTTCTTCATTGGTTGATGGAAGAAACATCTTACAAAAACTCTCCAGATTATTGACTATTTAAAGTTTTTCTAGGAAACGTTCCTATGCAAAATAAGTATGATTTGGGATAGGGCTGGGGAGGGCCGCTGCTCAGGCACATCTCTGTCAAGTAAAGGAGATTCAACTGAGGCAGCACAAGGGAACTCTCATCTGGGGACAACAACTGCAGGGAGAACACATATTTTCAGATGAACATGGGAGGGCAGAAGGCTGCCTAATACTGAAGCACCCCCAAACAACAAACCAAATGCAACAACTAGTACAAGCATTCCTGGGTGAAGGTCTGCAGAAGATGGATTTGCATACGGTGATGTCATCCAAGCAGTGGGCCAAAGTTGGCTGGAACCCTCATCTGCATATGAAAAGAGAAAAGGGTTATGCAGGGCATTGCGGCCTTTTGCGGCGCTTGGATGACCCCTAGTTCACATTAAACACCTCCACCCTCCTTCGGTGTGGGGCTCATGTTGGCTATGCCCCAGCCCCTGAAGCATTCAAGCTGATTTCTTGCCGCAGCTGGGCACTGTAACAGCTCCAGAGTTGCTCTGTAAGGCATGTAAAACACAGTCCCCCACTACAACCAGGAAACATTAACGCCACTGCATCCTTGCTGCTTTCTCATGTGGAAGTCTATTTAATGTGAAAACAAGGTGATATCTAATTAGCACACAGAAAAGAAAATTAAGTGAATTTTTGAAAGAAAACAATACTGTTAATATACTATTAAAACAAATTAAAATGGTAAAAGTTATTGTACTTTAAGTAAAAATAAAAGAGCAAAAATATCAATCCCAGTTTTGGATTACTTTAATTAACAAAAAAAATGCATATAGCAGAGGATAGTTTCAATCTGTCTACCTCTGGGTTATGGGCCCAGCATGCTTCCATTGCAGTACTCTGCTGCACATGTAAGTGCAAGAGATCCTGAAGCACTCACTCATCATGGGAAAGTACCAATGTGTTTCTTCATTGGTTGATGGCAGAAACATCTTACAAAAACACTCCAGATTATTGACTTTTTAAAGTTTTTCTAGGAAACGTTCTAGATGATTGTTTATTAGCCTTTGTCAGTATGTACTTTTGCAAAGTGTCGCTGTGGCGCAATCAGTTAGTGTGTATGGCTATTAACCAAAAGGTTGGTGGTTCAATCCCACCCACGGATGTATTTGACCTTGTTATCAGATTTTGGTGATCTTTAAGTAGACAAGTCAAAATTTCAAACCCCCTGTTATGGTGTTAGGTATTTAGACTTCTCTGATGTAATCAGAGTTAGATTTGATTCAGTGATTTTATAAAAACAGCTAGGAAGCACAATTTAGCAGTGGGTTGCAGAGAAAAAGAAATATGCTTGCAAAAAAATCCAATTGAGTGATTAAACAGCTCTTGGATGGTTTTCACCTATTACTAAATTAAACTTGCTTCATTGGAAAGGCAGCAAGATGCATCCTCATTTCAATGTCTACTGAAATAATACAGGTTGACACCAGGAAACATTAACGCCACTGCATCCTTGCTGCTTTCTCATGTGGAAGTCTGTTTAATGTGAAAACAAGGTGATATCTAATTAGCACACAGGTAAGGAATTAAGAAAATCTTTATTTAAGGGTGAAGATGTTTCTCACAAAATCGTTGCCCCAATGCATCATTGAAATTCAAGCTGGAAAGATGATTTTAATATATCACTTGTACATTTTGTATTGCTCTTCTGGTGACAATGTAGTTTGTTTTTGTCAATTACCATTTTAATAATAGGGTAAAGAAAATTAAGTGGATTTTTGAAAGAAAACAATACTGTCAATATACTAGTAAAACAAATTAAAATGATAAAAGTTATTGTACTTTAAGTAAAAATAAAAGAGCAAAAATGTCAATCCCAGTTTTGGATTACTTTAATTAACAAAAAAAATGCATATAGCAGAGGATAGTTTCAATCTGCCTACCTCTGGGTAATGGACCCAGCATGCTTCCATTACAGTACTCTGCTGCACATGTAAGTGCAAGAGATCCTGAAGCACTCACTCATCATGGGAAAGTACCAATGTGTTTCTTCATTGGTTGATGGAAGAAACATCTTACAAAAACTCTCCACATTATTGACTTTTTAAAATGTTTCTAGGAAACGTTCTAGATGAATGCTTATTAGCCTTTTTCAGTATATGCTTTTGCAAAGTGTCGCTGTGGCGCAATCAGTTAGTGTGTAAGGCTATTAACCAAAAGGTTGGTGGTTCAATCCCACCCAGGGACGTAATTGACCTTGTTATCAGATTTTGGTGATCTTTATGTAGACAAGTCAAAATTTCAAACCCCCTCTTATGGTGTAGGGTACCTGGCCTTCTCTGATGTAATCAGAGTTAGATTTGATTCAGTGATTTTATAAAAACAGCTAGGAAGCACAATTTAGCAGTGGGTTGCAGAGAAAAAGAAATATGCTGGCAAAAAAATCCAATTGAGTGATTAAACAGCTCTTCATTTTCTGGCTTTATTTTTATGCTAACAAATTTGTTCTCTGAAAAGTGTCCACAAAGCCAAGTCTCTGATTAACACCTTTGTAGGGATGGTTTTTCACCTATTACTAAATTAAACTTGCTTCATTGGAAAGGCAGCAAGATGCATCCTCATTTCAATGTCTACTGAAATAATACAGGTTGACACCAGGAAACATTAACGCCACTGCATCCCTGCTGCTTTCGCATGTGGAAGTCTGTTTAATGTGAAAACAAGGTGATATCTAATTAGCACACAGGTAAGGAATTAAGAAAATCTTTATTTAAGGGTGAAGATGTTTCTCACAAAATCGTTGCCCCAATGCATCATTGAAATTCAAGCTGGAAAGATGATTTTAATATATCACTTGTACATTTTGTATTGCTCTTCTGGTGACAATGTAGTTTGTTTTTGTCAATTACCATTTTAATAATCGGGTAAAGAAAATTAATTGGATTTTTGAAAGAAAACAATACTGTCAATATACTATTAAAACAAATTAAAATGGTAAAAGTTATTGTACTTTAAGTAAAAATAAAAGAGCAAAAATATCAATCCCAGTTTTGGTTTACTTTAATTGACAAAAAAAAATGCATATAGCAGAGAATAGGTCGATTAATCGAAACTATCCTCTGCTATGTGCATTTTTTTTTTATAATTAAAGTAATCAAAAACTGGGACCACCAACCTTTTGGTTAATAGCCAAACATGCTAACCGATTGCGCCACATAGACACCTTGCAAAAGTAGATACTGACAAAGGCTAATAAGCATTCATCTAGAAAAACTTTAAAAAGTCAATAATCTGGAGAATTTTTGTAAGAAACACATTGGTACTTTCCCATGATGAGTGAGTGCTTCAGGATCTCTTTCACTTACATGGGCTATTAACCAAAAGGTTGGTGGTTCAATCCCACCCAGGGATGTAATTGACCTTGTTATCATATTTTGGTGATCTTTAAGTAGACAAGTCTAAATTTCAAACCCCCTCTTATGGTGTAGGGTACCTGGCCTTCTCTGACGTAATCAGAGTTAGATTAAATTAAGTGATTTTATTAAAAACAGCTAGGAAGCACAATTTAGCAGTGGGTTGCAGAGAAAAAAATAACATTTTAAACCTACCGGTAAATGTTTTTTCTCGTAGTCCGTAGAGGATGATGGGGACTCCGTAAGGACCATGGGGGATAGACGGGCTCCGCAGCAGACATGGGCACTTTAAGAAAGACTTTAGATCTGGGTGTGCACTGGCTCCTCCCTCTATGCCCCTCCTCCATACCTCAGTTAGAGAAACTGTGCCCAGAGGAGACGGACAGTACGAGGAAAGGATTTTTGTTAATCCAAGGTCAAGATTCATACCAGCCACACCAATCACACCGTATAACTTGTGATATACTACCCAGTTAACAGTATGAAAACAACATAGCATCAGTCCAAGACCGATGAAAACTAACATATAACCCTTATGTAAGCAATAACTATATACAAGTCTTGCAGAAGTAGTCCGCACTTGGGACGGGCACCCAGCATCCTCTACGGACTGCGAGAAAAAGATTTACCGGTAGGTTTAAAATCTTATTTTCTCTTACGTCCTAGAGGATGCTGGGGACTCCGTAAGGACCATGGGGATTATACCAAAGCTCCCAAACGGGCTCCTGCGGATGACTCTGCAGCACCGATTGAGCAAACAGGAGGTCCTCCTCAGCCAGGGTATCAAACTTATAGAACTTTGCAAAGGTGTTTGAACCCGACCAAGTAGCAGCTCGGCACAGCTGTAGTGCCGAGACCCCTCGGGCAGCTGCCCAAGAAGAGCCCACCTTCCTAGTGGAATGGGCCTTGACTGAATTAGGCAACGGCAATCCCGCCATAGAATGCGCCTGCTGAATCTTGTTACAGATCCAGAGAGCAATAGTCTGCTTTGAAGCAGGGGTGCCAATCTTGTTGGCTGCATACAGGACAAACAGTGCTTCTGTTTTTCTGACTCTAGCCGTTCTGGCCACGTAAATTTTCAAAGCCCTGACCACATCAAGGGACTCGGAATCCTCCAAGTCACGCGTAGCCACAGGCACCACAATAGGTTGGTTCATATGAAAGGATGAGTCCACTTTTAGCAGGAATTGAGGACGGGTCTGCAATTCCGCTCTATCCATATGGAAAACCAGATAGGGGATTTTATGTGATAAAGCTGCTAATTCCGACACTCGCCTAGCGGAAGCCAAGGCTAATAACATGACCACCTTCCAAGTGAGATATTTAAACTCCACCATTTTAAGTGGTTCAAACCATAACCTTAACACCACGTTAAGGTCCCAAGGGACCACCGGAGGTACAAAAGGAGGCTGAATATGCAGTACTCCCTTCACAAAAGTTTGTACTTACTTCAGGAAGAGAGGCCAATTCCTTTTGAAAGAAAATGGATAAGGCCAAAATCTGAACCTTAATAGAGCCTAATTTTAGGCCCAAATTCACTCCAGTTTGTAGGAAGTGAAGGAAGTGGCCCAGGTGGAATTCTTCCGTATGAGCATTCCTGGCCTCACACCAAGAAACATATTTTCGCCATATACAGTGATAATGTTTAGATGTCACGTCCTTCCTAGCCTTTATTAGCGTAGGAATGACCTCATCTGGAATACCCTTTTCCGCTAGGATCCGGCGTTCAACCACCATGCCGTCAAACGCAGCCGCGGTAAGTCTTGGAACAGACAGGGCCCCTGTTGCAACAGGTCCTGTCTTAGAGGAAGTGGCCACGGATCTTCTGTGAGCATTTCCTGCAGATCTGGATACCAGGTCCTTCGCGGCCAATCTGGAACAATGAGAATTGTTCTTACTCCTCTTTTTCTTACTATTATCAACACCTTGGGTATGAGAGGTAGAGGAGGAAATACATAGACCGACCGGAACACCCACGGTGTCACTAGGGCGTCTACAGCTACTGCCTGAGGGTCTCTTGACCTGGTGCAATACCTCTGTAGCTTTTTGTTGAGGCGGGACGCCATCATGTCTATCTGGAACAGTCCCCACCGACTTGCAATCTGTGCGAAGACTTCCTGATGGAGTCCCCACTCTCCTGGATGTAGGTCGTGTCTGCTGAGGAAGTCTGCTTCCCAGTTGTCCACTCCCGGAATGAACACTGCTGACAGTGCGCTTACACGATTCTCCGCCCAGCGAAGAATTCTGGTGGCTTCCGCCATCGCCACTCTGCTCCTTGTGCCGCCTTGGCGGTTTACATGAACTACTGCGGTGACGTTGTCTGACTGGATCAGAACTGGTTGGTCGCGAAGTAAGGTCTCCGCTTGACATAGGGCGTTGTATATGGCCCTTAGCTCCAGGATGTTGATGTGAAGACAAGTCTCCTGACTTGACCAAAGACCTTGGAAATTTCTTCCCTGTGTGGCTGCTCCCCAACCTCGGAGGCTCGCGTTCGTGGTCACCAGGATCCAGTCCTGAATGCCGAACCTGCGGCCCTCTAGAAGTTGAGCACTCTGCAGCCACCACAGGAGAGATACCCTGGCCCTGGGGGAGAGGGTGATCAACTGATGAATCTGTAGATGTGACCCGGACCACTTGTCCAGTAGGTCCCATTGCAAGATCCTCGCATGGAACCTGCCGAAGGGAATGGCCTCGTATGATGCCACCATCATTCCCAGGACTCGAGTGCAGTGATGCACTGACACCTGTTTTGGTTTCAATAGGTTCCTGACCAGAGTCATGAGTTCCTGGGCCTTTTCTATCGGAAGATAAACCCTTTTCTGGTCCGTATCCAGAATAATGCCCAAGCAAAGTCAGACGAGTCGTAGGAACCAACTGCGACTTCGGGATATTGAGAATCCAGCCGTGTTGCTGTAACACCTTCAGTGAAAGTTATACGCTGTTCAGCAACTGCTCTCTTGATCTCGCTTTTATGAGGAGATCGTTCAAGTACGGGATAATTGTGACACCTTGCTTTCGCAGGAGCACCATAATTTCCGTCATTACCTTGGTGAAAATTCTCGGAGAAAATTCTGGAGAGACCAAACGGCAACGTCTGAAATTGGTAATGACAATACTGTACCGCAAATCTTAGGTACGCCTGATGAGGTGGATAAATGAGTACATGAAGGTATGCATCCTTTATGTCCAGAGATATCATAAAATCCCCCCCTTCTAGGCTGGCGATGACCGCTCTTAGCGATTCCATCTTGAACTTGAACCTTTTCAAGTATAGGTTCAGGGATTTTAAATTTAATATGGGTCTGACCAAACCGTCCGGTTTTGGGACTACAAACAGGGTCGAATAATTTCCCTTTCCTTGTTGAAGCAGGGGAACCTTGACCACCACCTGTTGAAGATACAATTTGTGAATTGCATTTAACACTATCTCCCTTTCCTGGGGAGAAGATGGTAGGGCCGATTTGAAAAACCGGCGAGGAGGCACCTCTTCGAATTTCAGCTTGTAACCCTGAGAAACAATTTCTATTGCCTAGGGATCCACCTGCGAATGAACCCAGATGTGGCTGAAAACTCGAAGACGTGCCCCCAACTGGGCGGACTCCTTTAGCGGAGCCCCAGCGTCATGCGGTGGATTTTGTAGAGGCCGGGGAGGACTTCTGTTCCTGGGAACTAGCTGTGTTGTGCAGCTTCTTCCCTCTGCCCTTACCTCTGGCAAGAAAGGACGCACCTCGTACTTTCTTGTTTCTCTGTGATCGAAAGGACTGCATTTGATAATGTGGTGCTTTCTTAGGCTGTGAGGGAATATAAGGCAAAACATTTGATTTACCAGCTGTAGCTGTGGAGACTAGGTCCGAGAGACCTTCCCCAAACAATTCCTCACCCCTGTAAGGTAAAACCTCCATATGCCTTTTTGAGTCGGCATCACCTGTCCATTGCCGGGTCCATAGGACTCGTCTAGCAGAAATCGACATAGCGTTTATTCTAGAACCCAGTAGACTAATGTCACTTTGAGCATCTCTCATATATAGGACAGCATCTTTTATATGCCCTATGGTCAATAACATAGCATCCTTATCTAGGGTCTCAATCTCTGCTGATAAGGTATCTGTCCATGCTGCCACCGCGCTACAACCCCGGCCGACGCAATTGCCGGTCTGAGTAAGGTACCAGAATGTGTGTAAATGGACTTTAGGGTAACCTCCTGCTTGCGGTCAGCAGGGTCCCTGATGGTAGCCGTATCCTGGGATGGCAGCGCTACCTTTTTGGATAAGCGTGTCAATGCTTTATCCACCCTAGGGGAGGATTCCCACCGTATCCTGTCCATTGGCGGGAAAGGATACGCCATAAGAATCCTTTTGGGAATCTGCAGCTTTTTGTCTGGAGATTCCCAAGCTTTTTCACATAATTCGTTCAACTCATGTGAGGGGGGAAAGGTTATCTCAGGTTTCTTTCCCTTATACATGTGTACCCTCGTGTCAGGGACAGGGGACTCTGTGATGTGCAAAACATCTTTTATTGCAATAATCATATATCGAATACATTTAGCCAATTTTGGCTGTAACTTTGCATCATCGTAGTCGACACTGGAGTCAGAATCCGTGTCGGTATCTGTGTCAACTATTTGGGATAGTGGGCGCTTTTGAGACTTCGAAGGTCCCTGCGACATAGGGACAGGCATGGGTTGACTCCCTGACTGTTCCCTAGCTTCAGCTTTGTCTAATCTCTTGTGTAATAAGCTTACATTAGCACTTAAAACATTCCACATATGCATCCAGTCAGGTGTCGGCATTGTCGATGGAGACACCACATTAATTTGCTCCTGCTCCTCTCTAGGAGAGCCTTCTACCTCAGACATGTCGACACACGTGTACCGACACACCATACACTCAGGGAATCCTCTTATCTGAGGACAGTTCCCCAACAAGGCCCTTTGGAGAGACAGAGAGAGAGAGTATGCCAGCACACACCCCAGCGCTATATGACCCCGGAAAAAAACACAATAATTTTATGTTTACCCAGTAGCGCTGTATTTCCATATATATATGCGCCTAATTATGTGCCCCCCTCTTCTTTAAGACCCTCTTTCTACCGTGGTATAAGCAGGGGAGAGTCCGTGGAGCTTCCCCTCAGCGGTGCTGTGGAGAAAATGGCGCTGGTGAGTGCTGAGGGAGAAGCCCCACCCCCTCAGCGACGGGCTTCTGTCCCGCACAAATATAGTAAAAAAATGGCGGGGGCTCTTATATATATATACAGTGCCTAGCTGCATATATATTTATTTTGCCAAAGAGAGGTCTATATTGCTGCCCAGGGCGTCCCCCCTGCGCCCTTCACCCTTACACTGACTGCCGTGTGTGAGGTGTATGGGAGCAATGGAGCACAGCTTTACTGCTGTGCGTTACCTCAGTGAAGATCATGAAGTCTTCCGCCGCCTCTGAAGTCTTCTTTTCTTCTCATACTCACCCGGCTTCTATCTTCCGGCTCTGCGAGGGGGACGGCGGCGCGGCTCTGGGACGGACGGCGAGGTTGAGACCTGCGTACCGATCCCTCTGGAGCTAATGCTGTACAGTAGCCTAAGAAGCAGAGCCTATCAACTCACAGAAGTAGGTGTGCATCTCTCCCCTACGCCCCTCGATGCAGGGAGTCTGTTGCCAGCAGGCTCCCTGAAAATAAAAAAATCTAACAAATATACTTTCTGTCAGGAAACTCAGGAGAGCTCCCTGAAAAGCACCCAGTCTCCTCTGGGCACAGTAGTAAACTGAGGTCTGGAGGAGGGGCATAGAGGGAGGAGCCAGTGCACACCCAGATCTAAAGTCTTTCTTAAAGTGCCCATGTCTCCTGCGGAGCCCGTCTATCCCCCATGGTCCTTACGGAGTCCCCAGCATCCTCTAGGACGTAAGAGAAAAATTATGCTGGCCGAAAAATCCAATTGAGTGATTAAACAGCTCCAGAGCTGCTCTGTAAGGCAAGTAAAAGGGTGTGGGCCCTGCAGCACTACCTGTAGTTTGCATTGTGCATTGGAAGCCTAGTTTGCTGTCTGTTTCCACTTCTTTTTTCTTGAGCCCCTCCCGTCTATACCCTTGTGCACTATCCTGACTTCTCCTCCCGTCTGCTTACTTTGTGCCTTCCAATGCACAATGCAAACTACAGGTAGTGCTGCAGGGCCCACACCCTTTTACTTGCCTTACAGAGCAGCTCTTGAGCTGTTACAGTGCCCAGCTGCTGAAAGAAATCAGCGTGAATGCTTCAGGGGCTGGGGCATGGCCAACATGAGCCCCACACCGAAGGAGGGTGGGGGTGTTTAATGCGAACTAGGGGTCTCGCACAATGCAAACTACAGGTAGTGCTGCAGGGCCCACACCCTTTTACTTGCCTTACAGAGCAGCTCTGGAGCTGTTACAGTGCCCAGCTGCTGCAAGAAATCAGCTTGAATGCTTCAGGGGCTGGGGCATAGCCAACATGAGCCCCACACCGACGGAGGGTGGGGTGTTTAATGCGAACTAGGGGTCATCCAAGTTCCGCAAAAGGCCGCCATGCCCTGCACGCCCCTTTTCGCTTTTCATATGCAGACGAGGGTTGAAGCCAACTTTGACCCACTGCTTGGATGACATCGCCATATGCAAATCCATCTGCTGCAGGCCTTCCCCCAGGAATGCTTGCAAAAGTTGTTGCATTTGGTTTGTTGTTTGGGGGTGCTTCAGTATTAGGCAGCCTTCTGCCCTCCCATGTTCATCTGAAAATATGTGTTCTCTCTGCAGTTGTTGTCCCCAGATGAGAGTTCCCTTGTGCTGCCTCAGTTGAATCTCCTTTACTTGACAGAGATGTGCCTGAGCAGCGGCCCTCCCCAGCCCTATCCCAAATCATACTTATTTTGCATAGGAGATACCATGGTCATGAAGATTGTTCTCCCAGGGTGAGGTTCATTCATTGCATTCTGGGTATGCTGACCCCTGTGATTTCCCCAAATGTGGGAAACTCGACTGCATTATTTGTGGTAGTGGGGGACTGTGTTTGTGCTTTCCTCTGGTCAGCTCTGGTAAAAGTCAGATTTCTTTGTCTCAGATTTTCCTCTAGCCTTGTTCTTCTTTCGAGAGTTCCCTTGTGCTGCCTCAGTTGGATCTCCTTCACTTGACAGGGGGGTACCCGAGCAGCGACCCTCCCCAGCTCTCGCCCAACTCCTACTTACCTGCCAGGTGAGATACTATGATCATGAAGGTGCTTCTCCCAGGGCAAGGCTCACCCATTGCACTCTGGGTGTGCTGCTCCTGCGATTTCCCCAAATGTGGGAAACTTGACTGCATAATTTGTGTTTCCCCTGGTCGGCTCTCGTATAATTCAGATCTCTTTGTCTCAGGTCTCTCTCCAGCCTAGTTTGCTGTCTGTTTCCACTTCTCTTTTCTTGAGCCGCTCCCTTCTATGCCCTTGCGCACTATCCTGACTTCTCCTCCTTTCTGCTTACTTTGTGCCTTCCAACGCACAATGCGAACTACAGGTAGTGCTGCAGGGCCCACACCCTTTTACATGCCTTACAGAGCAACTCTGGAGCTGTTACAGTGCCCAGCTGCCGCAAGAAATCAGCTTGAATGCTTCAGGGGCTGGGGCATAGCCAACATGAGCCCCACACCGAAGGAGGGTGGAGGTGTTTAATGCAAACTAGGGATCAGCCAAGTGCCGCAAAAGGCCACCATGCCCTGCACGCCCCTTTTCTCTTTTCATATGCAGATGAGGGTTGAAGCCAACTTTGACGCACTGCTTGGATGACATCACCATATGCAAATCTATCTGCTGCAGGCCTTCCCCCAGGAATGCTTGCACTAGTTGTTGCATTTGGTTTGTTGTTTGGGGGTGCTTCAGTATTAGGCAGCCTTCTGCCCTCCCATGTTCATCTGAAAATATGTGTTCTCCCTGCAGTTGTTGTCCCCAGATGAGAGTTCCCTTGTGCTGCCTCAGTTGAATCTCCTTTACTTGACAGAGATGTGCCTGAGCAGCGGCCCTCCCTAGCTCTATCCCAAATCATACTTATTTTGCATAGGAGATACCATTGTCATGAAGATTGTTCTCCCAGGGTGCGGTTCATTCATTGCATTTTGGGTATGCTGACCCCTGTGATTTCCCCAAATGTGGGAAACTCGACTGCATTATTTGTGGTAGTGGGGGACTGTGTTTGTGCTTTCCTCTGGTCAGCTCTGGTAAAAGTAATATTTCTTTGTCTCAGATCTTCCTCTAGCCTTGTTCTTCTTTCGAGAGTTCCTTTGTGCTGCCTCAGTTGGATCTCCTTCACTTGACAGGGGGGTGCCCGAGCAGCGACCCTCCCAAGCTCTAGCCCAACTCCTACTTACCTGCCAGGTGAGATACTATGATCATGAAGGTGCTTCACCCAGGGCAAGGCTCACCCATTGCACTCTGGGTGTGCTGCCCCTGCGATTTCCCCAAATGTGGGAAATTGACTGCATAATTTGTGTTTCTCCTGGTCGGCTCTCGTATAATTCAGATCTCTTTGTCTCAGGTCTCTCTCCAGCCTAGTTTGCTGTCTGTTTCCACTTCTCTTTTCTTGAGCCGCTCCCTTCTATGCCCTTGCGCACTATCCTGACTTCTCCCGTCTACTTACTTTGTGCCTTCCAACGCACAATGCGAACTACAGGTAGTGCTGCAGGGCCCACACCCTTTTACTTGCCTTACAGAGCAGCTCTGGAGCTGTTACAGTGCCCAGCTGCGGCAAGAAATTAGCTTGAATGCTTCAGGGGCTGGGGCATAGCCAACATGAGCCCCACACCGAAGGAGGGTGGAGGTGTTTAATGCGAACTAGGGGTCATCCAAGCGCCGCAAAAGGCCGCCATGCCCTGCATAACCCTTTTCACTTTTCATATGCAGATGAGGGTTCCAGCCAACTTTGGCCCACTGCTTGGATGACATCACCGTATGCAAATCCGTCTTCTGCAGACCTTCACCCAGGAATGCTTGTACTAGTTGTTGCATTTGGTTTGTTGTTTGGGGGTGCTTCAGTATTAGGCAGCCTTCTGCCCTCCCATGTTCATCTGAAAATATGTGTTCTCCCTGCAGTTGTTGTCCCCAGATGAGAGTTCCCTTGTGCTGCCTCAGTTGAATCTCCTTTACTTGACAGAGATGTGCCTGAGCAGCGGCCCTCCCCAGCCCTATCCCAAATCATACTTATTTTGCATAGGAGATACCATGGTCATGAAGATTGTTCTCCCAGGGTGAGGTTCATTCATTGCATTCTGGGTATGCTGACCCCTGTGATTTCCCCAAATGTAGGAAACTCGACTGCATTATTTGTGGTAGTGGGGGACTGTGTTTGTGCTTTCCTCTGGTCAGCTCTGGTAAAAGTCAGATTTCTTTGTCTCAGATCTTCCTCTAGCCTTGTTCTTCTTTCGAGAGTTTCTTTGTGCTGCCTCAGTTGGATCTCCTTCACTTGACAGGGGGGTGCCCGAGCAGCGACCCTCCCCAGCTCTAGCCCAATTCCTACTTATCTGCCAGGTGAGATACTATGATCAGGAAGGTGCTTCTCCCAGGGCAAGGCTCACCCATTGCACTCTGGGTGTGCTGCTCCTACGATTTCCCCAAATGTGGGACACTTGACTGCATAATTTGTGTTTCCTCTGGTCGGCTCTCGTATAATTCAGATCTCTTTGTCTCAGGTCTTTCTCCAGCCTAATTTGCTGTCTGTTTCCACTTCTTTTATCTTGAGCCCCTCCCTTCTATACCCTTGTGCACTATCCTGACTTCTCCTCCCGTCTGCTTACTTTGTGCCTTCCAATGCACAATGCAAACTACAGGTAGTGCTGCAGGGCCCACACAATATTTTACTTGCCTTACAGAGCAGCTCTGGAGCTGTTACAGTGCCCAGCTGCTGCAAGAAATCAGCTTGAATGCTTCAGGGGATGGGGCATGGCCAACATGAGCCCCACACCAAAGGAGGGTGGGGGTGTTTAATGCGAACTAGGGGTCATCCAAGCACCGCAAAAGGCCGCCATGCCCTGCACGCCCCTTTTCTCTTTTCATATGCAGATGAGGGTTGAAGCCAACTTTGACCCACTGCTTGGATGACATCACCATATGCAAATCCATCTGCTGCAGGCCTTCCCCCAGGAATGCTTGCACTAGTTGTTGCATTTGGTTTGTTGTTTGGGGGTGCTTCAGTATTAGGCAGCCTTCTGCCCTCCCATGTTCATCTGAAAATATGTGTTCTCCCTGCAGTTGTTGTCCCCAGATGAGAGTTCCCTTGTGCTGCCTCAGTTGAATCTCCTTTACTTGACAGAGATGTGCCTGAGCAGCGGCCCTCCCCAGCCCTATCCCAGATCATTCTTATTTTGCATAGGAGACACCATGGTCATGAAGATTGTTCACCCAGGGTGAGGTTCATTCATTGCATTCTGGGTATGCTGACCCCTGTGATTTCCCCAAATGTAGGAAACTCGCCTGCATTTTTTGTGGTAGTGGGGGACTGTGTTTGTGTTTTCCTCTGGTCAGCTCTGGTAAAAGTCAGATTTCTTTGTCTCAGATTTTCCTCTAGCCTTGTTCTTCTTTCGAGAGTTCCCTTGTGCTGCCTCAGTTGGATCTCCTTCACTTGACAGGGGGGTGCCCGAGCAGTGACCCTCCCCAGCTCTAGCCCAACTCCTACTTACCTGCCAGGTGAGATACTATGATCATGAAGGTGCTTCTCCCAGGGCAAGGCTCACCCATTGCACTCTGGGTGTGCTGCTCCTGCGATTTCCCCAAATGTGGGAAACTTGATTGCATAATTTGTGTTTCCCCTGGTCGGCTCTCGTATAATTCAGATCTCTTTGTCTCAGGTCTCTCTCCAGCCTAGTTTGCTGTCTGTTTCCACTTCTCTTTTCTGGAGCCGCTCCCTTCTATGCCCTTGCGCACTATCCTGACTTCTCCCGTCTGCTTACTTTGTGCCTTCCAACGCACAATGCGAACTACAGGTAGTGCTGCAGGGCCCACACCCTTTTAGTTGCCTTACAGAGCAGCTCTGGAGCTGTTACAGTGCCCAGCTGCTGCAAGAAATCAGCTTGAATGCTTCAGGGGCTGGGGCATAGCCAACATGAGCCCCACACCAAAGGAGGGTGGGGTTGTTTAATGCGAACTAGGGGTCATCCAAGCACCGCAAAAGGCCGCCATGCCCTGCATGCCCCTTTTCTCTTTTCATATGCAGATGAGGGTTCCAGCCAACTTTGGCCCACTGCTTGGATGACATCACCGTATGCAAATCCGTCTGCTGCAAACCTTCCCCCAGGAATGCTTGTACTAGTTGTTGCATATGGTTTGATATTTGATGGTGCTTCAGTATTAGGCAGCCTTCCGCCCTCCCATGTTCATCTGAAAAGATGTGGTCTCCCTGCAGTTGTTGTCCTCAGACGAGAGTTCCCTTGTGCTTCCTCAGTTGAATCTCCTTAACTTGACGGGGCAGGGGCTGCCCGAGCAGCCACCCTCCCCAGCCCTATCCCAACTCATACTTATTTTGCATATGAGATCTCTTGATCATGAAGATTGTTCTCACAGGGTGAGGTTCATCCATTATATTTTAAAATAGGAAGGTACAAATTACATATTTGAATTGCATCTATGTGCTGGATTCAAATGTCCCCCCCCCTTCCTTTCTCAATTGTGCCCGTCAGCAGCTATTCTAAGGTTGCTGCCAATGGGTGTGACACATTAATTTCTTCTGTGGGGTACACTGGACTCCACAAGGATTCACATTGGGGTGTAGAGTAGGATCTTGATCTGAGGCACCAACCGGCTCAAAGCTTTTGACTGTTCCCAAGATGCTCAGCGCATCCTCCTCTATAACCCCGCTTCCATGAACAGGGAGCTCAGTTTGTAGTTGGTGCCTTCAGTAGCAGGCCACTTAACAGGGGCCTGCCTCAGGCAGCCTATTCTTAGCTATTAATTTTGACAAGAAAAGAAGAACTTGTTTTATGAGAATCTACAAGGGCTGCAGCAGGCTAGGTCTAATAGACATCTTTACTGCAGCTTCATCACTCCCAGCGGCGCTGTATACTCCCGTGCCCTGGTTGCTGGGTCACTGCAGCGGAGGCTCCGGTTTCTTCCTAAGGTCAGTCACACACACACCGCCCTTCCGGATCACGAGGCCGCTGATGAAGGGGAGCGTGGCCGTAGGGGGTGGACCGTGTGCGCACTGGTGTGGACACTGATTACTATCTTCTTCATACTAGTAGTTTAGGAGTCTGCTGACAGTGTCCACCAGGTCCGTCATTATATTATATACCTACAGTAGTAATATATTTAGTATATTATCTATACTAGCAGACGCAGTATGGTAGTCCACGGCTGTACCTACCTCTGTGTCGTCACTCGTCCATAATTGTATACCTAACTGTGGTGGGTTTTTTTTTCTATCTTCTTCATACTAGTAGTTTAGGAGTCTGCTGACAGTGTCCACCAGGTCCGTAATTATATTATATACCTACAGTAGTAATATATTTAGTATATTATCTATACTAGCAGACGGAGTATGGTAGTCCACGGCTGTACCTACCTCTGTGTCGTCACTCGTCCATAATTGTATACCAACCTGTGGTGGGGTTTTTTTTTCTATCTTCTTCATACTAGTAGTTTAGGAGTCTGCTGACAGTGTCCACCAGGTCCGTCATTATATTATATACCTACAGTAGTAATATATTTAGTATATTATCTATACTAGCAGACGCAGTACGGTAGTCCACGGCTGTACCTACCTCTGTGTCGTCACTCGTCCATAATTGTATACCTACCTGTGGTGGAGTTTTTTTTCTATCTTCTTCATACTAGTAGTTTAGCAGTCTGCTGACAGTGTCCACCAGGTCCGTCATTATATTATATATACCTACAGTAGTTATATATATTTTTTTATATCATTAATTATCATCTCTATACTAGCAGACGCAGTATGGTAGGCCACGGCTGTGGCTATCTCTGTGTCGTCAGTGCTCGTCCATAATTGTATACCTACCTACCTGTGGTGGGGTTTTTTTTCTATCTTCTTCATACTAGTAGTTTAGCAGTCTGCTGACAGTGTCCACCAGGTCCGTCATTATATTATATATACCTACAGTAGTTATATATATATTTTTTTTATATCATTAATTATCATCTCTATACTAGCAGACGCAGTACGGTAGTCCACGGCTGTAGCTACCTCTGTGTCGTCAGTCACTCGTCATCCATAAGTATACTAGTATCCATCCATCTCCATTGTTTACCTGAGGTGCCTTTTAGTTGTGCCTTTTAAAATATGGAGAACAAAAATGTTGAGGTTCCAAAAATAGGGAAAGATCAAGATCCACTTCCACCTCGTGCTGAAGCTGCTGCCACTAGTCATGGCCGAGAAGATGAAATTCCATCAACGTCGTCTGCCAATGCCGATGCCCAATGTCATAGTACAGAGCATGTAAAATCCAAAACACAAAAGATCAGTAAAAAAAGGACTCAAAAATCTAAATAAAAATCGTCGGAGGAGAAGCGTAAACTTGCCAATATGCCATTTACCACAAGGAGTGGCAAGGAACGGCTGAGGCCCTGGCCTATGTTCATGGCTAGTGGTTCAGCTTCACATGAGGATGGAAGCACTCAGCCTCTCGCTAGAAAAATGAAAAGACTTAAGCTGGCAAAAGCACAGCAAAGAACTGTGCGTTCTTCAAAATCACAAATCCACAAGGAGAGTCCAATTGTGTCGGTTGCGATGCCTGACCTTCCCAACACTGGACGTGAAGAGCATGCACCTTCCACCATTTGCACACCCCCTGCAAGTGCTGGAAGGAGCACCCACAGTCCAGTTCCTGATAGTCAGATTGAAGATGTCAGTGTTGAAGTACACCAGGATGAGGAGGATATGGGTGTTGCTGGCGCTGGGGAGGAAATTGACAAGGAGGATTCTGATGGTGAGGTGGTTTGTTTAAGTCAGGCACCCGGGGAGACACCTGTTGTCCGTGGGAGGAATATGGCCATTGACATGCCTGGTGAAAATACCAAAAAAATCAGCTCTTCGGTGTGGAAGTATTTCAACAGAAATGCGAACAACAGGTGTCAAGCCGTGTGTTGCCTTTGTCAAGCTGTAATAAGTAGGGGTAAGGACGTTAACCACCTCGGAACATCCTCCCTTATACGTCACCTGCAGCGCATTCATCATAAGTCAGTGACAAGTTCAAAAACTTTGGGCGACAGCGGAAGCAGTCCACTGACCAGTAAATCCCTTCCTCTTGTAACCAAGCTCACGCAAACCACCCCACCAACTCCCTCAGTGTCAATTTCCTCCTTCCCCAGGAATGCCAATAGTCCTGCAGGCCATGTCACTGGCAATTCTGACGAGTTCTCTCCTGCCTGGGATTCCTCCGATGCATCCTTGAGTGTAACGCCTACTGCTGCTGGCGCTGCTGTTGTTGCTGCTGGGAGTCGATGGTCATCCCAGATAACTGAGGCCTTGGCATCCTGGGCGGTGAGAAACGTGGTTCCGGTATCCATCATTACTTCAGAGCCAACTATAGACTTGATTGAGGTACTGTGTCCCCGGTACCAAATACCATCTAGGTTCCATTTCTCTAGGCAGGCGATACCGAAAATGTACACAGACCTCAGAAAAAGACTCACCAGTGTCCTAAAAAATGCAGTTGTACCCAATGTCCACTTAACCACGGACATGTGGACAAGTGGGGCAGGGCAGACTCAGGACTATATGACTGTGACGGCCCACTGGGTAGATGTATTGACTCCCGCCGCAAGAACAGCAGCGGCGGCACCAGTAGCAGCATCTCGCAAACGCCAACTCTTTCCTAGGCAGGCTACGCTTTGTATCACCGCTTTCCAGAATACGCACACAGCTGAAAACCTCTTACGGCAACTGAGGAAGATCATCGCAGAATGGCTTACCCCAATTGGACTCTCCTGTGGATTTGTGGCATCGGACAACGCCAGCAATATTGTGCGTGCATTATATCTGGGCAAATTCCAGCACGTCCCATGTTTTGCACATACCTTGAATTTGGTGGTGCAGAATTATTTAAAAAACGACAGGGGCGTGCAAGAGATGCTGTCGGGGGCCAGAAGAATTGCGGGACACTTTCGGCGTACAGGCACCACGTACAGAAGACTGGAGCAACACCAAAAACGCCTGAACCTGCCCTGCCATCATCTGAAGCAAGAAGTGGTAACGAGGTGGAATTCAACCCTCTATATGCTTCAGAGGATGGAGGACCAGCAAAAGGCCATTCAAGCCTATACATCTGACCACGATATAGGAGGTGGAATGCACCTGTCTCAAGCGCAGTGGAGAATGATTTCAACGTTGTGCAAGGTTCTGCAACCTTTTGAACTTGCCACACGTGAAGTCAGTTCAGACACTGCCAGCCTGAGTCAGGTCATTCCCGTCATCAGGCTTTTGCAGAAGAAGCTGGAGACATTGAAGGAGGAGCTAAGACAGAGCGATTCCGCTAGGCATGTGGGACTTGTGGATGGAGCCCTTCATTCGCTTAACCAGGATTCACGGGTGGTCAATCTGTTGAAATCAGAGCACTACATTTTGGCCACCGTGCTCGATCCTAGATTTAAAACCTACGTTGTATCTCTCTTTCCGGCAGACACAAGTCTGCAGGGGTTCAAAGACCTGCTGGTGAGAAAATTATCAAGTCAAGTGGAACTTGATCGGTCAACAGCTCCTCCTTCACATTCTCCCGCAATTGGGGGTGCGAGGAAAAGGCTCAGAATTCCGAGCCCACCCGCTGGCGGTGATGCAGGGCAGTCTGGAGCGACTGCTGATGCTGACATCTGGTCCGGACTGAAGGACCTGCCAACGATTACGGACATGTCGTCTACTGTCACTGCATATGATTCTCTCACCATTGAAAGAATGGTGGAGGATTATATGAGTGACCGCATCCAAGTAGGCACGTCAGACAGTCCGTACGTATACTGGCAGGAAAAAGAGGCAATTTGCGGCCCTTGCACAAACTGGCTTTATTCTACCTAAGTTGCCCTCCCACAAGTGTGTACTCCGAAAGAGTGTTTAGTGCCGCCGCTCACCTTGTCAGCAATCGGCGTACGAGGTTACTTCCAGAAAATGTGGAGAAGATGATGTTCATTAAAATGAATTATAATCAATTGCTCTATGGAGACATTGACCAGCAGCAATTGCCTCCACAAAGTACACAGGGAGCTGACATGGTGGATTCCAGTGGGGACGAATTGATAATCTGTGAGGAGGGGGATATACACGGTGATGAATCGGAGGATGATGATGAGGTGGACATCTTGCCTCTGTAGAGCCAGTTTGTGCAAGGAGAGATTAATTGCTTCTTTTTTGGTGGGGGTCCAAACCAACCCGTCATTTCAATCACAGTCGTGTGGCAGACCCTGTCACTGAAATGATGGGTTGGTTAAAGTGTGCATGTCCTGTTTATACAACATAAGGGTGGGTGGGAGGGCCCAAGGACAATTCCATCTTGCACCTCTTTTTTCTTTCATTTTTCTTTGCGTCATGTGCTGTTTGGGGAGTGTTTTTTGGAAGGGCCATCCTGCGTGACACTGCAGTGCCACTCCTAGATGGGCCAGGTGTTTGTGTCGGCCACTTGGGTCGCTGAGCTTAGTCACACAGCTACCTCATTGCGCCTCTTTTTTTCTTTGCATCATGTGCTGTTTGGGGAGTGTTTTTTGGAAGGGCCATCCTGCGTGACACTGCAGTGACACTCCTAGATGGGCCAGGTGTTTGTGTCGGCCACTTGGGTCGCTGAGCTTAGTCACACAGCTACCTCATTGCGCCTCTTTTTTTCTTTGCGTCATGTGCTGTTTGGGGAGTGTTTTTTGGAAGGGCCATCCTGCGTGACACTGCAGTGCCACTCCTAGATGGGCCAGGTGTTTGTGTCGGCCACTTGGGTCGCTGAGCTTAGTCACAGAGCTACCTCATTGCGCCTCTTTTTTTCTTTGCGTCATGTGCTGTTTGGGGAGTGTTTTTGGAAGGGCCATCCTGCGTGACACTGCAGTGACACTCCTAGATGGGCCAGGTGTTTGTGTCGGCCACTTGGGTCGCTGAGCTTAGTCACACAGCTACCTCATTGCGCCTCTTTTTTTCTTTGCGTCATGTGCTGTTTGGGGAGTGTTTTTTGGAAGGGCCATCCTGCGTGACACTGCAGTGCCACTCCTAGATGGGCCAGGTGTTTGTGTCGGCCACTTGGGTCGCTGAGCTTAGTCATCCAGCGACCTCGGTGCAAATTTTAGGACTAAAAATAATATTGTGAGGTGTGAGGTATTAAGAATAGACTGAAAATGAGTGGAAATTATGGTTATTGAGGTTAATAATACTTTGGGATCAAAATGACTCCCAAATTCTATGATTTAAGCTGTTTTTTAGGGTTTTTTGAAAAAAACACCCGAATCCAAAACACACCCGAATCCGACAAAAAAAATTCGGTGAGGTTTAGCCAAAACGCGTTCGAACCCAAAACACGGCCGCGGAACCGAACCCAAAACCAAAACACAAAACCCGAAAAATTTCCGGTGCACATCTCTAGTGGCCATGCCCTGTCACTGTGCAGGAGCCAGCACCGCTCACACACTAGTCCCCGGTGCAGCCCCCAACCCCCGAGACACCCGGAGCAACAAAATGTAGATTCAGGCCACCAGGCCACGCCCCTACCTATGAAACCATGCCTCCTTTTTACCATTGCGCTGCTTATCTGCGCGCACTGCATTACAATCTCCCTTGCCACCTCTCTGGGTGTCACCAGTGATAGTGACACCTCTGCCATGCTTGTAGCAGCTGGTCCTAAGATCTACGCCTCAAGCCCTGAGTGTTTGCCCTTGTGACTTGTTGATCATCATAGCAAAGCAGATGCTTACAGAAAACTGCAGGGGCTTAGATTGAAAATAAAAAAAATTGATGGGTATAAGGTAGAGAGGAGCGGGTTCGGTTCTCCGAGAACCGAATTCCCCATGAACTCCACGTGGTTTACACTGGTCCGAGGCAGGCTCGGTTGTTCCCGCCTGACTCTGAAAACCTGAACAAGGGAAAATGTCATCATCCCGCTGTCGGATTCTCGCGAGATTCGGATTCCATATAAAGAGCTGCGCGTTGCCGCCATTTTTACTCGTGCATTGAAGAGA
Source organism: Pseudophryne corroboree (assembly GCF_028390025.1). NCBI lineage: Eukaryota > Metazoa > Chordata > Amphibia > Anura > Myobatrachidae > Pseudophryne > Pseudophryne corroboree. Next base: position 15,534 of record NW_026970270.1, on the reverse strand, counting down.
GAGCGGAGAGGACGTGGCTATGTTCTCTCAGTGGAAATCTCAATATCAGTGCTCAGTATCAGTGGATACTTATTGCTGCTCAGTAATACTAGTAGTGTGTCTCTCCTGCTCAGTGTCAGTTCTCAGTAGTATCCTCATCAGTGCTCAGTATCACTGCTCATTGTCTTGTGCTGCATTGTTGTGCTCAGCATACTACAGTACATTACTAATAGTCCAGTGCTGCATCTTGCTGCTCAGTGTCAGTTCTAGTATCCTCATCAGTGCTCACTATCACTGCTCATTGCATTGTGGTGTTCTGTATACTACAGTAACATAGTAATATAGTAACATATAGTAACATAGTTTTTGAGGTTGAATAGAGGCAAATTGCCCATCGTGTTCAACCTGTTTTAAGTTGTGATGATTCTACATACTTGCTGAATAATGTTTTATGACAAGTTAGCTACTACAACTCATGTTACCCCCGGATTAACCATGTTGATATTTTAAGTATTATAACCTTGGATAGCTTTTTCATTCAGAAATGTATCCATTCCTTTTTTAAATCCAATTACAGAGTCCGCCATTACCACCTTCCCTGGCAGGGAATTCCACATCCTGATTGCCCTAACAGTGAAGATCATAGTATCTCACCTGGCAGGTAAGTAGGAGTTGGGCCAGAGCTGTGGAGGATTGCTGCTCGGGCACCCCCTGTCAAGTGAAGGAGATCCAACTGAGGCAGCACAAGGGAACTCTCGAAAGAAGAACAAGGCTAGAGGAAGATCTGAGACAAAGAAATCTGACTTTTACCAGAGCTGACCAGAGGAAAGCACAAACACAGTCCCCCACTACCACAAATAATGCAGTCGAGTTTCCCACATTTGGGGAAATCACAGGGGTCAGCATACCCAGAATGCAATGAATGAACCTCACCCTGGGAGAACAATCTTCATGACCATGGTATCGCCTATGCAAAATAAGTATGATTTGGGATAGGGCTGGGGAGGGCCGCTGCTCAGGCACATCTCTGTCAAGTATAGGAGATTCAACTGAGGCAGCACAAGGGAACTCTCATCTGGGGACAACAACTGCAGGGAGAACACATATTTTCAGATGAACATGGGAGGGCAGAAGGCTGCCTAATACTGAAGCACCCCCAAACAACAAACCAAATGCAACAACTAGTACAAGCATTCCTGGGGGAAGTTCTGCAGAAGACGGATTTGCATACGGTGATGTCATCCAAGCAGTGGGCCAAAGTTGGCTGGAACCCTCATCTGCATATGAAAAGAGAAAAGGGGTATGCAGGGCATGGCGGCCTTTTGCGGCGCTTGGATGACCCTTAGTTCGCATTAAACCCCTTCACCCTCCTACGGTGTGGGGCTCATGTTGACAATGCCCCAGCCCCTGAAGCATTCAAGCTGATTTCTTACAGCAGCTTGGCACTATAACAGCTCCAGAGCTGCTCTGTAAGGCAAGTAAAAGGGTGTGTAGTTTGCATTGTGCATTGGAAGGCACAAAGTAAGCAGACAGGAGGAGAAGTCAGGATAGTACACAAGGGTATAAAATGGAGGGGCTCAAGAAAAAAGAAGTGGAAACAGACAGCAAACTAGGCTGGAGAGAGACCTGAGACAAAGAGATCTGAATTATATGAGAGCCGACCAGGGGAAACACAAATTAAGCAGTCAAGTTTCCCACATTTGGGGAAATCGCAGGGGCAGCACACCCAGAGTGCAATGGGTGAGCCTTGCCCTGGGAGAAGCACCTTCATGATCATAGTATCTCACCTGGCAGGTAAGTAGGAGTTGGGCTTGAGCTGGGGAGGGTCGCTGCTCGGGCACCCCCCTGTCAAGTGAAGGAGATCCAACTGAGGCAGCACAAGAGAACTCTCGAAAGAAGAACAAGGCTAGAGGAAGATCTGAAACAAAGAAATCTGACTTTTACCAGAGCTGACCAGAGGAAAACACAAACACAGTCCCCCACTACCACAAATAATGCAGTCGAGTTACCCACATTTGGGGAAATCACAGGGGTCAGCATACCCAGAATGCAATGAATGAACCTCACCCTGGGAGAATAATCTTCATGACCATGGTATCTCCTATGCAAAATAAGTATGATTTGGGATAGGGCTGGGGAGGGCCGCTGCTCAGGCACATCTCTGTCAAGTAAAGGAGATTCAACTGAGGCAGCACAAGGGAACTCTCATCTGGGGACAACAACTGCAGGGAGAACACATATTTTCAGATGAACATGGGAGGGCAGAAGGCTGCCTAATACTGAAGCACCCCCAAACAACAAACCAAATGCAACAACTAGTGCAAGCATTCCTGGGGGAAGGCCTGCCGCAGATGGATTTGCATATGGTGATGTCATCCAAGCAGTGGGTCAAAGTTGGCTTCAACCCTCGTCTGCATATGAAAAGAGAAAAGGGGCGTGCAGGGCATGGCGGCCTTTTGCGGCGCTTGGATGACCCTTAGTTTGCATTAAACACCCCCACCCTCCTTCGGTGTTGGTCTCATGTTGGCCATGCCCCAGCCCCTGAAGCATTCAAGCTGATTTCTTGCAGCAGCTTGGCACTGTAACAGCTCCAGAGCTGCTCTGTAAGGCAAGTAAAAGGGTGTGGGCCCTGCAGCACTACCTGTAGTTTGCATTGTGCATTGGTAGGCACAAAGTAAGCAGAGAGGAGGAGAAGTCAGGATAGTGCACAAGGGTATAAAAGGGAGGGGCTCAAGAAAAAAGAAGTGGAAACAGACAGCAAACTAGGCTGTAGAGAGACCCGAGACAAAGAAATCTGAATTATACGAGAGCCGACCAGGGGAAACACAAATTCTGCAGTCAAGTTTCCCACATTTGGGGAAATCGCAGGGGCAGCACACCCAGAGTGCAATGGGTGAGCCTTGCCCTGGGAGAAGCACCTTCATGATCATAGTATCTCACCTGGCAGGTAAGTAGGAGTTGGGCTAGAGCTGGGGAGGGTCGCTGCTCGGGCACATCCCTGTCAAGTGAAGTAGATCCAACTGAGGCAGCACAAGGGAACTCTCGAAAGAAGAACAAGGCTAGAGGAAGATCTGAGACAAAGAAATCTGACTTTTACCAGAGCTGACCAGAGGAAAGCACAAACACAGTCCCCCACTACAACAAATAATGCAGTCGAGTTTCCCACATTTGGGGAAATCACAGGGGTCAGCATACCCAGAATGCAATGAATGAACCTCACCCTGGGAGAACAATCTTCATGACCATGGTATCTCCTATGCAAAATAAGTATGATTTGGGATAGGGCTGGGGAGGGCCGCTGCTCAGGCACATCTCTGTCAAGTAAAGGAGATTCAACTGAGGCAGCACAAGGGAACTCTCATCTGGGGACAACAACTGCAGGGAGAACACATATTTTCAGATGAACATGGGAGGGCAGAAGGCTGCCTAATACTGAAGCACCCCCAAACAACAAACCAAATGCAACAACTACTGCAAGCATTCCTGGGGGAAGGCCTGCAGCAGATGGATTTGCATATGGTGATGTCATCCAAGCAGTGGGTCAAAGTTGGCTTCAACCCTCGTCTGCATATGAAAAGAGAAAAGGGGCGTGCAGGGCATGGCGGCCTTTTGCGGCGCTTGGATGACCCCTAGTTCGCATTAAACACCTCCACCCTCCTTCGGTGTGGGGCTCATGTTGGCTATACCCCAGGCCCTGAAGCATACAAGCTGATTTCTTGCAGCAGCTGGGCACTGTAACAGCTCTAGAGCTGCTCTGTACGGCAAGTAAAAGGGTGTGGGCCCTGCAGCACTACCTGTAGTTTGCATTGTGCATTGGAAGGCACAAAGTAAGCAGACGGGAGAAGTCAGGATAGTGCCCAATGGCATAGAAGGGAGCAGCTCAAGAAAAGAGAAGTGGAAACAGACAGCAAACTAGGCTGGAGAGAGACCTGAGACAAAGAGATCTGAATTATACTAGAGCCGACCAGGGGAAACACAAATTATGCAGTCAAGTTTCCCACATTTGGGGAAATCGCAGGAGCAGCACACCCAGAGTGCAATGGGTGAGCCTTGCCCTGGGAGAAGCACCTTCATGATCATAGTATCTCACCTGGCAGGTAAGTAGGATTTGGGCTAGAGCTGGGGAGGGTCGCTGCTCGGGTACCCCCCTGTCAAGTGAAGGAGATCCAACTGAGGCAGCACAAGGGAACTCTCGAAAGAAGAACAAGGCTAGAGGAAGATCCGAGACAAAGAAATCTGACTTTTACCAGAGCTGACCAGAGGAAAGCACAAACACAGTCCCCCACTACCACAAATAATGCAGTCGAGTTTCCCACATTTGGGGAAATCACAGGGGTCAGCATACCCAGAATGCAATGAATGAACCTCACCCTGGGAAAACAATCTTCATGACCATGGTATCGCCTATGCAAAATAAGTATGATTTGGGATAGGGCTGGGGAGGGCCGCTGCTCAGGCACATCTCTGTCAAGTAAAGGAGATTCAACTGAGGCAGCACAAGGGAACTCTCATCTGGGGACAACAACTGCAGGGAGAACACATATTTTCAGATGAACATGGGAGGGCAGAAGGCTGCCTAATACTGAAGCACCCCCAAACAACAAACCAAATGCAACAACCAGTGCAAGCATTCCTGGGGGAAGGCCTGCAGCAGATGGATTTGCATATGGTGATGTCATCCAAGCAGTGGGTCAAAGTTGGCTTCAACCCTCATCTGCATGTGAAAAGAGAAAAGGGGCGTGCAGGGCATGGCGGCCTTTTGCGGCGCTTGGATGACCCCTAGTTCGCATTAAACATCTCCACCCTCCTTCGGTGTGGGGCTCATGTTGGCTATGCCTCAGCCCCTGAATCATTCAAGCTGATTTCTTGCAGTAGCTGGGCTCTGTAACAGCTCCAGAGCTGCTCTGTACGGCAAGTAAAAGGGTGTGGGACCTGCAGCACTACCTGTAGTTTGCATTGTGCATTGGAAGGCACAAAGTAAGCAGACGGGAGAAGTAAGGATAGTGCGCAAGGGTATAGAAGGGAGCGGCTCAAGAAAAGAGAAGTGGAAACAGACAGCAAACTAGGCTGGAGAGAGACCTGAGACAAAGAGATCTGAATTATACGAGAACCGACCAGGGGAAACACAAATTATGCAGTCAAGTTTCCCACATTTGGGGAAATCGCAGGAGCAGCACACCCAGAGTGCAATGGGTGAGCCTTGCCCTGGGAGAAGCACCTTCATGATCATAGTATCTCACCTGGCAGGTAAGTAGGAGTTGGGCTAGAGCTGGGGAGGGTCGCTGCTCGGGTACCCCCCTGTCAAGTGAAGGAGATCCAACTGAGGCAGCACAAGGGAACTCTCGAAAGAAGAACAAGGCTAGAGGAAGATCTGAGACAAAGAAATCTGACTTTTACCAGAGCTGACCAGAGGAAAGCACAAACACAGTCCCCCACTACCACAAATAATGCAGTCGAGTTTCCCACATTTGGGGAAATCACAGGGGTCAGCATACCCAGAATGCAATGAATGAACCTCACCCTGGGAGAACAATCTTCATGACCATGGTATCTCCTATGCAAAATAAGTATGATTTGGGATAGGGCTGGGGAGGGCCGCTGCTCAGGCACATCTCTGTCAAGTAAAGGAGAGATGGTCTGCCAGATTACATAATGCATACCAGAGCCATAACTAGACTTTTTGGTGCCCTGTGACAGAGAATTATATGCCCCCCCCCCCCTCCCCATTTTTGCAATATGGACAAAAGGTGCATGCCTTGTGGGGAAGGGGCATAACAAGATTGGTCTCAGAGAAAGCACATGAGATATGAAGATATATCTAGTATACTTGACACTCAATGGTTTGTGGTATTGCCGGGGTGCCCTCCTTAAATGCATATACAGTCACACATGGCATGTTTGTGCAAATGGCATATCAGCAGTCAGCACTAACTGGTGACATGCCATTTGTACAAGTAAGCCATGTGTGACTAATATATAAACATGCTTTATTAAATAACACCTCAAACTATCATACCCAGGATTCAAACCTATAACCTGTTGAATTCTAATCAAACACCCTACCCATTGAGCTACTTGATCCTGCATCTTTTCTAACCTCCAAAAACAGATTCAGTTGCATTTTCCAGCGTGTTTTGTTTGCGCCTTTGCAAATGTCTTACATCGACAAACTTATTTAGTACTATTTTGCAAATAGGGTTACATTGTCGCAACATTGTGTTCCCTAATTGCTTGATTTTTTAAATGCAACAATTGATAAAGACACCTGATAATTGCTCTGTGGAGTCTTATTTTGTGTTTTGTGTTTAGTCTTTAGATCTGAATTTGAATGTACTTGTGAACTAACTTAATTTCCTACTTCTAAATTCATTCCTAAATTCACTACTTACATGAATCCTGTAGTTGGGCATTTTGGGACTTCGATTGTGGGCATTGTTTTGTGTCCAGACCAGCAGCAGGTGGTGTGCATTTGCTGGAAAGGCATCGAAGACCTCCGATATGCTGCATCTCCTGATGTGTGTCTCCCTCAAGTGGCTGTCAGCAAATGCCTGCTAGACACCCCATTCCAAGCTGATTGTGACATAATGGAACATGCATCATAGAACAGGCATGCTAAAACATGGGTCTTCAACCTGCGACCCTCCAGCTGCTGTGGAACTACACATCCCAGCATGCCCTGCCTCAGTTTTAGCATACCTTAATAGCAAAACTGTGGCAGGGTATGCTGGGATGTGTAGTTTCACAGCAGCTGGAGGGCCACAGGATGAAGACCCATGTGCTAGAGCCAAGCCGCAGGTACATTGAATGCTAGCAAGCTGAATATTTAAATCCTTTTTGTTCCGCAGCATTCCAATGCGGAAGATTCCATGGAACCAGAGATCCTTCCATTGAGAAGGACATGCTGCCTCGATGACTACACTGTGCAAATTAAATCACGGAGCCAGTTGGCTTGTGGGTGGCTCTGGTGACTGGGTGGTTGGGTGGGTGGTGTGTCGGAAGTGGAGCGCATGCAAATGATTGTGTATCATCCAGCTAGTGAGAGAGAAAACTCATGCAGGAGTGTGCCTGCTTGTCAGTGGGTTATGCACCTTGCCAAACGTTAAATCTACATAGAGCAGCTGGAGGGGACAAGAGCAGGTTTGCAAAATATAGATAGAAGAGCATATATGCTGGCGCATTCTCCATGATTGTGTCAGCTTATGTTTTGGTGCACTGCACTTTCCTCCACTAAGTTTTAGCCATTTTTGTTAAGCTCAAGTGTAGTTGCTTCTCGGCCTTTTGGCTGTGATCTTGTATCGTGGTTGAAGGGTCTGCTGGAGGGAGGGATTGTTTTCTTCATTGGTGAAAGACCAAAGATATTCCAGGATGGAAGGCTTGGGAACACTATCTGTTTTTCAGTTGTGGAAGAGCACAGAGGTCGGATTGGACTACATTCTATAGTAAAGGATATCTTTCTATTTATTGACCCTCCCCTTATATGTGTCTGTGTTACAATAAAGCTTCGGTTTTGTGAATCCCTCACCCTCTTACACTCCACACCCATAGCCTTATTAACTGTTGTATTATTGTATAGTTTAAATGTATAGTGCAGTTCATGATTTATAGTGTAGACTGGCCTGTGCTGTAGTTCTTGAACTGTACTATACCGTCAGCATTTGTATTGTGTTTTGGCTGTGCTGCAACACTGTATTTATGTGTGCAATGTTTATGTATGTTTTTTTTTATGTCAATAAAGACTGCTTTTTCAAGCCAATATCTGAAAACAATCAATGTTTATCTTTGATGGCAATAAAAGTGGTATGATATTTGATGCTTTTGAAATCCAATATCTGATATGTCCCCTATCTGGGAACCATATATTAAATGGCTTTTCAGAAAAGGGAGATGGGAGAAGAGCTTTCAGTACTTGTAGGACCGATGCACATAAAGAAGCAAAAAAACATACATAAACATTACACACATAAGTACCCGCGTTGCGGCACAGCCAAAACACAATAGAAATGCTGACGGTATAGTACAGTTCAAGAACTACAGCACAGGCCAGCCTACACTATAAATCATGAACTGCACTATACATTTAAACTGTACAATAATACAACAGTTAATAAGGCTATGGGTGTGGAGTGTAAGAGGGTGAGGGAATCACAAGCCCGAAGCTTTATTGAAAGACTGACACATATAAGGGGAGGATTAATAAATAGAAAGACATCCTTTACTATAGAATGTAGTCCAATCCGGTCTTTCAACTCTTTCACAATTGAAAAACGGATAGTGTTCCCAAGCCTTCCATCCTGGAATATCTTTGGTCTTTCGCCAATGAAGAAAGCAATCCCTCCCTCCAGCAGACCCTTCAACCACAATACAAGATCACAGCCAAAAGGCAGAGAAGCAACTACACTTGATCTTAACAAAAATGGCTAAAACTTAGTGGAGGAAAGTGCAGTGCACCAAAACATAAGCTGACACAATCATGGAGAATGCGCCAGCATATATGCTCTTCTATCTATATTTTGCAAACCTGCTCTTGTCCCCTCCAGCTGCTCTATGTAGATTTAACGTCTGGCAAGGTGCATAACCCACTGACAAGCAGGCACACTCCTGCATGAGTTTTCACTCTCACTAGCTGGATGATACACAATCATTTGCATGTGCTCCACCTCCGACACACCACCCACCCAACCACCCAACCACCCAGTCACCAGAGCCACCCACAAACCAACTGGCTCTGTGATTTAATTTGCACAGTGTAGTCATCCAGGCAGCATGTCCTTCTCAATGGAAGGATATCTGGTTCCATGGAATCTTCCGCATTGGAATGCTGCGGAACAAAAAGGATTTAAATATTCAGCTTGCTAGCATTCAATGTACCTGCGGCTTGGCTCTAGCACATGGGTCTTCATCCTGTGGCCCTCCAGCTGCTGTGAAACTACACATCCCAGCATACCCTGCCACAGTTTTGCTATTAAGGTATGCTAAAACTGAGGCAGGGCATGCTGGGATGTGTAGTTCCACAGCAGCTGGAGGGTCGCAGGTTGAAGACCCATGTTCTAGCATGCCTGTTCTATGATGCATGTTCCGTGATGTCACAATCAGCTTGGAATGGGGTGTCTAGCAGGCATTTGCTGACAGCCACTTGAGGGAGACACACATCAGGAGATGCAGCATATCGGAGGTCTTCGATGCCTTTCCAGCAAATGCACACCACCTGCTGCTGGTCTGGACACAAAACAATGCCCACAATCGAAGTCCCAAAATGCCCAACTACAGGATTCATGTAAGTAGTGAATTTAGGAATGAATTTAGAAGTAGGAAATTAAGTTAGTTCACAAGTACATTCAAATTCAGATCTAAAGTCTAGGTAGGCCTCACGTCCTGGCAGCCGCCAGCATTTAAAAATGCCTTGATTAGAGGTACGGAATTAAATGTAGATAAGAAGTAGACACAAAATAAGACTCCGCAGAGCAGTTATCAGGTGTTTTTATCAATTGTTGCATTTAAAAAATCAAGCAATTAGGGAACACAATGTTGCAACAATGTAACCCTATTTGCAAAATAGTACTAAATAAGTTTGTCGATGTAAGACATTTGCAAAGGCGCATCCAAAACATGCTGGAAAATGCAACTGAATCTGTTTTTGGAGGCTAGAATAGGAAATGTGCATCGGTCCTACAAGTACTGAAAACTCTTCTCCCATCTCCCTTTTCTGAAAAGCCATTTAATATATGGTTCCCAGATAGGGGACATATCAGATATTGCCTTTCAAAAGCAGCAAATATCATACCACTTCTATTGCCATCAAAGATAAACATTGATTGTTTTCAGATATTGGATTGAAAAAGCAGTCTTTATTGACATAAAGAAGCAAAAAAACATACATAAACATTACACACATAAGTACTGTGTTGCAGCACAGCCAAAACACAATACAAATGCTGTCGGTATAGTACAGTTCAAGAACTACAGCACAGGCCAGCCTACACTATAAATCATGAACTGCACTATACATTTAAACAATACAATAGTTAATAAGGCTATGGGTGTGGAGTGTAAGAGGGTGACGGAATCACAAGCCCAAAGCTTTATTGAAAGACAGACACATATAAAGGGAGGATTAATAAATACAAAGATACCCTTTACTATAGAATGTAGTCCAATCCGGTCTTTCAACTCTTCCACAACTGAAAAACGGATAGTGTTCCCAAGCCTTCCATCCTGGAATATCTTCAGTCTCTCGCCAATGAAGAAAACAATCCCTCCAGCAGACTCTTCAACCACGATACAATATCACAGCCAAAAGAGCGAGAAGCAACTACACTTGCGTTTAAACAAAATGGCTAAAACTTAGTGGAGGAAAGTGCAGTGCACCAAAACATAAGCTGACACAATCATGGAGAATGCGCCAGCATATATGCTCTTCTGTCTATATTTTCCAAACCTGCTCTTGTCCCCTCCAGTTGCTCCATGTAGATTTGACGTCTGGCAAGGTGCATAACTCACTGACAAGAAGGCACACTCCTGCATGAGTTTTCTCTCTCACTAGCTGGATGATACACATTCATTTGCATGTGCTCCACCTCCGACACACCGCCCACCCAACCACCCAGTCACCAGAGCCACCCACAAGCCAACTGGCTCCGTGATTTAATTTGCACAGTGCAGTCATCCAGGCAGCATGTCCTTCTCAATGGAATAATCTCTGGTTCCATGGAATCTTCCGCATTGGAATGCTGCGGAACGAAAAGGATTTAAACATTCAGCTTGCTAGCATTCAATGTACCTGCGGTTTGGTTCTAGCACATGGGTCTTCATCCTGTGGCCCTCCAGCTGCTGTGAAACTACACATCCCAGCATGCCCTGCCACAGTTTTGCTATTAAGGTATGCTAAAACTGAGGCAGGGCATGCTGGGATATGTAGTTCCACAGCAGCTGGAGGGTCGCAGGTTGAAGACCCATGTTCTAGCATGCCTGTTCTATGATGCATGTTCCGTGATGTCACAATCAGCTTGGAATGGGGTGTCTAGCATGCATTTGCTGACAGCCACTTGAGGCAGATACACATCAGGAGATGCAGCATATCGGAGGTCTTCGATGCCTTTCCAGCAAATGCACACCACCAGCTGCTGGTCTGGACACAAAACAATGCCCACAATTGAAGGCTCAAAATGCCCAACTACAGGATTAATGTAAGTAGTGAATTTAGGAATGAATTTAGAAGTAGGAAATTAAGTTAGTTCACAAGTACATTCAAATTCAGATCTAAAGACTAGGTAGGCCTCACGTCCTGGCAGCGCCCAGCATTTAAAAATGCCTTGATTATAGGTAGGGAATTAAATGTAGATAAGAAGTAGACACAAAAGAAGACTCCACAGAGCAATTATCAGGTGTCTTTATCAATTTTTGCATTTAAAAAATCAAGCAATTAGGGAACACAATGTTGCGACAATGTAACCCTATTTGAAAAATAGTACTAAATAAGTTTGTCGATGTAAGACATTTGCAAAGGCGCAAACAAAACACGCTGGAAAATGCAACTGAATCTGTTTTTGGAGGTTAGAATAGATGCAGGATCAATTATCTCAATGGGTAGGGTGTTTGATTAGAATTTAACAGGTTATAGGTTTGAATCCTGGGTATGATAGTTTGAGGTGTTATTTAATAAAGTATGTTTATATATTAGTCACATATGGCTTACTTGTACAAATGGCATGTCACCAGTTAGTGCTGACTGCTGATATGCCATTTACACAAACATGCCATGTGTGACTGTATAAACATTTAAGGAGGGCACCCCGGCAATACCACAAACCATTGAGTGTCAAGTATACTAGATATATCTTCATATCTCATGTGCTTTCTCTGAGACCAATCTTGTTATGCCCCTTCCCCACAAGGCATGCGCCTTTTGTCCATATTGCAAAAATGGGGGGGAGGGCATATAATTCTCTGTCACAGGGCACCAAAAAGTCTAGTTATGGCTCTGGTATGCATTATGTAATCTGGCAGACCATCTCTCCAACACTGGCTGGTTGGAATAGAAATCCGGTTATCTATGTGAGCAAATGACCATCAACGATTTACTCTCAAACACTAAAAAATGGACAAAAATGGTCCCCTAAACAAATTGGTTAAATTTTGGGTTTAACCAATTTGTGTAATGACCATTTTTGACCACTTTTCTAGTGTTTGGGAGCAAATGGTTAATTGACATTTGCTCCTATACATTACCAGATTTTCATTCCATCCATCCAGACTGGATAGATAGCCTGACAGATAATTGTGTAGTGTACGCCCAGGAAAACTGTTAGTCATGCTTTATTTTATGACGGCACATAAATGGGTGGGCAGATCCAGGGCAAGCACTGCCCACTCATGCATAGTTGTCAACTGATGTGAAGTTCCAGGGGGCAATCTCAGTTATAAAGAGAAGTATCTGGAAATTGTCCCTAGTTAAAAAAAAAAAAATTTGATCAACTCCATTTATTTAGTATGATATCCCAGGTGATAGGATGCCGGCAGTCAGAACAACATACTTTATTAGATAACACATCTCAAACTACCATACCCAGGATTCAAACCTATAACCTGTTGAATTCTAATCAAACACCCTACCTATTGAGCTATTTGATCCTGCATAAAAATTGTGAACATTATATGAAGCTATTGGTACTTTGCAAAAAAAAAGAATCAGCATTACAACGCAGCAGATCCATGCAGTTTGCAGCCACACACTACATGTATCTGCTCAGCCACAATGCTTATTATTTCTTCACAAAGTACAAGGTGAGCTCCAAACAGAATTCTCTAGCTTAGAATTATACCTTTCTTTGCCAAACCTAGAAGTCGGGCCCCCCACCCTGGGATCCCCCAGAGGGAGGCCTGCACCGTCATGCGGCAGGCTTGTCCGTTTTGGAAGCAGGCTGATGGGCAGCCCAGGATTGCTTCAGTCTGGGCTTGGCAATTCTGGAAACATGAGCTTGCTTTGGGTATGCCTGACCTTGGGTACGCTTTACCTGGAGGATGAAAGGGCCAAGAAAAGTACTTTTAGCCTTCTGCGTGGTAGGAGTAATACTAGGTAGGCAAGCTGTTTTAGCAGTAGCCAGATCAGCTACAATCTTATTGAGGTCTTCTCCAAAAGGAGATTCAACTGAGGCAGCACAAGGTAACTCTCATCTGGGGACAACAACTGCAGGGAGAACACATATTTTCAGATGAACATGGTAGGGCAGAAGGCTGCCTAATACTGAAGCACTCCCAAACAACAAATCAAATGCAACTTACTTGACAGAGATGTGCCTGAGCAACGGCCCTCCCCAGCCCTATCCCAAATCATACTTATTTTGCATAGGAGATACCATGGTCATGAAGATTGTTCTCCCAGGGTGAGGTTCATTCATTGCATTCTGGGTATGCTGACCCCTGTGATTTCCCCAAATGTGGGAAACTCGACTGCATTATTTGTGGTAGTGGGGGACTGTGTTTGTGCTTTCCTCTGGTCTGCTCTGGTAAAAGTCAGATTTCTTTGTCTCAGATCTTCCTCTAGCCTTGTTCTTCTTTCGAGAGTTCCCTTGTGCTGCCTCAGTTGGATCTCCTTCACTTGACAGGGGGGTGCCCGAGCAGCGACCCTCCCCAGCTCTAGCCCAACTCCTACTTACCTGCCAGGTGAGATACTATGATCATGAAGTTGCTTCTCCCAGGCCAAGGCTCACCCATTGCACTCTGGGTGTGCTGCCCCTGCGATTTCCCCAAATGTGGGAAACTTGACTGCATAATTTGAGTTTTCCCTGGTCGGCTCTCATGTAATTCAGATCTCTTTGTCTCAGGTCTCTCTCCAGCCTAGTTTGCTGTCTGGTTCCACTTCTTTTTTCTTGAGCCCCTCCCTTCTATACCCTTGTGCACTATCCTGACTTCTCCTCACGTCTGCTTACTTTGTGCCTCCCAATGCACAATGCAAACTACGGGTAGTGCTGCAGGGCCCACACCCTTTTACTTGCTTTACAGAGCAGCTCTGGAGCTGTTACAGTGCCCAGCTGCTGCAAGAAATCAGCTTGAATGCTTCAGGGGCTGGGGAATGGCCAACATGAGCCCCACACCGAAGGAGGGTGGGGGTGCTTAATGCGAACTAGGGGTCATCCAAGCACCACAAAAGGCCTCCATGCCCTGCACGCCCCTTTTCTCTTTTCATATGCAGACGAGGGTTGAAGCCAACTTTGACCCACTGCTTGGATGACATCACCATATTCAAATCCATCTGCTGCAGGCCATCCCCCAGGAATGCTTGCACTAGTTGTTGCATTTGGTTTGTTGTTTGGGGGTGCTTCAGTATTAGGCAGCCTTCTGCCACCCCATGTTCATCTGAAAATATGTGTTCTCCCTGCAGTTGTTGTCCCCAGATGAGAGTTCCCTTGTGCTGCCTCAGTTGAATCTCCTTTACTTGACAGAGATGTGCCTGAGCAGCGGCCCTCCCCAGCCCTATCCCAAATCATACTTATTTTGCATAGGAGATACTATTGTCATGAAGATTGTTCTCCCAGGGTGAGGTTCATTCATTGCATTCTGGGTATGCTGACCCCTGTGATTTCCCCAAATGTGGGAAACTCGACTGCATTATTTGTGGTAGTGGTGGACTGTGTTTGTGCTTTCCTCTGGTCAGCTCTGGTAAAAGTCAGATTTCTTTGTCTCAGATCTTCCTCTAGCCTTGTTCTTCTTTTGAGAGTTCCCTTGTGCTGCCTCAGTTGGATCTCCTTCACTTGACAGGTAGTGCCCGAGCAGCGACCCTCCCCAGCTCTAGCCCAACTCCTACTAACCTGCAAGGTGAGATACTATGATCATGAAGGTGCTTCTCCCAGGGCAAGGCTCACCCATTGCACTCTGGGTGTGCTGCCCCTTGCGATTTCCCCAAATGTGGGAAACTTGACTGCATAATTTGTGTTTCCCCTGGATGGCTCTCGTATAATTCAGATCTCTTTGTCTCAGGTCTCTCTCCAGCCTAGTATGCTGTCTGTTTCCACTTCTCTTTTCTTGAGCCCCTCCCTTCTATAACCTTGTGCACTATCCTGACTTCTCCTCCCGTCTGCTTACTTTGTGCCTTCCAATGCACAATGCAAACTACAGGTAGTGCTGCAGGGCCCACACCCTTTTACTTGCCTTACAGAGCAGCTCTGGAGCTGTTACAGTACCCAGCAGCTGCAAGAAATCAGCTTGAATGCTTCAGGGGCTGGGGCATGGCCAACATGAGCCCCACACCGAAGGAGGGTGGGGGTGTTTAATGCGAACTAGGGGTCATCCAAGCGTCGCAAAAGGCCGCCATGCACTGCATATCCCTTTTCTCTTTTCATAAGCAGACGAGGGTTGAAGCCAACTTTGACCCACTGCTTGGATGACATCACTTGCTGCCTTTCCAATGAAGCAAGTTTAATTTAGTAATAGGTGAAAAACCATCCCTACAAAGGTGTTAATCAGATACTTGGCTTTGTGGACACTTTTCCGAGAACAAATTTGTTAGCATAAAAATAAAGCCAGAAAATGAAGAGCTGTTTAATCACTCAATTGGATTTT